>NC_135669.1:31134687-31450937 GCF_964188315.1 Podarcis muralis
CTCAGACTTTTCCCACTTGAACATTTTAAAATTTGGCCACCTGACAGCTCTTCCCACCCAAACTCTCTGTGCAGAGTGTCACAAAACTGGGGTGCACGGTCGTTGTTTTATGTGGAGTAAAATGGGTCATGTGTTACCTTCTTAAAAAAAAAAAGACAGTAGGGAACTCTGAATCCCACAGATAACAGCCGACGATGGACAACTAAGAAAACCTACAAAGAGATACCAGAAATCCTGGAAAAGATACGGTAGCCGGATATACTGCCCTGAGATCTGTGGATGAAGGGCATTATATTATTACTACTAATAATAATTCACCACTTTAGTGGCGGCCTTCAGACACTGTTGGACTAAAGGTCCCCTCATCCCTGAGAATTGGCCATGGTCTAGGACTGACGGCAGTTGTAGCCCGACAACCTCTGGACAGAACTAGGTTGGTGAAGATGGTGATAGGCAGTAAGAGCTGCCTGAACATTCTCGTATGTAGAGGGAAAAGATTGTTGAAAATCTGCTTTGCAGCAGTGGCTGCCAATGCTTTGGGGCCTGTGGGCGCCACTTCCTCCAAAATGGCTGCCGTGTGAGTGGAGCATAATGCAAAATGGCTGCCTGAGGTGGGGCGTAATACAAAATGGCTTCTTCTTCTAAAAGAGCATAAAAAGAGAGAGGCTCGCCAAGTAGTGTGGGAATGCCCTAGTTTATTGGGAAAAGACACTTGCACCAGCCACTGCTGTGCTTCCTCACAGGGAGAAGCAGCTCTTTGCCTTTGTCCTCTGTTCAGAAAGTGGCTGGGTGTCCCATCCTCATCTCCAATGAAATGTAGGTGGGTGAGGCAGCCTGGTGCAGTGGTTAGAGTGTCGGACTAGGAGCTGGGAGACCAGGGTTTCAAACCTCACTTGGCAGAAGAAGCTGACTGAGTGACCTTGGGCCAGCTTAACCTACCTCATCGGGTTGTTGTGGGAATTAAATGAGGATAGGGGTTAGTGTACCAAGAAGGAAGAGTAAATAGACCCTCATGCATCCTGGATTTTTGAATATATATTTATTGAGATTTTCGCAGGCACCATACAAGGTACTGCCCGTGGGCGCTGCGTTGGCGACTGCTGATTTGAAAAGTTCACAGAGGGAGATCAAGACCAGCATTGCATTAAAAATGATTCATTTCTCTTGCTTTTCCCCAAAGAATGTAATTCATCTGTGTCCATCAACCATGGTTTGGGTGACACCCTAATTGTTGCGGCATCTATTGCAAGCCGATAGGTGGGATGTCTCGCCAGATCTCTGATTTCTGTATGATGTTGGCTTGCGTGGCGTAACAGGAGAATGAAAAGAACAGAAAATGATTCATTCATTCATTTGTTTGCTTGTTTTGTTTTCGGGATTTATACCCCGTCCAATAAAATCCCCAGGATGGCTTACAAAATTTCAGGGCACAATAAAACAAATTGAAAACATACAAAAGAAGCAATAAAAAAGCAATAGCAGTAGCATAAAAAATACCCCCATACAATCCCAGCCAAGATAAAACAGAGCAAATTGAATTAAAAGGCCTGAGAAAATTAAGCATGTCTTTGCTGGGTGCCAAAACTGCAGAAGAGAGCCAGCAGGGGGCACCATTTTTTTATTGGGGAGGGGCTGTCCATGCACAAATTTGGAATTTCGGGAGATTGACACAGGTTGCTTCTCCTGCCCTGCCTTCCCCCAGCTCACACTCCTCCGAGAGAGAGAGAGAGAGAGAGAGAGAGAGAGAAAGAGAAAGCAAAGATACACCCCGACAATAGTTTGCTTTTTCCATGGGGTCCACGTAAAAATTGGATCCTGCAGAATTAAAATGGGTCCTCTTGAATTTGCACAGTTTTACCATCATCAGATTAAAAGATGAGGATAATGATTCTGCTCTTCAACTGAAAGGTTTCCCAGGGCAATGCACAAACCATTTGTTCTTTGTATTTTACTAGCGGGGTGTGCTCAGAACTTTTTTGAAACCAGTAACCAATACAGTTTTTAAACGGATAGTGTATCTTGTGAGCTGAGTGATCTCTCTTTGAGGGGGAAACCGCAGGTGCCAGGAGTTTTGTGGGGAAGTCCTGTGCATTAAATTATGAGTGTTGAACGTGCTTTAAGTGTATTGTGCGGCTCTGCCCAAAGTGTGTCCATGACTATTAGCTTTGCTAGCGAAGTAGAACCTCCATGTTCAGAAGCAGCCTATCTGAATAGCCGAGGGGGGAGGGAGCCATCTTCTGAGCTGGCAGTGACTGAGCAGCAGGGCTGGATAGAGGAGGGCTTCATACTGTACACATACAGCCATCTCTGTGGATCTGAATCATAGCAATAAAACTCATGGGCATCCAATGAAGCTGAATGTTGGAAGATTCAGGACAGACAGAAAGAAAAGTCTTTCTCCACTCAGTGCAGAGTTAGCCTACAGAACTCCCTCCCACAGGAGGCAGTGATGGCCACCCTCTTGGGTGGCTTTAAAAGAGGCTTGGACAAATGCATGGAGTTTGAGAGGGCTGCTTATGGAAGCTGTGCTGTGCCTCTACAGTTGCTGGAAACCACAGGAGGGGAGAGCGCTCCTGCGTTCGAATCCTGCTTGTGGGCTCCCCATAAGGGGAATCTGGTTGGCCACTGTGAGAACAGGATGCTGGGCTGCATGGGCCATTGACTGGACTCAGCAGACTCTTCTTATCTTCTTTTGTGAAATTTATTAACCAAAGAAGGATGCAGATTACCACCTGTGCATTATTTGGGGCACATTTCCCCCCTTGTTCTTGCAGAGGACGATCGGAAAGGACTCTTGTCCCAAACATGACTCCAGCCGTTAACATTAACGGGGTTGCCCATGTCTCTCTCCCAATGCCTTTTCTTTTCAATTGTATTTTATTAAGTCTCGACATTTTTGTCAACTTTCCACCCCGTTTCCCATGGAGTTGTTTCTTCGCTCTATCGCCTGTCTATTAAAGCACAACCGCAATATTATAATCTAATTACTTCTGTTGCTCATAGCTCAAATCCTGCTCGCGAGGTCATCGTACTATAATATTTCTTCAAGTGGTCCGAAAAAGGCACGCGTTGTTCCAAAAAACATTCATTGATACATCCTCTTAATTTTGCTGTTAATTTTGCCAGTTCTGCATTGGGGGTGGGTGTATCTCTCTCCCGATGGTTCTTTAATGTTGGGGTCCCTTGCCGCTGGGCTTGCGGTTCTCCATTCCTGCCCAAGTACCATAGCGACTGTTATTTGTTATGTCCTGAATTGCAGCTTATGGTATTTCAGTGGGACAGGTCAGGTCTTTTTTTGGACTGTCAGGCGTTCTGCCATTTGACCAGCACATCGGGACCTCTGCATTGCACCTCCGAGCAGCAGCAGCCGGGAGTGGGTGGGTCCCAGCTGCCCTCTGATCTCCCGAGCTGCGAGACGGAGTCAGAGTTATTAATAAGCAATCACCTTCATTAACCCACTTAATTGCATGCAGATTGTGTCCTTCAATCAGCAGCTCTTGGCAGAGCAGAGATGCCTCCACAAAGTATTTATGGTTCACAGCCAAAATGTCTGTCAGGGAGATGGGGATGGAAAGGGGGGGGGGTGTTGCTTGTGTCAGAAAAGGGGGTGAGGAGGGGGTGGTGTCAGTGTGTCTTAACCCCAGGCAGAAGCATTTGGAAGGGACGCATACCGTAGAAACGAGTCATAATATTTTGGTACCCGGTTCCAAAGGCTGTGAACCAGAGCTGGCAACAATACAAAAAGGGAGGATAAAAGAAATGGCTATGCACTCTTATTTCGTTGTTCTTTTTTCGTTGTCTTTAATCGCTTTCCTAGCATGGAGGGCACCTGTCTGGTCAGCTGGGTTGACACTTTGTGGAACTCCCCACCACCACAAAATCCCTTTCCTGATCAGTAAGAGTGCATCTCAGTTCCCATGCCAGTTTCGCATGCATTTCATATTAAGCCCCGGTTGCAAAAAAGTATGCACCTCTGCACTTGCTTTCCCCTAAAACAGAGAGGCAGTGTAGTATAGTGGTTAGCGTTCCATGTTAGGAAGTGGGACACGTGGGATCAAATCCCTACTTGGGCATAAGGCTCCTTGGGTGACCAGGGACCAGTCACTGTCTCTCGGCCTAAGCTACCTCACAGGGTTGTTGAGGGGATAAAATGTGGACAGGGAGAAAACTGTGTGAACCACCTCAAGCTCCTTGGAGGAAATGTTGAATATAAAGAAAGGACTTTTGCAAAACTCTTGGCTTCCTTCGAAAGTAAGGAACTGCCAAGGGGAATCCCTGCATTCTGCCTGAGAGGATTTCACAGAGATGTCCTCTCCCCTGTTTCAAATGTTCTTTCTGAGAATGCAGAAGTATTTTTTTTTCATGTGTGTTGGACTTGTAAGAAAGTGAAGGTATTTGGGGAAATGATAGCTTTTCTCTCAGGGGTTTTAGGGACAGAAGTTCAAAAGAAAAAAAGAGAGAAGATAATTAAGCTGTTTATGTATGTAGTGACAGCAGCTAGAATTCTCTATGCACAAAAATGGAAGGAAGAAGAAGTAGATCCTATCAAAGAAGAATGGATAAGTAAGGTGATGGACTATGTGGAATTGGCAGTTGGCAGCCAAAATAAGAGAAAGTCATGACAATTGTTTTGTGGAAGAATGGAAGCCTTTTTGGAATACTTAAAGAAATACTATAGTATGATGAATTCAGGATTTGAACAATGAACAACAGAAGGAATTAGAGATTATTGTATTGTTGTTGCATAGCTGTCAACTTTTCCCTTTTCTTGCGAGGAATCCTATTCGGAATAAGGGAATTTCCCTTTAAAAAAAGGGAAACGTTGACAGCTATGTGTTGTTGTGGTATAAGAAATAGAAGGGAGGAGAAATAAGAAACACAATGGAAAATGGGGTGAGAAGTCAGCAAAACAGATGAAAAAAATTACTATGTATTGGAACGTATGAACATTTAATAAAGTATAATGGGGGGTGGGGGAGAGAACGCAGGAGTAATTTTTGAAAGCCATGAATTATTGTGGCCCGTTCTTCTTATTGATACGTAATTATATTGCTTTATCATTTTTGCAAACCGCTTTGAGGTTTTTCGTTTTTGCAACCAAGTGGGATATAGCTTTCATGAAGTGGACAACTTTATTTCCAGGAAAGCTGATGTTACTGCTGTGGCACCCCCTAGTGTCTGGGAGGTGCACTGCAGGGTGACCGGCCTGACCTCCTTTGACTCCCTCTTTCTCTCTCTCCTTTTCTGCAGCTCACGCCAAGGTCCTCCCCACCAGCTCGGAGCCCCCAGAGACCTCCCAGCCTCCCTCGGCTCCTGCCACTCTCCCAGTGAGCTACCGCCTGTCCAACACCCGACTGGCCTTCTTCCTGCGGGAGACACGGCCTCCAGGTTGGAACGCCAGCCTGACGCGCTCGGAGCCCTTTGTCGTCTTCCAGACCAAGGAGTTGCCCGTCCTGAACGTCTCCCTGGGGCCTTTTGGCGCCAGCCTGGCTTTGCCCAAAGAACTCCTCCAGCCTTCCAGCACCCTGGAGATCCCCGAGCGGCTGACGGTCAACTGGAAGGTGCGCGCCTTCATCGTCCGAACGCGGGTGCCGGCCACCCAGCCCACGGCGCAGGTTCTTTTCTACGTCGCCGGCAGGGACTGGGACGACTTCGGCGCCACCGAGCGGCTACCCTGCGTGAGGCTGCACGCTTTTCGTGAGGCCCGCGAGCTGCGCACCTCCTGCCGCCTGCGGGGGGTCCTGGCCTCCTGCCTGGCCCAGGCTGAGCTGCCTCAGGCCTGGTTCGGACCCTCGGCCGTGCCCCTGGGGCGGAGGAAAGCGCCAGAGGGGATGGACCTTTCCGGGGACACCCAGCAGGTGGAGCTGTACTACACCCTCCACGCGCCCGACGGGGCAGGAGACTGCGGAGGAGAGGGGGCTGGGCGAAGGGGGGGCGGAGGGGCGCGGGCAGAGGGTCCCACGCAGCACCCACTGCTCCGCATTGGCAGCCTGAGGCTGGTGCAGCCGCCCCCCGCCCCATTCTTCCAGGAGCAGCGGCTAGACGACAACGTCTTCATTCAGCTGCCAGAGAAACCTCTCAAGCCTGGGGAGGTGCTGAGCATCGTACTCTACCTGATGAACAACTCAACGGTCGAGCACTTCACCCTCAGGTAAGCAGCGCCTTGGGCAGCGGGTCAGACAGGATGGTTGCTGCAGAGACCAAATCACGAGTGTTGCTCTCAAGGTGGGTGTGTTGCTTGGTTAGGACTCACTGGCAATAATGCATGAGGGAAGGAGAGGGAAATGTCTTTATCCGCAGGAAGCTGGCTTCCAAGGAGGTCTCTGAAAGCAAGGTTCTAGTCCTCATGGTTCTGAATAAAGGACTGAATCAGGAATCGTAGAATCATAGAGTTGGAAGGCACCCCGGGTCATCTAGTCCAACCCCCTGCAATGCAGGAATCTCAACCAAAGCATCCATGACAGGTGGCCATCCAACTTCTGCTTTAAAACCTCCAAAGAAGGAGAGTCCACAACCTCCAGAGGGAAACCGTTCCACTGTCAAACAGCTTTGACTGTCAGAAAGTTCTTCCTGGTGTTTAGACCAAATCTCCTTTCTTGTCATTGGAAGCCATTAGTTCGAGTCCTGTCCTCCAGAGCAGGAGAAAACAAGCTTGCTCCAACTTCCATGTGGCAGCCCTTTAGATACTAGAAGATGGCTATCATATCTCCTCTCAGTCTTCTCTTTTCCAGGCTAAACATGCCCAGTTCCTTCAAGTACTCCTCATAAGCTTAGTTTCCAGACCCTTGATCAACTTGGTTGCCCTCCTCTGCACACATTCCAGCTTGTCAATATCCATCTTAAATTGTGGTACCCAGAACTGGACACAGTATTCCAGTGTGGTCTGACCAAGGCAGAATAGAGTGGTCCTATTACTTCCCTTGATCAGGACAGTATACTTCTGCTGATGCAGCCTAGAATAGCATTAGCAAGCCTCTTCATGCCAAGTCTATTGGTCCATCCAGCACAGCTTTGTCTACACTGATTGCCAGTGGCTTTCCCGGGCATCACACATGAGTCTCTCTCAGCGCTGCCTTTGGAGAACCTAGGGGATTGAACCTGCGACCTTTTGCTTGCAAGTCAGATGTTCTGCCCCTGAGCTGCTGTCCTTCTCCCAAGAGTAAAGCAAGATTGCAGTCCTCATGGGTCGGGGGAAAAAAAGACTGATTTAAATAGGAACATATCTATACTGAATCTGGCCATTGGTCCACCTATCTCAATATTGTCAGCACTGAATGGCAGCAGGTTGCCAGGGTTTTAGGAGTGAGTCTCTGCCAGAGCCTTGCCTGGAGATGACCTACCCTGGAGCTCTGGTCTGTCTCCACGTAAGGCAGCTTTCTAACGTAGTTGCCTGGAGACTTGATTTTTTCCTTATCACCCTTGAGCTGTGAGTTTAAAATCCACCTCCGTGTCTTGTTTGTATCTGGAGACCCAGCAACGATCCTTCTGGATTCTCCTTTCAGTGAGACCTTCTCAATATTCATGGATTTATTCATGGTGTTAGAAAGCAGCCATGTTCTACACACCCTGGAAATCTGTGTTCGGCGCCAGGAACAGCTGATTTCGGCGCCTTATGTCAATTAGGCAAAGTGGGGGACATTTGCATAATTTATTTCATTTTGCATCATCTCCTCGGATCAACTGTTCACATCACTTCTGGTTTTTTTGCTCGTTGGCTCAGGGAGCTATCCAAGCTGTCAAACATTCATAGAATTGTAGAGTTGGAAAGGACACCTAGGGTCATCTAGACTAACCCCCCTGCAATGCAAGAATCAGAGATAAAGAATCCCTTACAGATGTTTTGAAAACCTCCCACGAATCACAGAATTGTAGAACTATGGAGCTGGAAGGTTCTTGACTTTTTGCGAAACGGCATCATTCACTCGGCGCATGACCTGCGCTAAAAAGCAACCTGCATTGCAAATAGATGCAAATAAAAGGTAAAGGTAAAGGTACCCCTGCCCATACGGGCCAGTCTTGACAGACTCTAGGGTTGTGCGCCCATCTCACTCAAGAGGCCGGGGGCCAGCGCTGTCCGCAGACACTTCCGGGTCACGTGGCCAGCGTGACATCGCTGCTCTGGCGAGCCAGAGCCGCACACGGAACGCCGTTTACCTTCCCACTAGTAAGCGGTCCCTATTTATCTACTTGCACCCGGGGGTGCTTTCGAACTGCTAGGTTGGCAGGCGCTGGGACCGAGCAACGGGAGCGCACCCCGCCGCAGGGATTCGAACCGCCGACCTTTCGATCGGCAAGCCCTAGGCACTGAGGCTTTAACCCACAGCGCCACCCGCGTCCCAGTAGATGCAAATAGGTTGTATTATTTATTCATCATTGTTCTCATTGCAGAGTTGGATGTTTTCCCTGGGATCCAAAATCGAGCAGCAAGGTTTTCCAGCTCCCAGGGATCCAGAGCCCCTGTTGGGCCCTCTGCCTTTCTTTCCAACTATTCAGTCCATCTGTTATTTATTTATTCCCCCCACCCACCCTGAAGATGAAAGTTCGACTTGCCTCACAAATAAAAAACAAGACAATATGAGCTTCTAGAATTGGCAGAAAGCTAGCATTGCAGCAGCAACTGGAACATGGAAGGGAAACCCTTGTTAGGTCAAGCGCAACAACCCCTTGTGAGCAACTCCTTGAGAGCCACATGCTGCTGGTAGGCCGAGCCTGAGGCCAAAAGCGGGTGGCAAAATATATCATAGAATTGTAGAGTTGGAAGGGACCCACTCAAGGGTCATTTAGTCCAAACCCCTGCTGAATCTCAGCTAAAGCATCCATGACAGATGGCCATCCAAGCTCTGCTTGAAAACCTCCCAAAGGAGACTGTTCATTTTCACTTTTACTGTACAGTAGGCTACATTCCAGCCAGTGGTTGCTGGTACTCTTTGGGGCTGGTGGAGAGAAGGCAGGTAGCCCAAACAATACAGTGGTACCTCGGGTTAAGAACTTAATTTGTTCTGGAGGTCCGTTCTTAACCTGAAACTGTTCTTAGCCTGAGGTACCACTTTAGCTAATGGGGCCTCCCGCTGCTGCTGCGCTGCCGCCACGCAATTTCTGTTCTCATCCTGAAGTAAAGTTCTTAACCTGAGGTACTATTTCTAGGTTAGCGGAGTCTGTAACCTGAAGCGTCTGTAACCTGAAGCGTCTGTAACCCGAGGTACCACTGTAATGGGAGCTGGAGCCATTAGGAAGCAGAGTCAACTCATTCTCACTTTGCCCCTATCCTCCCCACCCTGCTAAGTTCTGCAAGGGAAAAAGATGAGAGACAGGTGAAATGAAATCCATGTGAAGCATAATGAAACTATGGAACTCACTGCCACAGGATGCAGTGTTGGTCTCCCAACTCAAATGACTTCAAAAGAGGATTGGACACAATATGGCTAACCTGCCTGCTCTGACCCCAATATAAAACAAACATGCCCCACTGCAGTCAACTGAATGCAGCCAACAAAGCTGTGGGCCCCCTGATCTCTTGCAATGTCAATAACGATAAACAAATATATATATAAGCAATGGACCTGCCCAAGTGATGCTGACACAAAAACCCCTGCACTAACACTATGCAAAAACAGGGCCGAAAGAACAACATTCTTCCTCCCTTTCTTTCCCCCCAACTGCAAGATGTCTACGACAAAAGTGTCTTTCACTTTGAGAAATGTGAAAAAGATGAAAAAGACTGTGAATTGAAAGTGGAGATGATAGACACCCTTTCCCCTGTTTGTTTGTTTGTTTGTTTGGTTGGTTGGTTTGTAACACAAAAACTTTGATAAAAACTATTTAAAAAAGAAGAAGAATTGGACAGATTCATGGAAGATAAGGCAATCCATGGCTGCTATGCCTGGTCACCATTCTCTGCCTCCATGGTTGGAGGCAGTAATGCTTATGAATACCAGTTGCTTGGCTTCTGCTGCTCCAGAGGGTAGGACTCAAATGGCGATTCAAAGGGCAAGAAAGGAGATTAAAGATTAGGAAGAACTTTCTGAGGGTGAGAGCTGTTTGACTGTGGAATGGCTATTTCAGAAAGTAGTGGGCTCTCCTTGGATGTATTTTTTAAAAGAGAGGTTGGGTGGCCATCTGTCAGGGATTCTTTAGCTGTGATTGCCGCACTGCCAAGGGGGTTGGGATAGAGGACCTCTGGGGATCCCTTCCGACTTCACCATTCTGATTCTAACCCACCATTATGGCTGCCCCCCTCCAGTAAAGGCCAAGCTTACCATTTCAGTTCATTCAAACAAATTTGAGAAGGTTTAAGCGACTTGCCCGAGGGCGCATGAGGAGGAGGGGTGGGAGCCAAACTTGAGGGTCCTTCAGAAACGGGTGTTGCTCTCCTCTGTCTCTTCCTGCTTGGCAGAGTGAAGGCCAAGAAAGGGGTGAATCTCCTCACGACCAGATCCAGGCACCCCAAGTGGCTTGTGAATTCGGAGTTCCAGACTGGCAGCAAACACTCCACCTCAACCGTCGACGTGGCCTGGATCGGCGGTGCTCAACCCAGGTAGGATGCGCTTCTGAGATTTTTGGCCAGTATTGTCCATGCGCTTTTACATTTTTTAATGCAGCGGTTACTAGACACAATGGCTGTGTTTCACGTGATGTCCTCGTGAGGCCACCGTGTGCTTGTCAGATAGACTGTCCCACTTACTGGCACCAAGCTTGGTTAGCGTTGGATACCAGCTGAAGACTTTCCTTTTCAGCAGATTTTTTTGCGGGGAGGTGCAGATTGATGACTAGATTGCAGGAAACTGTCTTATTGCACAGTACTATTGCGCATGTGTGTTTGTTTGTTTGTTTGTTTTGCGGTCATAAATGAATTTTATTTTTCAGTTTTACATTTTTTTTACAAACATACAAATCCAATGATTTCCCAGTAAACATATATATTTTGACTCCCCACCCCCCACCCCTTTTGCAGTTTCTTATATTTTTTATTCTTAACACTGCATTTCCCACCTTATTCCAATTATTAATTACTCCCTAATTTTTCTTTAACATTACATTTAGCTGCTTGTTTTAGGTCAATGCTGCTAATGAACTTATTATACAAAACTTTTCAGATATTCCACGAATTTCCCCTGTCCTTTAATAAAGTTTCTTTCTTCTTGGTTTCTTATTGTTCCAGTAAGTTTTGCCATTTTGGCATAGTCCATTAATTTAATCTGCCACTCCTTCTTGTTTGGGACAGGGTCTTCTTTCCATCTCTGAGCATGAATTATTCTGGCTGCAGTTGTAGCATACATAAACAGGGTTTTTTTTGGGGTCTTTAGGTAGCACAGGTTCAATCCAAGCAAGGCGAAGAGCTTAAAATACCTTTTTGCTCAGTGTCCATTTGGGGTTTCCCAGTGCAAAAAGAACTTTTAAGCTCTCTGCCTTGTTTCTACGAGCATTGGGGAAACTTTCTCTCCTCTTTACCTTCTAGATGTGGGGCAGTTCTAAAGATTTGGGTGTACCTGACTTTCATGTATGCACAGAACTCATGTATCTGAACCCCCATGTAAGGTGCAGTCGTACTGTATAGTTGATTGCCCTGTATTCTTGTTGAATTGATTTAAACCTTTTCTTCTCCTGTTCCTAAGTGGTTTGTGCTTGTGTCCTTATTGTATTTAGCAAGATTTATATTCTGCTTAATTAAAAAGAAAAAGAAAAAACCTCTAAGCAGTTTACATAAAAGCATTCATTCAAAACTGCAGCAAAAGCACTTTCAAAACAGCAGACATAATGCAATCAAGTGACTATAGATAAAATCAGTGGTTTTAAAAACATGTATACCGAATGAAATGTTGAGAAGGGACGTGGAGATTGATAAATTGGCAGGATTTATTTGGGACAGTTGAGGGAGTTGGGTATGTTTAGCCTGGAAAAGAAGAGACTGAGAGGAGATAGGAGAGCCATCTTCTGGTATCTAAAGGGCTGCCACATGGAAGTTGGAGCAAGCTTGTTTTCACTTGCTCTGGAGGACCAATGGCATCAAATAACCAGAAAGGAGATTCTGTTTCACAATGGACCGGTCTCCCTCTGGAGGTTGTGGACTCTCCTTCCTTGGAGGTTTTTAAGCGGAGGTTGGATGGGTGTCTGTCATGGATGCTTTAGCTGAGATTCCTTCATTGCCGGGGGTTGGACCAGATGACCCTCAGGGTCCCTTCCAGCTCTATGCTTCTATGATTCTGTGAGCTACAGTTTCGCAACGTTTTAAATAAACTTGTCGTATCCAGCAGTAATTAAAAAGTGGTTTAAGATACAGGCATAATGGTTTAGTGTGGATGAACTCCTGTGAACTGGTCTGTATGCTAGTGATTAATGTTAATGAGATTTTCTTAGAATGGATTCATTCTGTCTTTGTTCTTTTAATCTCTGATTGTTTACAGCTGCGCCTCTTTGGAGTCTTGCAGACTGGTGGTAGTTGTTTTTAAAATTACATTTCTGCGGAGGCTTGCCTGAACCTGGAAAGATGTTAGCTAGCATTTATTTGCAGAACTTGTATCTTGCCCTTTATCTCAGGCGGGGGGCGGGGAGCCAGTTTCCACTCCCCAAGAAATGCTTTCAGCCCCATCATTGTCAACCGCTCCATGGGTTGGCATCTGTCAGTCTCGGGAGACAATGGAGGAGTGCGCCTTAGGGGATGAAGTCAAACCGCTGGGCGGTTGCAGCGCCTGCTGTGTCTGTAGAGACCGACATGGGAGAGACATGTTTTGTTGCAGCTGGGGCAGACCAAAGTGTCTGCTTGTGCTGCTGCAGATGCACCACGGCGTTCCTTCTCTCTGCGCTCCTCCTCTGGTCACTGCTGTAAATGCACGACCTGACTGCCTGTCTCAAGGCACTGCAGTTGTCTGCAAGGGATTCCCACATGGCGTGGATTGATGTTTCCAGCCTTCATGCCATGTTTGCAGACATCTTTGTAATGCAGACTTGGTCTGCCAGCAGTCCTGGTGCCTGAAGCCAGTTCCTCCATAAAGCACGTCCTCCGTCCTGGTGGAATACTCTGTCCCATGAGACTAGGGCCCTTCAGGATTTAACCTCCTGCTATCGGGCCTGTAAAACAGACCTATTCTGCCTGGCCTTTAATTTGAATTCACCATGATCTTTTATTTCCCTTCTCTTCCCTTCCTCTCCCCATTTTTATGAAGATCACCCGCTCTGGGACCGCACAGCAAATTTTCCCCTGGCCTCCTCACTGGCCCAAGTAGGACCAATTCAGCCAGCTAGCCCTGGGGGTTATCTGATTGTTTTTTTGATTTTTGATTTTTATTGTTATTCATGTTTTTACACCATGTTTTATGCTGCTTTTATAATTAAGTGTTTTAAAGTGTTTTAAATTTGTTGTTAGCCGCCCTGAGCCCAGTTTTTAAACCGGGAAGGGCGGGGTATAAATCAAAATTTATTATTAGTTATTTATTATTCTTTGGGGATCCTGCCCTCTTCCAATCTGTGGACATGGCCGAGCCAGCCTAGAATGGAGGTCATGGGCAACTTCGGATTTACCACTGTGGCGTTCGTACAGAGCCCCCGGTCGTTTCACATACTATTGACCTGTACACCACTACTTTATTCTTCCGCTGCCACCAATTTTGTGGAAAAACCCCCAGGATTCCCTGGTGAAGTATTGATTCAGGTAGAGTTAACAATGAAGATTAAAGTTTATTTCAAACACAAAAAAGTTTAAAAATATATTCGAAACACTGTCACTCTATTCCCTCTCAGTCTTGTCCCTGTCTCTAACTCACTCTGACTCCTCTATCTCTCCCCCCCCCCCAAAAAAAAGAACCAACTGAACTAACTGTCAAAACCTCTGGGCTGAGACTCAAAATCAGGTAGGCTCCGCCCCCGGGCTTTCTTATTGGTCAACCTATTAACCCTTTCTCTCCCTCAATACAAACGTATCCCCAAAGAATGGGCAAACGCCATAACCACCTTACACATGTACCAGGTCCTTCCCCCAGGATCTTTGGCAAGAGCTAGGAGGCACCCCTGCCTGAAACCTTTGTTTGGAGAGCCATTCTCAGCCACTGTTGAGTATTCTGAGCTAGATGAACCAGTCTTCTGACTCAGTAGAAGGCATCTTCCTGTTTTCATCAAGTGCATTCATGGCTCAGTGGGAGAGCACCTGCTTTTTCTTGCAGAAAGTCCTGGGTTCAGTCGCTGGTATCTGCAGTTAGACCTGGTGGGAATAATAATAATAATAATAATAATAATAATAATAATAATAATAATAATAATAATTTATTTGTACCCCGCCCATCTGGCTGGGTTTCTCCAGCCACTCTGGGCAGCTTCCAACAAAGATTAAAAATACATTAAAATGTCACACATTAAAAACTTCCCTGAATACGGCTGCCTTCAGATGTCTTCTGAATGTCAGGTACTGTAGTTGTTTATCTCTTTGACATCTTATGAGAGGGTGTTCCACAGGGCGGGCGCCACTACCGAGAAGGCCCTCTGCCTAGTTCCCTGTAGCTTTGCTTCTCGCAATGAGGTAACCGCCAGAAGGCCCTCAGCGCTGGACCTCAGCATCCAGGCAGAATGATGGGGGTGGAGAAGCTTCTTCAGGTATACTGGGAAAGAGCCCTGTTTGAAATCAGACTTAGTTAGTGGAGACAATATTGAGCTAGAGGTACCAGTTGCACAAGGCAGCTTCTTCTCATAGAACTGTAGAGTTGGAAGGGACCAGAAGAGTCATCTAGCCCACCTCCATGCAAATGCAGGAATCTTTCCACCCAATGTGGAGCTTAAACCCACAACCCAGAGATTAAGGGCCTCATGCTCTATCAACTGAGCTATCCCAGAGCATTTTATTCCAAAGTAATTCTTTATTCAGAACCATAAGGTCTATAATCCTAAAAAGAAAAGGAGGCTCATAGCTCAGTGGCAGAGCAAGATCTCTGTTCAGTCTCCAGATAGGACAGGGAACGTTCCTCATACAAAACCCTGGAGAACGGCTGCTGCCAGTCAGTGCAGGCGATGCTGGGCTAAATGGACCAAGGGTCGTGGACGGCTTCTTCTGTTAGGAGAGAAGGGTTGTCGGTCAATGGTAGGAATTTTGCTTTGCAAGGGTCCCAAGTCCAGTCTCCAGGTAGGACAGGGAATATCCCTTGCCTAAAAGCCTGGAGAGATGTTGCCAGTCAGTGTTGGCAGTCCTGAGCTAGAGGTAGCAAAGGTCTGCCTTGGCGTAAGGCAACTTCCTATGGGGGCCAGGAGTAACTTTTTGGGAAGAGGCAGAAAGGCCTAGGAAGAGGTAAGGAAGTTAGGAGCAGAGGGGGGCTGGAGCAAGATTGATGGACACCTGAGGAAGACCTGTCTAGTTGAGCATCCTGTTCTCAAAGGGGCTGAACAGTGGCAGAAAGCAGAATTCAAGCACAAGAGCCGTTTCCCCTCCTGTGGTTTCCGGCAACTGATATCCACCGACCTGAATGGTAACTGGCGACCCGAACTCACCCTTTGTAAGGTCTTTTTGGCTGCAGGGCTCTCGTTCATTATTCATCCGGCACCTAAAACCACTCACTACTGTACAAAGTAGGTGAGGCAGACAAAGGACTCTGCCTGCAGGCTTACAATCCAAGAGGAAACATGAAAGAAAGCTGGAGACGAGAATGTACAGAAATCAAAAGACTTTCCCGAGCAGGGAGGAAAGGTGTTTACCTGCTCGGCAAACCAATCATTTCGGGAGTTAGAAGGCCTCGCCTGGGTGGGTGGGGTTCTTGGTTTATAAAGGCAGGGCATAGAAAGCCCTTCTTCACGCGATTCTGCAGAATTAAACCGTGGAACTCGCTCCCACATGATTATGGTGAGAGCTGCTCATTTGGATGAGGCAAATTCATGGAGGATAAGGAGGGTACCAACAGCTTCTAGCCACAATGGTTGTGTTCTGCCTCCACTGCCAGATGCAATGTGGCAGATTAAGGACAAATGGAAGTATTTATTCACACAGCGCATAGTTAAACCATGGAACTCCCTCCCACAAAATAGCCACCAACAAGAACACACTCACCTCCTGTGGTTTCCAGCAACTGGAATTCAGAAGCATTGCTGCCTCTGACCAGGGAGGCAAATAATAGCCATCAGGGATGGTAACCATCAAGATCCCTTTCCTCCACGAATTTGCCTAATCCTCAAGTTGGTGACTTGCTTATTTGTTTACTTATTTGTTTATCAGGCATCAGATTGGCATGTACATGGTTTTTGTGCGTCAATTCTATCGGCAAAATTAATTTTGAACGTAAACTCTCAAGTTGCTTAACTCTTGCCTGAAACTCAAGGAAGAAGGGGAAAGTAAGAAAAACATCCCAAAAGGGGGAAAGAGGAAAAAAGAAAGATTAATTAATCTGTTCAAGCTCCCCCTTCCCTGTTCCTATTATTTGGCTGGTAGAAAAGGTGAAATCACATCAGAATTAAGGTTGGGATTTACCAGCCAGGCAAAACAGATGATTAAATGGTTTGGTAGATTTGGTCTCTTGATGTTTGTGCTCTTCTGTGAAGTTGTTTGAATGCTATTTGATTGGAGATCATTTAAAAGATAGCTACAACAGTACTTTGGAATTGTGATTAGAATAATAATAATAATAATAATAATAATAATAATAATAATAATGTCCTTCATTATTATGAAGTGTTGGCACTGCTGCCCAGGCCTGATAGCAGCCCTGCTTCAGTTCTTGCCTCCGACAAGCCTATTTCACTCAGCCTTAGCTCCTTACACTGTCTGCAAAATGGGGAAAATAATCATAATACCCGCCTCCCTCAGATGATGGTTGTAGGGATTGCAAGAAGGCATTGTATCTAAAGCTCTAGAGGGCTGCATGAGATCCATCCCATTATTCTGTTTGATTATTTATTGATACGTAACTGAATGTTCTGTGGATGGCCTCTCTGTTTTCACTGATGTATTTCTTTGTGTTTTGGGTTCCAAATGTTGTGTACACATTTTCCTTTCCCCTTTTAAAATTATCTTAATGTGTTTTATGTAAACCGCTTAGCAGTTTTGCATATTAAGTGTATAAATATTATTGATGAAGATAATGATGATATTAATACAGCGCTTTTTGATATTATTTTGGGCTTCTCCTACTTCTCTTATTTATTTGTTACATTTCGATCCTGCATTTCTGTCCCGGTATAACTCAAGGAAGCAGGAGTCTGAATAGTTCCCAAGTGGTCTCCCATGCACAAACTGAGCAGACTCAGTTAGGGATGGATGAAATTTCAGCTTCTCATTTTTCCAGAGTTCAGTATGCTTTTTTCCTTTTTTAAGTCCTCATGAAAACTCTCCAGCATTTTAGTGCAAAGTTCTCCTGATACACTCATCCTTGCATGCAATTTCGCCTCATATGCATTTTGCTAAGCATCTTTTGCACATTTATTTTCACTAACATGAGCATTTACATGCACACTTGATTTCAGAATGGTCTCATTCACATTCCTTGATTGGAGCATAGCGCTGCAAAATTAGGAGAGGCGTGTAATAATAATAATAATAATAATAATAATTTATTGTTTATACCCCGCCCATCTGGCTGGGCCTCCCCAGCCACTCTGGGTGGCTCCCAACAGAATTAAAAGCACAATAACCATCAAACATTAAGAACTTCCCTAAACACAGGACGCCTTCAGATGTTTTCTAAATGTCAGATAGTTGTTTATTTCCTTGACATCTGATGGGAGGGCGTTCCACAGGGTGGGTGCCACTGCCAAGAAGGCCCTCTGCCCGGTTCCCTGTAACCTCACTTCTCGCAGTGAGGGAACTGCCAGAAGGCCCTCGGCGCTGGACCTCAGTGTCCGGGCTGAAAGATGGGGGTGGAGATGCTCCTTCAGGTATACTGGGCTGAGGCCATTTAGGGCTTTAAAAGTCAGCACCAACACTTTGAATTGTGCTCGGAAACATGCTGGGAAGGGTACATCTGAAGGGTGTTTCTGTGTTTCAGTTTGCATATTGTTACGGAAACTGCAGATGAGGTTGTTTCGCCTATACATGTGAACTGAATCCAGTTTCTCCCCTACCTGAGTCACTCAGAGCTGCTTTCCTTCAGCAAAGTGGCTGCATCATACATCTTTGGACCATGCCCTGCACCCACATTTGCAGTCAGATGGGTTCTTCCTCATTCTTCATCTCACCCTTTGCACAGCTACCCCTTTATCTTTGTCTGATTGCTGCGTTCAACTTCTGCTCAGCTTTCTGAAGCCCCTCACAAATCCACCCTTCCTCCTTTCATCCTGTTCCACCTTGATTTTGGCTCCCTTCCTCGAGATCTTCCAACGACGCCACAGCCTGGCAGAGCCTCTGATCGGCCAGATGTTCTGGCTGCGACTGATAACTCTTGTCCCCCATCCTGAGCCGATTGCTCACCCCCAGCAGGGAATATGGTTATCTCCACCAGACAGACTTCTTTTTCATCCGGAAGCCCAGAGATCTCTCTTCCTTGAGGCTTGTGGCTTCAGAGGTGGCACCGAAACACGTCCCTGCCAGAGTCTCCAGATTTGGGAATGCACCTGAGTTCAGGGAAATTATTAAGGAGGTGGGGGTGAAGCAAGGGGAAGATAAAGATCTTTCTACCCAACTCCTTCCCATCCCCATCCTCGAGTAGGACTCTTTATGCCTGTAACACCTGTGTAACAGATGCTCAAGGGGAGAGGGTTTACCTCGTTTGCATTCCTGCTCACCGTGCAGTTATTAAATGCACAGGAATCTTTCCAGGAGAACAAGTTGGCAAGCCAACCTTACAGGCCACATGCTTGGCCCACTGGCTCTTTTTTCCAGCATCCATGTACAGAGTACTGGACACAGAGTCATTGTGTGATGAGCTCCCTCCTGGCCTTGATGCCTTTACCTGTAAAATGGGTGTAACAGAAATATTTATTTATCTTTAAAAAAATACAGGTGTGCTGTAATATTAAAAAAATCAGTCAAAGCGGGTTGCAACAAACATAAAACCATAAAAAATTAAAAACTGATGTCAATTAATCATTGTGGAAGGATGTATTCTTAATTGTTTTTATAGTCCTGGCAGCAGGTGATTAAAAGTTGACACAGAAAGTACTCCTCTTCCTCCTCTTCTTCTTCTTCCTCTTCCTCTTCCTCTTCTTCTTCTTCTTCGGTGATCACTCATAGCTGAGTAAGATTGTCTTCTGTAAGTGACTGTGGAGGCCAATTCTGGATCCACAAGTCCTTCCACAGTGGGGACATAGGTTTCCGGACGGGAGTCGATCACAGTGAGGGTTTGCCAAGCGTTCCTTCCTCTTAGCACATTTCTCCCTTTTGTCCTGAGTTTGAGCGTCTTCAAAGCCCATGACACCTTTGGTAAAAGCTGTTCTCCAGTTGGAGCACTCACAGGCCAGTGTTTCCCAGTTGTTGGTGTTTATCCTACATTTTTAAAGATTTGCCTTGAGAGAGTCTTTAAATCTCTTGTCGACCACCAGCATTACACTTTCCATTTTTAAGTTTGGAATAGAGTAGTTGCTTTGGAAGACGATAATCAGGTATCTGAACAACATGACCAGTCCAACAAAGTTGATGTTGAAGAATCATTGCTTTGACACTGGTGATCTTTGCTTCTTCCTGTACACTGGCATTAGTTTGCCTGTCTTCCCAGGTGATACAGGAAGTACTAAAGGATCCATGACAGATGGCCATCTAGCCTCTGCTTAAATACCTCCAATGAAGGGAAGTCCACCACCTCCCGAGGAAGTCTATTCCACTGTTGAACATTGTTGACTGTCAGAAAGCTCTTCTTAGAAGATGGTGGATTCTCCTTCATTGGAGGTACTTAAGCAGAGGTTGGATGTTCCTCTGCCAAGCATTCTCTAGCTGCGATTCCTGCATTGCAGGGGTTTGGTCTAGAGGACTCTTGGATTCCCTTCTAACTCTACATTTCTATGATTCTACCCTGGCAGTGTGGGCCAGGATACAGTGAGTCAGATCTGTGTAGCTCCTTTGACCTCCCGGTTCCTCTCCTCTCCTCAAGGTAAAGCCCACCTATGCAGGGGGCAAGGAGGTCCCTGCCGTGCGGTGAGGAGGGGCTTCAAATTGAACACCCACAAGACCGTGCTCTGCCATTAAGGGAAGGTTGAAAAATGCACGGAGAGCGGAGCATTACAAAAATAATACAGCCATCTCGGAAACCAAAGGCAGGGATCAAAGGCCGGGCTCAGCTGCCCCGCGGAGGCTTCCTGCAGAGCTCCTGATAAGCCTTTGTAGTGGGCTTGTTTTAAACCGAGCTCCTGGAGGAAGGGAACGGCTCAGATGCTTGGCTGAGATTTCTTAGACTCCAAGATAAATTGGGAAGAAAGCGGAGGAGCAGGCGGGGGAGGCTGGTCGGGAGGTTCCAGCAGCGAGCAAGGCGAACATCAAAAGCGCCCAGCCCAGAATCGGAAGCTGGCGAGCATCAAACAGCAGGCTGGCTCTCAGGTTTGGGGACAGCGCTGTCACACGGGGGTCTGTTGGTCTGTGGGAGTGCTGCTTTCATGGGATGATCTTGAACTGCAGAGATGGTCGCACCTGAATCTCATTAATCCGATTTAGTGGCTTACGCAAAAGCAGTCGTTCTGGTCAACATTGCTGGCCCCCACCCAGGTGCGCCAACTCTAGGCGGTGGAGGTGTCTTCAGCTCCCTCAATATTTGTTTGAAGGAGGCCCAGCCCCCTCCCCAACAGTATTGAGGGGGCCTGGAGCAGCCTAGCAGAAGGCTGCCCTGCACAGCATTGGGAGACGTGTGATGTCACACGTGTGACATCACACGCTCACGATGTACACCGGCCCCCCTAATCTTGGGAGCAACCCAGCACCTCTGCCCCCCGCCCTTCATAAAAGCATAAGAACAGCCTTGCTGGATCAGACCTGTGACCCACCTAGTCCAGCATCCTGTTCTCACTGTGTCTTCAGGGAGGGTTGCGGGTTCTGATCCCGGGCACCTTTCTAAACTTATGTTCCCATTCCAGTAGCTTGTACAAAATGGTGGCAATAGAGTTTTGTTGGTGGGCCGTTTCAGGGGGGCTTTGCCAACTACCCCATCTTAGGTTTCCTGGAGATGACTTCCAAATAACTCTCCGCTCCTGCAACATGCCGTGCCCAGGGAGGTCTGCAGTTTTGCAGAGAGGCCAATCTACCACGCTGCTCAATTTATATATTTTTAGCTGTAACAAGATGAAGGGGCTGGACAAGGCACCAGAGGGGGACTGGCGGACTGGCTCCTTCCCGGGCTGCAGATTAAACTCAGCCTTGGAAGATTGGAGGCGGGTGATGAATTCAAAGTGATTACAGTCACCTTTTAAGAAGGAAAAAACACACGCCCCTGGATCAAATACTGCAGCTGGGGAGTGAAACGCATCTCAGTCCTCACCGCTCTCGGGGATTTGGACATCAAAGGCTTTCATTTGCCTTGGCATTTTGACTCCTTGACGTCCGCCGCCTCCGCAGAGTCCGTGGGCGAGAGTTTTCCAGGGGTAGAGGGTGCAGAAGGGTTGGGAGGAAGCTTTGGGGCTCTGGTGTGATGAGAGCGGCTGGGCTGTAGGGGGTGCTGTGGAGTCACGGGTTCTAGTCCATTTGCTCATCATGGTGCTGGTGGAGGAGACACCCATATTATTACTTGATTTTGGTTTAAAAATACAGTGGAGGCTCAGCTTGCGAACGTGATCGCAACCTGCAGCATTTGCAACCCGCATCTGCGCACGCACATGTTGCGATTTGGCGTTTCTGCGCATGCATGACCGCCGAAACCTGGAAGTAACCTGTTCCGGTACTTCCGGGTTTCGGTGGTCGGTAACCCAAAAAAATGCAACCTGAAGCGGCTGTAACCCGAGGTATGACTGTAAAAGTAATACAAATAAATGGCACTGTGATGTGTATAAGAAGGCGGTGCCCAAAACAGAAACACAATCCTACACAAACCGCAGATTCTAGATTCCTTACTCTTTATGGACCGGCATCAGGGATAAGAGGTTTTTAAATGGGATAGCAGGTGAACAGTGTTACTTTTGATTCCGCTAATCAGAGGCATACTGCTTCCAGTAAAAGAGGCGAGACATAGGAACCATGGCTAGTAGCCACAGATATATTCCTTATTATCCTCGAGGAATTTGCCCAATCTTCTACTAAAGCCATCCAAGTCGGTGGCCATTGCTGCCTCTTGTGGGAGGGAGTTCCAAATGTTAACTGTGCGAATAAGTCCTTTTCATCTCCCTGGAATCTGCCAAAATTCAGCCTATGAGTTCTGGAGAGAAGGAGGGGGATATTTCTCTATCCATTCTCTCAGTTCCAAGATGCAGGGATTTATTTTTTAGCTGGAACGCAGTCCCGGCATCTCTCAGGTGGGTGCTGCCGCCATTAGAATAAAACAAGGGAGGTGTTCGTGGTGAGTTCCGGCACCTCTTTTTCTAGAAAAATAGCACTGCCAAGACACTTGACTTCTGATGACCAGACATGCCATTTCCCAATAGCTTCCTAGTAAATAACTCTCCCTTCTCTCTCTCTCTCTCTCTCTCTCTCTCTCTCTCTCTCTCTCTCTCTCTCTCCATCCTTAAAATCTATCTTCTAAAGAGCCCCTATTTCTCATTAAGCTTGTGCCTTAAACCTCTTAATGCTCATCTCCACCCACACAGAAGTCTCTAAGTGAGGCCTCGTTCCCATTGAAGCTGCAACACTTCAGACGGCAGGTGGGGCCTCACACACTAAGATGCTCCTGCTTGCAATAAATGTGGTACCCAGACTGCTTTTTTGTCCATTCGTGGGAGGTGGAAATTCAAAAGCCTGTGAAGATGGCTGGGAAAATTTCAGTGAACTCTTTTGGAGGGAGAAGGGAGGGTTCAGCTTACGTTACATAAAAGAGGCGCAGAGAGTCTGTCTTGTCTGTCTCTCTCTCTGACTCCCCCCTCCCTTTCAGATCTTCAGCACCTCATTTAAGTAAGGGAAGCCAAACTCAAGGAAATTTGTAAGAAGTCGATCTATTAGTGTGGCAGCTCCTGCACTTTGGAACTCCCTGCCTATTGACATAGGGCAGGCGTTTGTGGTTAGGCAAGGCTACGCTGACACGTAGAACTCGGAGGTGCCCTTTAATTTGCTCTTTAGCTTATCGTTGATTTTATTTTCGTGTGAATGTTTTAAATAGCTTTCAAACTGGTATTTACCAATAATTTTCATTCTTTTTGTAAATGGCTTTGAGGCTTCTTTCTTACAATCCCGTAGTATATAAAGTTTGCAAAATAAATAAATGTTTTACATTGATCAGTTTAATACGGGGTTTTTTTTTGTTTGTTTCTTTGGTAAAACGCTTAGAGGTTTTATTATGATCAAGCAGTATATAAATGTTGTCAAACAAAGAAGTAAAACTCTTTAAAGACTTAGATGCAAGGGATAAAAACAGCCACCTTGGAATCTTCCAATCTGTGTAAAGAAACCACCTCACTTTCCACCTCCATTTATTTACTTATTTTATTACAATTTCTATCCTACCCTTCCTCCAAGGAGCTCATGGTGGCCTACATGGTTCTCCTTCCCCACATTTTATCCTCACAAGAACCCTGCAAAGTATCAAAGAACCATAGAGTTGGAAGGGACCCTGAGGATTATCTAGTCCAACCTTCTGCAATGCAGGAATATGCCGCTGTCTCCTAAGGGGAGCGATCCTACACCCTTGGTGCTATCAGCACTGTGCTTTAACCTGCTGAGCTATAATTAGTATGCTAGGCTGAGATGGAGTTCTTGGTTCAAGGTCACCCAGGGAGCTTCTTGACTGGGCGGGGATTCGAACCCGGGTCTCCCAGGTCCCAACACTCTGTAACCACCACACTGATGACATCCACCTTCTTACATAGAGGTTTCCTAACATGCTCAGAGGTGTTATTACAGTCAAGTGGTATTTAAGTGTCGTCAAATAAGTAAGTTAAATATTTCCGGAGATCTGGATGTGGAAATGACCAGCTTGGAGTCTTCAAATCTGTATAAAGAAACCATTTCTGTGTTCTTCCACTGCTGGCATCCACCTTTCTCTCTCTCTTCCTCTCTCTCTCTCCCTCTCTCTGCAGGGCTGAGGATTCCCCTTATGAGGTCATGCAGCTGGACTTTGAAATGGAGAACTTCACCAGCCAATCGGTGACCCGGCGCATCATGTGGCATATAGACTACCGAGGCCGAAACCCTCCGCCCGACTTAGAGAAGGCTGTGACGGAGCTGGCGGTCATTCAGAGGGACATTCGTGCCATCCTGCCTCTGGCCATGGTGAGGGTCCCAGTAGTCAGGCTGGAAGTTGGTTTGTGTCTGTGCGCCGAGTGCTATTTTTCTAGAAAAAGAGTTGCTGGAACTCACCATGAATGCCTCCCATGTTCTCTAAGAATGGCAATGGTGCCCACCTGAGAGGTGCCGGAACTGAGTTCCAGTGAGTTCTGGCTG
The DNA here is from genome assembly GCF_964188315.1 of Podarcis muralis. Taxonomy (NCBI): domain Eukaryota; kingdom Metazoa; phylum Chordata; class Lepidosauria; order Squamata; family Lacertidae; genus Podarcis; species Podarcis muralis. The sequence continues at coordinate 31,159,091 of NC_135669.1, forward strand.
AGAAAAAGCCTTGTGCGCTACCCCTTCTGTTTCCTGACCTGCCCATATCCCAAAACTGGCCCACCGGACCCATTGCATGATCTCATTCCCCTGACTCAAGTAAAGAAGCCTGTGTTTCCCATGCTTCTGGGGCCTGGAGTGTAGTTCTATCACAGACGCAGGTGGCGCTGTGGTCTAAACCACTGAGCCTCTGGGGCTTGCTGATCAGAAGGTCGGTGGTTCAAATCCCCGCAAAGGAGTGAGTTCCTGTTGCTCTGTCCCAGCTCCTGCCAACTTAGCAGTTTGAAAGCAGACCAGTGCAAATTTCCGTGCACTCTGGTTTCCGTCACAGTGTTCCGTTGCACCAGAAGCAGTTTAGTCATGCTGGCCGCATGACCCGGAAAGCTGTCTGTGGACAATCGCCGGTTCGCTTGGCCTGAAAGCGAGATGAGCACCGCAACCCCATAGTTGCCCTTGACTGGACAAAAAGTCCAGGGGTCTTTTACCTTTTTACCTTTTTCTATCCCCTCACCAAAACTGGAGCCAGCAGCACAAGGGACTTTTGCAGGCCAGTTGGCCAGTCCAGGTGTCAAAACTGGCCCACAGGAGGCAGAGGGTGAGGAAGGTCAGAAAGGCCCCGCCCTCCCTGCAGTTTAGGATCTGGGCGCTCTAACTACCACAGCCTCCTTTGTCCCCTCAAGGACACGGAGATCATCAATACGGCCATCCTAACAGGTCGGACGGTGGCCATCCCAGTCAAGGTCATTGCCATTGAGATGACGGGCGTCATTGTGGACATCTCGACAGACGCAGAATGCAAGTCCACCAATGAGGACATCATCAAGGTGGGTGGGGGAAAAAATCAAGGTGGATGATGGGGAACCAGGCTGTGTGGGTATATAAGAGGCACAACTGCATTTGTAAGATCAGTCCCAACATGGCTAACCAGAGGTATCTGCATTTTGTTACATTTTTTTGTATTATTTTAATTACTTTTTAACTGTGTGTGTGTGTGTGTGTGTGTATTTATCTGTTTTACAATTTAAAATATTCATTTAAACAATCTTAAAATATCAATGACTTCCCTTCTTCCCTTTTCATGGTTCATTTTGCATAACACAAATCCCTGCATATTTTATATAAACTAAACCATTCAGTATTCCATTATGACATCCATCAATACTTATTTACACAGGTGAATTTATCTTAATGCTCCCAACGTTTTCAAGTGTACACACTTTCCCCCTGTATATTCAGCAAACATTTTTCAATCTTCTTTAAACATATGTTCTTCTTGTTCTCTTATTCTATAAGTTTGGTCCGCTTCTGGCTAGCTTTTGGTATTTTATCTGTGTTGTTTTGATTTCTGTAAGCCACTTTGAGCCCCAGTCTGGGAAAATGACAGTAATTATTATTAGTATTATTAATATTATTTTGTTCTAACCCCAAAGTCCCAATTCCTTGTATGAAAGGTGCTCTGACCTTTCTGCAGCTTCTCTACCCCATGATACACCCTCCCACCACTTTCACATAATCCCTGCTCCAGAGGCGGCAGCAGCCAGCCCACTCCCTGCCAAATTCCTCACAGTGCATATGGAACTCCCTCCCACTGGAGGCAATGATGGCCACCAACTTGGATGGCTTTAAAAGAGGATTGGAGGAGAAGGTTCTCAATGGCTACTAGCCATGATGGCTATTTTCTGTTTCTATTCAGAGGCAGTGATGCTTCTGAATACCAGTTGCTGGAAGCTACAGAGAGGGCTCTTGCACTCGAATCCTGCTTGTGTGTTTCCCAGAGGCATCTGGCTGGCCAACATGAGAACAGGATGCTGGACTAGACAGAGCCACTGGCCTGATCCGGCAGGCTCTTCTTCTATTCTTACACCCCTCGCCCACGGCCTGGACTGAAAACAATCAAGTTTGATTTACCATTGCCAGGTTTTAATGGTTCCCTTTCAGCCTGAGCGAGCACGCTAGCAATCCTGCATTTCTGGACAGGCTCCGAGACACTCTGATGGGGCTAATGTGCTCCTTCCCCGCTCGTAAATCTCTCCGGTTGCCGGCCCTCGAATCCGGGGACGGGACCGAGCCTGCGAGCCGGGTTGAATAATTGATCAAGTCACTGCCCCTTTGCCTCCTCTTCTGACTTACCTTCCTCTATTCCTTCTCTGTCGCCCCCCCCAACCTACTGAGTTATGTTGACATTGCTCCGAACGAGGTATGCTTGGCAGGAACTCTTGCGTACCTGGAGAGACTGGAGGGAGGGCGATTGCTCTGTCAGGACTATAAACCTGCACCATCCATCAGGCAACCCGCTATCTGTTACTGTAAATAATTCAGCATTAAGGAGAGCCGTGGCGTCGTCGGTGGCTCCACTCCCCGGGTGTGTATTGCAAAGAGGGGGCATAAACAACAGGAGTAGCTCTATCGATCTCCGGGCTTGAGGAGCGAGGAGGAACAAGCCTCCGGTTATCTGTGCAGCGAGAGGCTGACGGATGCTGCGGCCCCGTCTGGCTCAGAGCGATGCGGATCCCTTGCTCTCAGGAGAACACGAGAACTCGTGGGCATCCAGTGAACAGGATCTAGCCAACCATGAATCATGTAGTACAAGTCACAGTTAACTCCTTATTAGCGAAAATATGATCAGCAGCAGGAATGCCAGGCCTAAGAAGCACAGCAACTTGTCTCTGGTAGATGTTGCCCACATGAAGCAGTTGCCGAGACTGAAGCAATCCCCAAGCAATCAGAGACTGTGTCTACACATCGCCAGTCTCTGCCCTCTTCATGCCTCTTCTTGTTCTGGGAGATCAGAGAGGAGGGGAGCTGGTTGCAGCAGGAAGGGGACACATCCGTGCCTCTTCACCAGCCAGATCTCTCTGCCTCTTGGCCTCCCTCCTCTCCTGCTTCAGCTTCTGCCTCTGATTCTGGACTTCTCTCTGCCACGGACTCTCCCAGCTCGCTAAGCCCTGTTGCTCCTTCAGCTTCTGACACCTCCTCCCCACAGTCTTCTCCCTCTGACCACTCATCGTCATCCTACCAACATTCCCTGAGCTCCGAGACTTCTTCCCTTGGGGGTTCACCAGCTGGTTCCTCCCATCATTCCTCTGCGTCCAACCAGTCCATGACACAGAGCCACGGAGCTCCCACAGACTGGTGTTAGGCTGCCTTATCTTGAGACGTAACTATTTGATCCACCTAGGGATGGCTCAAATGTGGACCACCAGCAGCCCAGCCGGCTTCCTCCCTGATCCTGCGATCTGGCAATGTTGTTGTTGTTTAGTGATTTGGTTGTGTCCGACGCTTCGTGACTCCATGGACCAGAGCACGCCAGGCACTCCTGTCTTCCACTGCCTCCCGCAGTTTGGTCAAACTCATGCTGGTAGCTTCAAGAACACTGTCCAGCCATCTCGTCCTCTGTCATCCCCTTCTTCTTGTGCCCTCCATCTTTCCCAACATCAGGGTCTTTTCCAGGGAGTCTTCTCTTCTCATCAGGTGGCCAAAGTATTGGAGCCTCAGCTTCACAACCTGTCCTTCCAGTGAGCACTCGGGGCTGATTTCCTTAAGAATGGATAGGTTTGATCTTCTTGCAGTCCATGGGACTCTCAAGAGTCTCCTCCAGCACCATAATTCAAAAGCATCAATTCTTCGGCGATCAGCCTTCTTTATGGTCCAGCTCTCACTTCCATGCATCACTACTGGGGAAACCATGGCTTTAACTATACGGACCTTTGTTGGCAAGGGGATGTCTCTGCTTTTTAAGATGCTGATCTGGCAATGCCAGGGATCAAACCTGGAACCTGAGAGCCTGCTGGATCAGGCCAGTGGCCCAGCTAGTCCAGCATCCTGTACTCACAGTGGCCAACCAGATGCCTCTGCTGGGAAGCCTACAAGCAGGATTCGAGCACAAGAGCCCTCTCCCCTCTTGCGTCTTTTAGCAACTGGTTTTCAGAAGCATTGCTGCCTCCAACTACAGTCATCACAGCAGACAGTAATCGATTGCCTTCCCCTCCATGTACTTGTTCAATCCTCTTTTAAAGCCATCCAAATTGCTGGCCATAGCTTGCCTCCTGTGGGAGGGAGTTCCGCAGTTGAACTATGTGCTGCACGAAGAAAACGGACAAACTATGCCGAGATGGCGAAACTCACAGGAAGAAACCAGGAAGAGACTGACTTTAATAAAGAATGGGGAAAGTTTATGATTTATTTTTAAAGATTACTGTAAACAATTACACACATTGGTAGGATGGACGGAAATCTATGGAGTGATAAAGGATTTATAAAAGTAGAGCTACGGAAGAGATGCAGAGGGGGAAATCATTATATGAAGAGCCACGGTGGGAGGGGAGGGAAGTCAAAGGGGATTATATGTTTATGTTGTTGTTGTTTTCTGTTTGTAAAAATGCAAAAATTAGATTTAAAAAGAAGACAAAGGGTTTTCTTTTCTCTCTCCCGAACCTGATTTTCTTCCCCATCCAGGGATGGATGTTACCCAAAGTGTAGCTAGCGTATAGCACGAGGCATTGGGGAGTTTTTCTCCAGCAGCGTTTCAAGACAGATGCTATTATTTGTCGTCCCTGGAAGGGCTGGGAGCGAGCCTGCTCCGGACTGTGTGGCTGGGTGTGTTTATTAGCGCAGAGGAGGCGAGCGCTGTGGCGTCGTCTTTATTTTGATGAACGACACAATATCCAGAGATGCATTTCAGGGCTCATTTTTATTCCGATGCCGAGCTGAGATTGCCTTTGCAGACATGCTGAGCTGGTGTCTCTTGGATGTTGAAGGCAAGCTTAAGTAGCCCCGGGGGAATAAGAAGAAATAGACCCCAGCTAATGTCTAACACACACACACACCACGTATCCCTGACGCCAGAACAACCAGCCAGCTTCATAGATGAGAGGAAAGGTTTTCCCAAATAGTGGTCCACAAACCACCAGTAGTTTGTGAGAGGCAGTTTGTGACCTCTAGCATGGGAATTCAGCTTTGTCATGGCCAAAGCATCCTGGGTCCCACCTCTTCCTCTTCCTCGGTACCCTAACTCACCAGTTTTGTCTGCAGGTTTCCAGCAGCTGCGACTATGTCTTTGTGAGTGGCAAAGAATCAAGGGGCTCCATGAATGCTGGGGTGTCCTTCAGCTACGAGCACCTCACCGCCCTCCTGGAGATGACCGTCTGGGTCCCCAAACTCCCGCTGCACATCGAACTCTCTGATTCCCGGCTCAGCCAGGTGAAAGGGTGGCGAGTTCCAATCTTACCTGATAGGAGGTAAGCCAGGAGTTGGGGAAGGGGTGGGGTGGTTGGAAATCCTCTCGGGGATTGTGTTTGAGAGCCTCTAGTCATGCACAGTGAAGACTAGTGGCCATTCTTGATCCCATTGCCCAGAAGCTTCAGCTCATGCCAGAATTCTCCTCTAGGTGCTCACCTCCTTAGAGAACACGCAAGGACATGCAACTCTCTTATTTGAGAAACCTATCTGCTACAAAAAGCATCATCCCTTTTCAGACATTAACTAATTTTAATAAATGTAATAAATTTAATTCTTGTAGCCTACCATAGGCCCTCATGGTGAAGAAATAATAATAATAATAATAATAATAATAATAATAATAATAATAATAATAATAATATAATGAAAATAATAAAAATGGGGTGGAAATATCCACCCATTTAGAGTGAGGGAAGGCAGCACAGCCATCGCTCTGATTTGACTTTGCGATGTTACGTAACGTGAAATCCGATTGGCTACGTAATGTCATTACGCCAGATGCACAATCCCTGATTGGCTGGATTGGTTGGTTAGTGGAAACTCTCCTTTTTAGGAAAGGGGGGGGGAGCACCAGAGCAGCTGCCAGCTGACCCAACTGCTTTGGCTCCCACAGGTCTGTCCGGGAGAGCGAGGATGACGAAGAGGAGGAAGAGCGGCGGCAGAGCCGGGGCTGCACCCTCCAGTACCAGCATGCCACCCTGCAGGTCTTCACCCAGTTCCACACCACCTCCTCGGAGGGCACGGACCAGGTGGTCACCATGCTGGGCCCAGAGTGGATGGTTGAGGTCACGGACCTGGTCAGCGACTTCATGAAGGTCGACGACCCTCGGGTGGCTCACATGGTGGACACCAACACCCTCGCCGGCCGGGAGCCTGGCACCACCCTCTTCAAGGTAAGAGTGTAACAGGTACCCAGCAAGGAAAGGACCCTAGCTCTGTTCTGGATCACATGCTTTTCATGCAGAAGGTTCCAGGTTCAATCCCTAGTGGCATCTCCAGGTAAGACAAGAGAGACTCCTTGCCTGAAACCCTGGAGAGCTGCTGCCAGTCAGTGTAGACTGTACAGAGCTAGATGGACCTGTGGTTCCTATTTAGATAAGCCCTTGATTGGGAGCCACGAGGACTGGAATCTGAGGTTAGTGGCGGAGCCTCTGCTTTGCAGGCAGAATGTCTTAAGGTTCCATTCCTAGAATCTCCTGGAAAGCCAATTCCATTCCATGTAGACAATACTGAGATGGATGAGCCAATCGTCAGTATAATGAATCTTCTATGTTCCTCTTAAAATTAGCCCTTTATTTGAAATAATGAGGACTAGAATCTTGGCTTGCTTTTAAGTAAAAATTCAGTGATGGAGAAAAGGTCCCAGGCTTAATCCCCAATGGCAGCTACAGGTAAGGTTGGGGGAAAGACCTGGAGAGCTTCCACTAGTTAGATAGATAGACACAATTGCCTTGTTCTATATAAGGCAACATCCTATATTAAGGAGCAGGGGTTATCTGCCTCCGTTAGGGGAGGCAAAGGAGGTGCAGCCGTAAACATCAGTTTCCCCAACAATCTAAGCACCTTTGGATTTGCAGCTCCCCTCCCCTGGCACTAGGTACTCCTCATATCGGAGGCCCCTTTCTCACACATTCATAGAATTGTAGAGTTGAAGTGGACCTCCAAAAGTCATCCAGCCTCATGTAAAGGAGAGTCAACCACCTTCCACAGGAATCCATTCCATAGCCGAACGGCTCTGGCCGTCCATAAGTTCCTCCTGAAGTTTCGTCAGAATCCCCTTTCTTGCCATTGAAAGTCATCATTTCGGGTCCTCCGCTCTGAAGCAGCAGAAAGCAAGCTCCCTCTGTCTTCTATGTGACAGCTCTTCAGATTTTTGAAGGTGGCTGTTATCTCACCTCTCAGTCTCCTCCAGGCTAAGTATACCCAACTCCCACAACAGAGGCCCTCTCTTCATTCTCGCTTCACACATCCCAGGGCTAAGAAAACAGATCTGTTTTCCTTGGTGGGAAGGGGGAAGGGGGGCTCATCTGCATTTTCCTGCCTCTACATTCCCCTTCCTCCTTTGCTGCACACCCCTACACCCCTTCTTCCTTCCCCTCTCTCTCCCTCTCTCGCATTTTCTCCCTGAACCAGCTCCTCTTGAGCCTGTGCCAAGCATCTCTTAACTACAATTAGTTCCAAGCCTGGGCACTGTATTGCCTTCCTAAGCAGAAATTCCCAGGCTCCCAGATGCTGCCTTCAAAGATTCGAGCAGTTCAAGGTCGGAGTGTCTTCCCCCGGTGAAATGTACTTCGGAGAATTGTGTGTGTGTGTGTTTGCAGGGCGAGTGCATGAAGGGAAGGCCATGGAGTGGTGCTGTTCTCCGGCTTGGCTCACTAGCATCGCAGGCCTGGGATGGAAAGAGAGATGCAATGCTTAGCTAGAGACCTCAGCAGGCAATTTCTCCATCAAGAATCACAGAATTGGAAGGGTCCACGAGGATCATCTTTCGCCCAGCGTGAGACTTGAACCCACAACCCTAAGATTAAGAGTCTTGTGCTCTACCGATTGAGCTATTCTCCGGCTTTTTAAAAGGATCTCCCTGCTTGGGGTGTGGGATGACACTTTTCCATTCCATGGCATTCATCCCTTTAATATATATCATCGTTTTTTCACACACAGCACACAGGGCTCATCCAGACTTCCTTTTTGAGCTTTGTTTCTAGGCGCCGGTCAAGGGCAGCCCTGCAGAGAGCGCACTATAGGATTCCACAAGGGTGATGCGCAGTGTTAGAAACTCAGATATATAAGTTAGGCGCCAAATGGCTCATTAAACGAGGGTTACAGTCGCCAAAGCAGAAGGCCTGGTTGCCATTTGGGGCCAGGCAACTTTTGGGCTCCTGAAATTGGTTCTGATTGTGCAGATTAAAATATACCTGATAGAATTCTGCAGGATGTGTTGCTAGTGTGCTCAGGGAAGTTTTTAATGTTTGATGTTTTATTGTGTTTTTAATATCTGTTGGAAGAAGCCCAGAGTGGCTGGGGAGGCCCAGCCAGATCGGCGAGGTATAAGTAATAAATTGTTGTTGTTGTTGTTGTTGTTGTTAACAGTCCAGATCCACGGATCCCCAGGCATGCACCTCTAGGTGGTGGAGAGGTCGGGCCCCATCCTGGCACCCGAGCATCTTCACTAGGCCGCATGTTGGCCAATAGCCAAGTGAATTTTCAGCGCTGGTGGCGATGAGGAATGTGACTGGGCGTTCCTCCTAATCCCAACCAGGGGAGATGTTTCTTACGGCCCACTTCTCTTCCCGTAGGTGGTCTCTCCGCTCATGGAGGCGGTCCTTGGGGAGACCTTGGTGACGGTGGCGGACGAGAAGGTCAGCATCACCGAACTGAAGGCCCAGGTCATCTCAAACCTCTCCCTCTCCCTCCACCCCAGCCCTGGGAACAGCCACACCATCGTGGCCAAGACGACAGCCCAGCAGACTCTGAACTTCTCCAAGCAGGTACTTCTTCTGGGGCAGCCCTCATGGATTGGGGGCGGGGGTAGATTTAATTAATTAATTGTCTCATTCTTTCATTTAGAACCCACTTTTTCTCCAAGGAACTCTAGGGGCCGCCCACACTTTCCCCCCTCCCTGTTTTATCCTCACAACAATCCTGTGAGGTAGGTTTGGCGGAGCAGTAGTGGCAGGCCCCAGGTCGCCCGGTGGGTGGTCCTAGCCCAACACTGTAACCCAGGGGTCAGCAAACTTTTTCAGCAGGGGGCCGGTCCACTGCCCCTCAGACCATGTGGTGGGCTGGACTATATTTTGAAAAAAAATAAATAAAAATGAACGAATTCCTGTTCCCCACAAATAACCCAGAGATGCATTTTAAATAAAAGGACACATTCTACTCATGTAAAAACACGCTGATTCCCGGACCGTCCATGGGCCGGAATTAGAAGGCGATTGGGCCGGATCCGGCCCCATCCTTAGTTTGCCTACCCATGCTCTAACCGCCACACCACACTGCTTCTTGCTTGCCTTCTCTCACTCTAATCATTTCATTAAGTTTACATGTCGTTGCTGCTGCCCAATATTTTTGCTAACCGTTCCTGCGCTATGGTTTCTCTATTTCCCTCCCCCCGCCATTTGTCACAAAACGAGTGTCTGATCAGCTGCTATCAAATTCCATATTAAGTTTTTATGTTTTCCTCGAGGGTCTAAATCCCATCCGAGACAATTATCAGAGAATCCAATGGCAACTCGTATGATGTCCGTGGCGATACAATCTCTACTGTCTTGCCCTAAAAGATGATAGAGATAGATAGATTAGATGATAGATAGATAGATGATAGATGATAGATAGATAGATAGATAGATAGATAGATAGATAGATAGATAGATAGATAGATAGATGGTAGATGATAGATAGATAGATAGATAGATAGATAGATGATAGATAGATAGATAGATAGATAGATAGATAGATGATAGATAGATGATAGATAGATAGATAGATAGATAGATAGATAGATAGATAGATGATAGATAGACAGATAGATAAATAGATAGATAGATTAGTTTTTATTCACTGTATTCATTTTCATCTTCAAACTGTTTAGTATGCCTGCACAGAGATATATCTCTGTTTACATTAGAGCATATGGCACACAACAATTACATAAAATTAAAAATAACCCAACAATAAACACTCAGATAACCGTTTTCTGAATATATTAGCAAAGTTGTGTCGGAAGTGCACATACCCAAATTATTGCAATTATTACGGATATTAAAATGAGGTATAGCAACATGTAGATTGGTGAACATACATAACCCAAAAGATTTCAGTCATTGGACCAATCTACCGAATGTGTCCAAAGCTTCCCATTGCAGAGAGGATAAATTTTACTTTGTGGAGTCATAGACCATTAGGGGAGCAGCTTGTAATGTTTTTCTGTAACATTAACACATAGAGGTTCTGCCAGATGAGAAATTAGAACCCCTATTATTTCCTTTTAAAGCTTGTACACAGATGTGATTTCAAAGTATTAAGGCAAAAAAAGATATATTTTGAATAAAACAACTGCTCAAGTTTCCCTTCTTATAAATTATTACCTCAGGACTTGACATTTTACCTCAAAACTCACACCATCTTATTCATCCGTTGTATTTTATTCTACATAACTTATCCATTGTCTGCACTGAAAGCATCGCGGAACTAGGTCCATTTGAGGCCTTCCCACTATTGTTTTGAAATTGCCATTATTTACAATTCCTTGATATGTAATTACATTGTGATTTACCCAGTTAGCCATTTGGCCTCCTACTACCTTATTTATTTATTTTATATATTAAAAAATGTTTATAGACTGCTATTTCATTTTTCAAAAATTCAAAGCGGTTTGCAACAAAAATACATAAAAACATATTTTTAAAAGGTTTTAAACAGACGTCAATTAAGCACCGAGGAAAGGTGTGTGCTCAGTTGCCAGCATAGGCCTGACAGAATAGAAAAGCTTTCACCAGAAGGTCTCTTTGTTTAAAAGAAAAGATGTGAGCAAGGATATATTTAGGTGTTGACATTGTATTTAAGCTATTCCAAACATCTCAGACTGCATCTGTACAAGGATTTTGTATTTGAATAAAAATCCACTGTCACAGGATCCTAGAACCGTAGAGTTTGAAGGGACACCCAGGGGTCATTCAGTCCAACCCCCTGCAATGCAGGAATCTCAGCTAAAGCATCCATGACAGATGGTCCACTCAGCCTCTACTTCAAAACCTCCATTGAAGAGTCCTTTCCCCGCTCTATAGTAACCATGGAATAACTGTGAGCTCTGCTTTCACTTACACCATGGAATTACCTTTGAGACATTCAGCCATTGGGCTATTACTTTTAGATGTGTAGCTTTATATTAATCTACTATATCGAGACATTTTATTCCTCCTTTGTTGTAGCTTGTCTCCAAGGTTGCCATGGGAACGCTAGCTTTTTCTTTTTTGCCACACAAAGTTTGTAAGTAGTTTTTGCTGGTTCAATCATACCCTTTTGTCACTCTTGGCCATTACGTTTTCAAATAGATAAAGTAGCCTAGGAATTTCTAATGCCGCAACGTTACATAACCATGTGAGTCCTGCCTGAGTCCATTTTAAAACTCTTTTCAACCTTCATAACTTCCATTTAATTTAAAATATATGGTTGAAGACAACCCGGTTCCTAGATACGTTATCAGCATAACTGCCCAATTAATTGCTCTCCCTTTCATCAAATTTGCTTTAATTGATTGCAACACATTTATTTCAGGTTTGGATGAGCTCATTTTTGTAGCCAAATGACGTCACCAAGCCTCCCTGTTATTTCAAGGAATTTCTGGAGCAGATTTTAAGGGATGAGTTAAGGAAAGCATTACATCATCAATTTACAAACCGATTTTGGAACTCGTAGACTGAACCTTCATCCCCGTTGCATCTTCTGTTGATCTTATTAGGACCGCTGACGATTCAATACATATTAGGAAAGGGCAACAACTGCAGAGGGCAACAATTCGTGCCTGGCTCTTCTGTTTACATAAACTGTCCAGCAAAGGGCACCTAAAATGATTCAGGGGATGGAATAATAGAATTATAAAATCGTAGAGTTGGGAGGGACTCCCGAGGGTCATCTAGTCAAACCCTTTGCAATGCAGGACTGTCAACTAAAGCATCTATGAAAGATGGTCATCTTCATGGGAGGAGAGTCCACAACTTCTCAAGGGAGCCCGTTCCACTGTCAGACAGCTCTTACTGTCAGGAAGTTTTTCCTGATGGAGCGGCTCCCTTATGAGGAAAGATTGCCACATTTGGGGTTCACTAGTTTAGAGAAAAGGCAAGGAAGAGGGAGCATGACAGAACAGGTAGGCATACAGGTAGGCATGGCATGGAGAAAGATGATAGTGAGAAGTTTTCCTCTCTCACTAGAACTTGTGGGCATCCAACAGAGCTGAACGTTGGCAGATTTGGGACAGATAAACGAAAGATAAATGCAGAACTGTGGAACTCACTCCCACAGGAGGCGGTGAAGGCCGCCAGCCCTGACGGGTTTAAAACAGGATTGGACAAATTCATGGAGGGCTGTTGATGCCTGCCAGCCATGACAGCTGTGCTCTGCCTCCACAGTTGGAGGCAGCAATGCTTCTGAATGCCACAGGAGGGGAGAGGGCGCTTATGATCGGGTCTTCCTTGCAGAGACATCAGGTTGGCGACTGTGAGAATGGGATTCTGGATTGGGTAGGCCATTGCCCTGATCCAGTAGGCCCATCTTATGTAAGAGAATGTTGATCTGGGCCAGCGAAAGGGTGTGGCCTCAGAAGGGGGCATGGCTTCAAAAGAAGGCGTATGGCCTGGCCAAGAGACACTGCCTGGGGAAAGTTTGAAGGGCCAGACAGAGAAACCCATGGGGGCCACATTCAGCCCACAGTCTCAAGGTTTCCTGCTCCTGATGTGAAAGGGACGGGGGGTTTCAACACAGTTTGTTTCCCACTTTTCATTTCTCCTTCTTCCGCAGGAGGCCTTGCTGAGCCTCTGGGTGTCGTACAGCGACGGCACGACCGCCCCGCTCTCCTTGTACGACCCCAAGGACTACACGCTGGTGGTGACCAGCCAGGACCGGGCGGTGGTGTCGGTGATGCCTGAGAGAGCCTTTCCGCTGGTGATGGCCGAAGGCGAGGGAGCTGGCGATCTGATCAGGGCCGAGCTCATGATCTGCGAGAGCTGTCAGAAGACCAAGAGGAAGAGCGTGCTAGCCACTGCCCTGGCTAGCGTCCGAGTGCATTTCAGCTCCGAGGAGGAGCCCACCTACGACTACGAGCCTGTCCAAACGCCCAGCAGGCCCGGGCGGGAGAAGGGGAGCCCTGGCACCACACCCCGGGTGGAAGGCGACTGGCACTTGCCGCCCAGCCCGGAGAGCCGGCCGCCCAGCGCCGCCCTCCCGACCGAGGACTTCCCCACCATCCCCACAGGTTATGTGCAGGTGACGCGGGGCCTGACGGACCTCGAGATCGGCATGTACGCCCTGCTGGGCGTCTTCTGCCTCGCCATCCTCGTCTTCCTCATCAACTGCATCGTCTTCGTCCTCAAGTACCGCCACAAGCGGATCCCGCCGGAAGGCCAGACCAACATGGACCACTCTCACCACTGGGTTTTCCTGGGCAACGGGCAGCCCTTGCGGGCCCAGAACGACCTCTCGCCGCAGCCGGAGAGCTTGGGCAACCCTCTGGAGAACGTCCAGACCTGCTGCCACGCCGACCACCACAGCAGCGGCTCCTCGCAGACCAGCGTGCAGAGCCAAGTGCACGGGCGGGGGGACGGCTCCTCGGGGGGCTCCACCAGGGACCAGAGCGAGGACCCGCTCAACTCGCCCACCTCCAAGCGGAAGCGGGTCAAGTTCACCACCTTCGCCACCATGCCCTCCGAGGAGCTGGCGTACAACTCCATCCCCATCGCCGACGAGGAGGACTTGGAGTGGGTCTGCCAGGACATGGGTCTGCAGGGACCCGAAGAACTGCACAACTACATCCACAGGATCAAGGAGATTGCATAGCAGGCTTGGGCCCCACGCTTACCGGAGGCGGAGGGGGCTCCCTTTGGAGAATCGGAATAGATCGGCCGCATCGCCCTCCGGCGTTCGCCGGGCTCCCCTGTGGCCCTCCTCTAAGTGGACCAGCCCGCCGCTGGCCCTGCTATGTTCAGAGAGAGATGGAGGGCGACCCCCTAGGAGGGGGATGGATCCTTTTGCTCAGAGGGGGAGCCGGATGTGCGGAAAGCCGCTTCTGCCGCAACTGTGGAAGTGCCAGGCGACGCGCTGGGATTGGGTGGGGGAGACTGGGCCAGCTGCGGCCAGCTGGTGCTTCTGCCCAGAGCCAAGTATTTAAAGGGGGGTGGGGTGGGTGGTGCCGCCAAGCGGGCCGAGAGGAGTGGAGAGCTCAGGAGCCACCATATGGAATTGCCCCACAGAGGGGATAAGTCCTTGCACCTGATTTCGGTTTGGCCGGGGGAGAGGAGAAGCTTGCTCCTGGCCTCCCCAAAACGACCACTGCTGCCTTTGCTGCCGCCCGTCTCTGAAAGGCAATCCTCCCCTCGGCTTTTCTTCTTCATTTTTTTTTTTTTTTGCACAATAAATGTTGACTGTTTTTTTATATATATATAAAAAATAAAATAAAAAAGATAATATTCAGGGATTCTGTCTGATCGGGTGGGACCCGTGTGGAGTGGTGCTTCCTGCCCAAGCCGTAATCTGATTCCTGCATCGCCCTGCCCATGCACCTGGTCCCGATTCTTCCCAGACTGGGTTTGTTTACCTGAGACGCAATCTGGTTTTCCCAGTGAGGGGGTGGGTGCGTTGTGGAACAAAGTTGGAAGCCAGGAGCCTCGCAGGCATGCACATCCTTACACCAAATATCAGAGGAATAAGTCCCAGGAAGAGACTGTCAGCCTCCCAGTATTTACTTGCTTGGTGGGCCTTGCAGCCCCACCAGCAGTCCTAATGGTGGTTGCAGCGTTCCTTCCCTTCTGCTTAACAGTGTTTCTAGTCCCTAGTGAGGCAGTGCAACCCACCTTCCAGAGAGGGGGGTGGTGGACATGCTCTCCCTTTCCTGTAAACTCTCTTCCATTCCTCTTCTGGGAAGAGAGCTCCTCTGTGAGCCCCAAGGAAGGAGGGCTTGCACAAGGGGAGGCAGGCTAGGAGGCAAGGCTTAAACAGGGCATTGGGATGGCCGTGGCTGTTCTGTTTGGGGCAAGGGCCGTAGCTCAGTGACAGGACATCTCTTTGCACACATAAAGTCCCATGTTTCATCCCCAACAGCATCTTCAGGTCGGGCTGGGAATCTCCCCTGCCTGATACCCTGGGAAGCAGCTGCCAGTTAGTGTAGACAATACTGAGCTACATGGACCAGTGTTATAGGGCAGGTTCCTATGGTCCAGTGGGTCAATGTGTGGGAGGGGGGCTGGATTTCACATTTTGGTTAAAAAACCAAGCTCCTCTTGGATGCAGGATTCTCATTTCCCCCTTCATGGGTCTCTCTTTATTTCTCCTTGGGTTGATGTGCTCCTTCTTTTCCTTGGTTTGGGGTGGGGGTGGGGAGGCAGGGGTGTTGGTCCCCGCAGGTGAAAACATTCATTTGGACGAGACTCCAAAAAGGATTTGGAACTCAAGAGTTGCTGATGGGGTGGCGCCTTTCGATGAAATCTGAGCGTCTGTGGCAGCGCACATCACAAGGCTGATTGACCCTCTGAGACTCAGAGCGGGTTTAGGCACTAGGGGGATATCTTGTTCAGAGTGGACCTTGGATAACTGCCCTTCCATGTCAGTCATTCCCAAAGGTCCCCTTTCCTTTGGATCAGAACCAGTCTACCCTTGCAGGAGAATCACATGGTATGGTTCCTAGGTGGACCCAGGTTGCAAGGGGTGGGGGTGGAATCTCAGAATGAAAAAAACACATGACCCCCCCTCCCCATTGGGACTTCGTTGCCGTCACGTGTTTGAAAGAAAAACTGGGAACTGAAGCCCAATGATGGACTATAGCCAATGGTGGCAGTCCATGGAGTAGAACTCTATGATGTCACTTGTCCTGGACTGTACCACTGAAGGGGGAGGCAAGGGGAGTCTCATGGCCTTGGATGTCCACCCCCCGCCCCGCACAGCCCCCACCCAGCCTCTCAATTAAAACAATGTAAAATAAATATATTAAAATTCAGCTAGTAAAAAGAGCACAGCATAATTAAAAGCCCCCCTTCTTTTAAAAAAGAGCTCCCAAAGGCCTGTTGGAAGGACTGCAAGGAGCATAGAAGCCAACTCTTAGAGGCCAAGGTCCCTTTGGGCCCCCAATAAAATATTTGAGGGGGCTGCCCCCCAAGTTGATAGGGATTGCCATTCAAATAGTGTGGGTGTCCCCCGTCATGTGATTGATTATGTGGGACAGGGCTTATCTGCCCGCCCCCCCAATATTTTATTCAAGTTGGCACCCCTGGCAAGGAGGGAACCAGTCTGGCTTGTCTAGGGAGGGAGTTGCAAAGTCTGGGAGCAGCCACCAAGAAGGCCCTGCCCCACACCAAGCATGCCTGTGAGGGGGATAGGACTGAGAGAAGGGCCGCCCTCGAAGATCCCAGAGCCCAGGCAGGTTTGTAGGGGAGAATATGGTCTTTCAGCTAGCCTGGGCCTAAGCCACATAGGGCCTTCTAGGTTAGGCATAGAGGCAGGGACTGGCCCAAGGTCGCCCAGTGAGCGTCATTCAAGCCATTGTTTCCCAGCCCTAGCCTGATGCTCTAACCACTGGCTTTCTTAAGATGAAGCTCCGGCCTAAGTTTGCACGTGGTGAAATATCAAACTGCTGCTTGGGTTATTGCATTTATTTCCCACCCTTTCCCCCCAGGAGCTCAAGGAACTGTGCATTGTTCTTCCGCTCCGTCAATTAATCCCCACAACAACCCTGTGAGGTAGGTTAGGCTGAGAGGCAGCAACTGGCCCAGAGTCATTCAGTGAGCTTCATGGCTGAGTGGGGATTCGAACCCTGGTGTCTCGGAGGCCTTGGTCCAGCATTCTACCCGCTAGACGGAATTGGTTTTCTAGAGATGCCTGCAAGTTAGCAGCAGGGATGCCAGCCGTTAACTCTGCTCCACAGCGTGGGACCAACGGTGCAGAATGCCTGACTTCCAGCTGAAGTCGGCCAGGCAGTTTTGAAGCGCAGGGGGGAACCAGCAGCCTTCTCTGGATGGTCTCGGTGATTGTATTAAACAGTTTGAGCTCTGTAAATCCCACTGTGTGGAATGAGATAATGGAGCTCGCCTATCACATTTCTTCCTGTTCACTGAATGTGGTCTAAGGCTGTAGTTTTCCTCCAGAAAGTGTGAGGAACAGCAAAGTGTTCTGAAATCCCCATTGTTGGTCTGCTGCCGCTGAATATTCAGCCAACAGTTGAATTGCAGCAGTTCTCCAGGGCAAGAAAGACAGGTATCGCATTGCCCAAAGTCCAGTTTCTTGAGAGCCAGTTGCGAGAGTGTCAGACTAGCAGCTGGAAGTAGACCAAGGTTCGAATCCCCCCTAGTTGACCTTGGGAGACAGTCACTGCCTCTAAGCCTTGCCTACCTCACAAGGTTGTTGTGGGGATTAATTTCAGGAGAGGTAGAACCATGTGCCCCACATTGAGCTCCTTGGAGGAAAAGGTGGGATAAATATGGGGTTTTCAGTTGTATAGAGAACAAACAGAAATTTTAAAGTCAACATAAAACACCTCCCCCGGGTGCCAACTTGAATATAAAACTGGGGGGGGGGGGTAGGTAAGCCCTGCTCCACATAATCGATCACATGACATGGTGCGCGCACACCATTTGAATGGTAATGCCCATCTGCTTAGGGGGTGGTGGCCCGCTCAATATTTTATTGAGGGGGCCAAAGACCCCTCAGCCCCTAGGAATTGGCTCCTATGCCCCCCTCCCCATGACAAAACAGGAGAGCAGCATATATAAGGAAAGAATACATCAATGAGAATCAAAAGCAGGTGTAAATTCAAGAATAGGAACTGGACCCTGGCAGAAGATCAGGAGAACATCAGGCATGCCTCAATTGTCCTGGCAGTTTCTGACAGATGTTCTTATCTGTGTGATTCAGAGGTACAGAAGATAAAATCCAACCGTAGCACACCAGAAAACACTGGCTGTTCTTTTCCCTGCAGGAAATGTAGGTTGTGGGCAATTTTCTTCTAAAATTGCAAGGTTACAAATGTTTTTTTTATGCCATGCTTGCGAGGCTAGATAAATGAATAATAATGAATAGATAATTTGGATTCCCCACATAAATGCTAGCCAAGCGGAGCACCTGAAATCTGGGCAGTCCCCAGAACTGCAAACTTTGGATGGATGGACATCCAGTTAAGCCGAGTGTTGGAAGATTCAGGACAGGTAAAAGAACGCCCTCGTTCATGCAGCACGTAGTGAAACTATGGAACTTTCTCCCACAGGAGCCAGAGATGGCCACCAACTTGGATGGTTTTCAAAGAGGATTGGACAAATTCACGGAGGAGAGAGCTATCAATGATTACTAATCACGATGGTTATGCTTTGCTTCCACTGGTGCCATCTATAGGGGGATGGTGGGGCCACACCCAATATTTCCAAGGTGGCTCCTGGGCCTCCTAAAAATCCACTGCAATCCTCAAAAGGACGCATCAGCAGAGAGCATGTTTGCATTGGTGCCTCCTCCACCAGGGATGCAGCAAAGGTAAGGCGGCTCGCAGTGGGCAGGTGGTGGGACAAGTCAGCCTGGCTGGATTTTGGGCAGTGGCGCACGTGTGACATCACACACACGCATCGGGCCCCCACAATGTTGGGAGCAACTCGGCGTGCCTGTCTGCCTTCATAGTTGGAGGCAGCGATGCTTTAGAGTATCAATTGCTGGAAACCTTTGGTCCTGTTTGCAGGTTTCCCAGATGGGACATCTGGTTGTCCTCTGTGAGAACAGCATGCTGGACTAGATGGGCCATTGATTCTGATCCAGCAGGCCCTTCTTATGCAAGGATAGATCAATAAATAGATTGGATTTCCCACAGGCGTGCAAGCCAAGCAGTGCACCCTGGAATCTGGGCAGTTCCCAGATCTGAGTGCCATCTGGAGATTTGGCTGCTTGCAAAAGGAATGCATCCCCCCCCCCCCAAAAAAAAATCTCTTGGACAGGTTTAATGCGGAAAAGTGACCAGATCCCGTGAGGTTTTCCCCAATCTCACAGCTTCTGCTTCCTGCAACTTCTGGAAACGACTGGCGTTTCCACAGCACTGCCTGGAGATTTCCCCTGGGTGCCTGATTTCTAATGTGTGGAATATATCTTTATTTTAGAACTCGGTTTTGAAATAGGCCTCATGTTTCGAGACGGCCGTGCGCATCACTTAAAAGTCTCCCCCGGTTTCTCTCCCGGTGCACGATTGCTGTAATTACATTCGTCTTCCCAAGGCATGGGGGCTGGGGGGGGGGTTTAATCTGGCTCAGATCGACACCAGAATGGCTTCAGATTCCTTGCCTGCTGCGAAAACATGCCACCTTCGCTGCCGGATAATTGAAAGAGCCGCTGGCCTGACAAAAGTATAGTGTCCAGATCAAGGGAAGTAATAGTACCACTCTATTCTGCCTTAGGGACGCGGGTGGCGCTGTGGGTAAAAGCCTCAGCGCCTAGGGCTTGCCAATCGAAAGGTCGGCGTGGCGGGGTGCGCTCCCGTTGCTCGGTCCCAGCGCCTGCCAACCTAGCAGTTCGAAAGCACCCCCGGGTGCAAGTAGATAAATAGGGACCGCTTACTAGCGGGAAGGTAAACGGCGTTTCCGTGTGCGGCTCTGGCTCGCCAGAGCAGCGATGTCACACTGGCCACGTGACCCGGAAGTGTCTCCGGACAGCGCTGGCCCCCGGCCTCTTGAGTGAGATGGGCGCACAACCCCAGAGTCTGTCAAGACTGGCCCATACGGGCAGGGGTACCTTCACCTTTATTCTGCCTTAGTCAGGCCACACTTGGAATACTGTGTCCAATTTTGGGCACCGCAATTTAAGAAGGATGTTGACAAGCTGGAAGGTGTGCAGAGGAGGGCGACCAAGATGATCAAGGGTCTGGAAACGAAGCCTTATGAGGAATGGTTGAAGGAGTTTGATATGTTTAGCCTGGAAAAGAGGAGACTGGGAGGAGATATGACAGCCATCTTCAAATATCTTAAGGGCTGTCACATGGAGCATGCTTGTTTTCTCCTGCTCTGAAGGGTAGGACTCGAACCAATGGCTTCAAGTTGCAAGAAAGGAGATGCCAACCAAACATTCAGAAAAGCTTTCTGACACCAAGAGCTGTTCGGAAGTGGAACAGACTCCCATGAGCGGAGGTTGACTCTCCTTCCTTGGAGGTTTTTAAACAGAAGTTGGATGGCCGTCTGTCAGGGATGCTTTAGCTGAGATTCCTGCATTGCAGGGGATTGGACTAGATGACCTGGGGGTCCCTTCCAACTCCACTTTCAACAATTCTATGATTCTATGTCCCATGCTGACAATATCGGCAGCATCACCAAGCACCCTTTCCACAGAGCAGCTGGCTGCTCCTGAATGTGGGGAGGGCAAACCTTGGGACAATATTTTCTCTGGAACTGTCAATTCTTTTTTTTTGGAGAGCTGAAAGCAAACCACAAACAGACACTCTGTTAAATTCCCCCCATGGGTGTACCCAGGATTTATGTTGGGGAGGGCAGGTAGCCAGGATTTATGTTAAGGGTGCAGGACACCCCCTCTGGCTCTGTCTAGCAGATCATCCTCTGGCTCTGTCTAGCAGATTTGGAATGAAGTGTCTCAACAACAGTTGTTTTGGATTACTTCCTTTTGACTCCCAAGTGCTCAGAAAAATACGCCATAATCTGCCTACAATTTCTACTTTTAGTTAAGTATTTTTATTTATTTACCTGATAGGGGGCAGCTGCGCCCCCCCCCCCCCGTCTACGCTCATTATTCCTTCCATATTGTAATTCAGATGATCAGTCTGATGAAAGGATTTAGGGATGTGGCTGCAATCCTAAACTCCCTTGCCTGGGGGTAAGACCCCCTGAACACAATGAAGCTTCCTTCTGAATAAACATGTACAACCTGGGTGAGGTGAAACCTCAGTGGACTATGAAGTTCTCCCCAGGCCACGCCCCTTCCCAGGCCACGCCCCCTCACTCTCCTTCAGTCCCCAGCCCACCCCCTACCTGGATGGTGGAGGGAGAGGCTTGACATGTGTCCTACTAAAGGAAGGGGGGGATTATTCATTGCTCCACCCCTCTTGACTCTGGCCCCACCCACCACTGACATGTGACTCTTACACAAGGGAAGGGAATAGAAGTTTCTTAATAAAGTTTCCTGCTGCTCTAGAGGGTAGGACTCAAACCAATGGAGCTGAGTGACAAGGAGATTATGATTCTATTTTAAGAAGAACTTTCTGACTACAAGAGCTGTTTGGCAGTGGAAGGGATTGTTTCAGAAGGTGGTAGATTCTCTTGTTGGAAGTTTTTAAACAGAGGTTGGATTTTGGGACATTCCCACCACATGTGGAAGTATGTGCCTGTGGAGGTGCAAAAACAAATCTCACTACAGCCAACCAAAGACAGCCAACCGCACCCTAGGCCACCCCCAACCTCTCACACCACCAAGGAAACACAACGAGCGAATAGTAAGAGAACCCATGTGAGTAACACTGATACAAAACACACGTACACTAAGCACACCTTGATTTTATTTTGATGTGTTATATAATTGATGTTAGCCACTCTGAGCCCGGTTTTGGCTGGGGAGGGCGGGGTATAAATAAAATTTATTTATTTATTTATTTATTTATTTATTATTATTATTATTATTATTTAGAAGAATAGAAACATAACCACCCCACCCCCACTCACCATTCCCCCTCTCTCCCCTCTTCCTAACCTAACATTGTATGTAACACTAATGTCTCACAACAAATGAAACTGAATTGTAGAAAACACAACTTGAAAAAAGAAACAACGCATGTGTTTTTGTACACTAAGAAATCTTTAATAAAAATACATTTAAAAAAACAACAAACAAAAAAACAGAAACAGAGGTTGGGAATTTGGATAGCCATTAGTTAGGGATTTATTTATTTTTTAGCTGTGATTCCTGCATTGGAGGGGGTGGGATTGGATGACCCTTATGGGTCTACTCTGCAATTCTATGATTCTCAGCTGGAAAAGGCCTCTTTGCACGGTCGCATATTTCTCTCTTCACAAGCTCAGAAAGGGGCAAATTTGGTTTGTCATAGCAACAACAAAAATCTGTGTTTAGCCTCTCTATGCTTTGAACAATTTTCAGCTGAGGGTCAGATCTCCCAGAATTCATTTGCATTGGAGTCAGTTCCAGATCTATTTATTTATTTTAAAAACGTGGTCCCTTTCGGTTTGAAGACATAGCAACCCCAACCTCCAACATGCTCCTGACTTAATGCAAGTATGGTAGTTTCCCTGCAACACGCATGGGATGTCTGTGAGTTCTAGTGCTTGAATTTTTCTCTACCCATTGTCTCCATGCCATGCATGATTTTATAAGCTTCTATCATGTCTCCTCTGCCTTGCCTTTTCTCTAAACTAAATTGCAGGGGTTGGACTAGATGATGCTTGGGGTCCCTTCCAACTCTATGATTCTAAAAAAAACTCCCAGACTCTGCAATCTTTTCATATAAGGCAACCTCCTCCAACTCTATGATATTCAAATGCAGGGCCAACCGAGCTGTTAGGCAAGGTGAGGCTGCCTCTTCAGGTGGTGAAAGTCCCTGATGTGGCAACCCTTACAAGTCCTGCCGCCTTTACCTGTGGCAGAGAAGCAGGGCTGACAGCACCAATTTGGGTTGAGATCTCACCTGAAAATGGTGCCCTTGTTGGCGCCGCTTCACTGGGTTTTGTTGGGGGCCGCGGAGGCAGCAGCAGGGTAGGACGGGACTTCCTGTTTCGCCTCGAGCGGCAAAACACGATGTGCCATGCCAAATGACAGGGCCGGCCCTGCTTCGAACATAATAACAGAAAAGGACACCATCGTGATGTGCTGTTTGCGCCTCTGCAAGTTCCCCGGTTGGCAGCCGCCTGCTGCTGAGAGATTCCCCCAGTCTCCCAGGGACGCTGCCTAGGAGATGGGACAGTCTCCAGCAACAGCTGGGACAGCAAGTTCCAAACGAGAGGGGCTTAAGGGTTGTCAATCTGTTCAGCGGATCAAAAGATTAGAAAGTTGGTGGCGCTTTGGCGCCCAACAAGAGCTTTCCTGGGGTGAAAATCCGAGGCACTGAATGACTTCTAAAAACAGTGTGGGAAGGCAGCAAAGAGACCCAGCAAGCTGAGAGAGAGAGAGAGAGAGAGAGAGAGAGAGAGAGAGAGAGAGAGAACCCAGAAGAAAGAAACCATGTTCTCCCACTTCTGGAAAAACACCAATTGCTGCTTTGAAACTTGCATGCTTATTATGAAAGGATGCTTGCCAGTAGCCGAGTCATTTTGGAGGGGGGGGGGGACACGGGTGGCACTGTGGGTTAAACCACAGAGCGTAGGACTTGCCAATCAGAAGGTCAGGGGTTCGAATCCCCATGATGGTGTGAGCTCCTGTTGCTCTGTCCCAGCTCCTGCCAACCTAGCAGTTCAAAAACACGTCAAAGTGCAAGTAGATAAATAGGTACCGCTCCGGAGGGAAGGAAAAGGTGTTTCCATAATCACAACAGCCCTGTGAGGTAGGTCATGCTGAGGGGCAGTGACCGGCCCAAGGTCACCTTGCGAGCTTCATGTCTGAGTGGGGGTTTGAACCCAGGTCCTATCCTTACACTCTTAACAACTACACTGTAAATCAGGGAGCCTTCTTGGTGGCTGCTTCCAGACACTGGAACTCCCTCTCTTGAGGAACCAGACTGGCTCCCTCCTTATCCTTCAGCCAGCAGGTAGAACTGACTGGTTTCTAAGAAAAGGGCTTTTAATAGTGCTGTGCTGTTTTTATCATTTGTATATGGACAGATTTGTCTGTTGTTTTGATTTATTGCTTTAATTATATTTGAGTTTAATTACCTTTGAATCTTTCATACTGTATGTTTTTAAGTTTTCATATTTTACTTGTGTTTTAATTTTGGAAAGGCTCTGCCATGGACTGGCAGGATACAGAGGAGTGGTGTGAGGCACCAGCTGGGGAACCCCCAAGGGAACCCCCAGGGGAAGAAGGCTTAGAGTCAGAGGACTGGTGGTGAGATGGCAATGAGTAGTCAGAGGGAGAAGAAGGAGCAGAATGGGAGGAAGAGGTGTCAGAAGGTGAAGAGGCAACAGGATTAAGTGAGCAAGAAGAGACTGTGACAGAGAGCAGTTCAGACCTCGAGGCAGGAGAGGAGGGAGGCCAGAAGAGGGATAAGGCAGGTTGCAGAAGAATCCAGGGAGTCTCCCCCTTCTGCTGTGACCAGCTCCCCTCCCCACTGGTCTCCTAGAAGTTGCAGAGAAAGGAAAAGAGCAGAGCAGAGATTGGTTGTATGCAGACATGGCCTATGACTGCTTGGAAAAACCCTGAAGAGGAGGGGACTTAGGCAGCCATGGGAAGGTGGTAACTTTCAGTCCCTACAACTGCCTCATTGGGGCAAGGCTGACTGGTAAGATTGCTGTGATTACTGTTTTGGTTTCTTTAAATAAAGAGTTAACTTCACTGACACCAGGCAGAGGGCTTTCTTGGTAGTGGCGCCCACCCTGTGGAATGCCCTCCCACCAGATGTCAAGGAAATAAACAACTATCTGACTTTTAGAAGACATCTGAAGGCAGCCCTGTTTAGGGAAATTTTTAATGTTCAATGTTTTATTGCTTTTTTATTACAGTGGTACCTCGGGTTAAGAACTTAATTCGTTCCAGAGGTCCATTCTTAACCTGAAACTGTTTTTAACCTGAAGCACCACTTTAGCTAATGGGGCCTCCTGCTGCTGCCGCGCCGTCGGAGAACGATTTCTGTTCTCATCCTGAAGCAAAGTTCTTAAATTGAAGCACTATTTCTGGGTTAGTGGAGTCTGTAACCTGAAGCGTATGTAACCCAAGGTACCACTGTATTAATATTAATATTCTGTTGGGAGCCGCCCAGAGTGGCTGGGGAAATCCAGCCAGGTGGGCGGGGTATAAATAATGATAATAATAATAATAATAATAATAATAATAATAATAATAATAGCTGCTGACCTTCACCTGACTCTGGCTCCTGACAGCCGCCTTGAGTCCCCGTCTAGAAAAAAGGCGGGATATAAACAAATATGCTGCTGCTGCTGCTGCTGCTGCTGCTGCTGCTGCTGCTAATAATAATAATAATAATAATAATAATAATAATAATAATAATATAATAACAATAATAATAATAATAGATCATCTGTAACTACATGTCACATCATATTCAGGATTACAGATGAAAACAGCCTCCTTGTATTGCACTGCTGCCTGCTCTCCCTTGCCAATAGTACCTGGTTCCCTTTAGAGCCAATCCTTAGCAAAGGTCACGCTCCAGGCCAGCTGTCGTGTCCCCAGGGACCAGAAGCAGATCGCCTCTTGAAAAGACAGAGGTGAAGCTCAAGAGGAGCGAATTGGGAACAGAAGCAGATATGTACCGTACTTAAAACTAGGCAGAGGTCCAGATCCAAGACAGCACTCGAAAAAGGCGATTCAGGCTGTGATGTCACAAAGAACCCTGCAGGTAGGCTTTCCTAGGGGTTGGTGGGCAGGTACTGGCTGCTGGGAGACCAGCTGACCGGGTGCCAGGGAAGCATGGTACTGCAGCCTAGATGGCCCCCTGGCAGCAGGGGCTCCGTCTGCAGGTGGGGAAAAGGACAGTGGCAGCAAAGGAAATGAGTTTGAGTGCTGGGAGCCCCAGGTTGAAACTGCCATGGTTTCATGGCCAAGTGAGGATTTGAACTCTGGTCTCTCCTAGGTCCTGGTCCAACATTCTAACCAGCGCTTTTATTTTTAGTAAATAAGGTGCTGGTACACTGGGACGCAAGATGGTGTTGTGGGTTAAACCACAGAGCCTAGGACTTGCCGATCAGAAGGTTGGCGGTTCGAATCCCTGCGACGGGGTGAGCTCCCATTGTTCGGTCCCTGCTCCTGTCAACCTAGCATTTCAAAAGCACATCAAAGTGCAAGTAGATAAATAGGTACCACTCCGGCAGGAAGGTAAACGGCGTTTCCATGCACTGCTCTGCTTCGCCAGAAGCGGCTTAGTCATGCTGGCCACATGACCCAGAAGCTGTACGCCGGCTCCCTCGGCCAATAAAGCGAGATGAGCACCGCAACCCCAGAGTCGGTCATGACTGGACCTAATGGTCAGGGGTCCCTTTACCTTTACCTTTACTCACCATGGTTACACTTTTAACATGGGGGGGGGGGAAGGTGCCAATATTGCTTACCTGTGAGTACCCCCCAGAGAAAAAGCAGGGACTCTAACCACTGCTCTACACTGCCTCACTGATGCCACAGGCAATTCTGGTGGGCACACTGGTGCTCGCGGGCGCCACGTTGGCGACTTCACTAGTCCTTAGGGAAGAGTACCTATTATTGCAGTTTTTTGCGCACACCAAAGGGACCATCCAGCAGAGCCCTTGGATGTCTGCCTTCCCCAAGCAGCAGCAGGAAGGCAGTTTCCACGCATCTCCACCCGCAGGTAACTGCTGCCTCTCTCCACAGAGGGATCTCTGAGTATTTGATTTGGATACAACTGACAGATAAGGCCGAACAGGCTGCAGGATGTTAGACTCGGCCTCTCCGGAGGATTGCAGACAAAATAAGCTTGCTAACTTGGAGGTGCTCCCCTCGCGTCTCTTCCCCCCAAGCCCCCTCGAGCAGCGTGTTAGATCTCCGTCTCTCCATCTCCATCTAACAGGGCAAGTGAGACAGACAAATTTATTTGGCCAGCAAATATTGTTTTCTCTCTTTATTAGATGGAGGCTTTGAATGTTTTATGAGCTCCGGTATTATAAGATCGTGGTGGGGGAGGAGAAAGCATCACTTCCAAAAAAGAAAAAAATAGCAAGCCTGGTGGACTCTTAAGATGGGGAGGGCCGGGGAGGAGCGCCCAGACGGCCCTCGTGGATGGCGGCAGGTACTTTGCGCTGCTTGCGGAGACTGCATTAAAATGCAAATTTCTCTCTGCCTGCTGGGAGCAGATAGTAAAACGCTAAAGAGGCAGGAGGCTTCTCTTTCGCAAGAGAGGCAGGCAGGCCCGCGACGGAGCATGGGGCACTTTTTAATTATTTTCCTCGGCGCCTTTTTAAATGAGATTGGAAGTGTTTTCTCTTGCTGCAGAGGCTGAAAATAAACAAAGCCAGAGGTTTTTTTTTTGCGGGTGTGTGTGTGTGTGTGTGGGAGAAACAGGGCTTTCAGGGGGTTTCTCGAAGGCCAATTGGGATTGAGAGACAGTGCGGAGTAGTGGTTAGAGCAGCCATGGCCAAACTTGGCCCTCCAGCTGTTTTGGGACTACATCTCCCATCATCCCTAGCTAACAGGACCAGTGGTCAGGGATGATGGGAATTGTAGTCCCAAGTTTGGGATACACTGCTTCACCGTGCAAAGGTCGCCTCTTCCTTGGCTTTGGGAACTGTAGAGCTCTTTGGGAGAAAAGGCAGTGGTGGTGTAGTGGTTAGAGCATGGGTAGGCAAACTAAGGCCCGGGAGCCGGATCTGGCCCAATCACCTTCTAAATCTGGCCTGCGGACGGTCCAGGAATCAGCATGTTTTTACATGAGTAGAATGTGTCCTTTTATTTAAAATGCATCTCTGGGTTATTTGTGGGGCCTGCCTGTTGTTTTTACAGGAGTAGAATGTGTCCTTTTATTTAAAATACATCTCTGGGTTATTTGTGGGGCATAGGAATTCGTTCTCTCCCCCCCCCAAAAAAATATAGTCCAGCCCCCACAAGGTCTGAGGGACAGTGGACCGGCCCCCTGCTGAAAAAGTTTGCTGACCCCCGTTAGAGTGTGCAACTAGGACCCTGGAGAAACCAGGGTTCAAATCCCGCAATACACCAGGAAACCCACGGGAAGCCCAATGAGGCATACATGGTTCTCCCCCCCCATTAATCCCCACAACAGCCCTGTGAGGTAGGTTAGACTCTCCCCATATAAACCAACCCAGACCCTGCATCCATAATCTGAGGCCCTTTGTTGTGTCTGCAGGGTGGCAACAGGAGAACGGGGTCTTCTCTGTAGTAGTTCACTGTCTGTGAAATGCTCTCCCCAGGGAGGTTCACCTGGTGCCAGTGGCGTAGCGTGGGGGGTGCAGGGGGGCCCGGCCGCACCGGGCGCAACATCTGGGGGGGGGGGGCGCGCTCGCCGCCTCCGGAGTCGCCGAAGAGCCTCGGGCACAGGCTGTAGCAGAGCCCCATGTCTCGCGGAACCGACGAGCTGGCAGCAGCTCTCAGCGCTCGCCGCGGTCCCCGCGCGTCAGGGCCGCAGAGGGTGCGCCAGGCAGCCCCTCCTCACAGCCCCGTCGCCGCCACTGCTGCTGCAGCTGCTGGGCCATGTTGCATTTTTCTTGCCTCTCTGCCCTCCTCCTCCGGGCAAGCGGCGTCGTTTGGGCGGCAGCGCCAGCGGCAACTCGCCTCAGATCACCTGACACGGACCCGCCGCCGTAGCCGTGGCTACCTTACCGTAAATACCCCAGCCCAGGCAGCAGCAAGAAGAAGCTGGCAGCGGCGGCAGGTTAGGGGTTAGGGGGTGCAAATTACTTGCCTTGCCCCGGGTTAGGGGGTGCAAATTACTTGCCTTGCCCCGGGTTAGGGGGCGCAAATTACCTGCCTTGCCCCGGGTGCTGACAACCCATGCTACGCCGCTGCCTGGTGCTTTCATTTTGCATCTTTAAGTGCCAGGTGAAACCCTTCCTCTTCAACCAGGCCTTCATCAACAGCCTTTTAAACGCTTCTACGGGAAATTGGGGGAGGGTTTTGTTTTGCTGTTTTGTTTTAAGTATTTACTTGTATTTTTATCTTGTATTTTATTCTGTGAACCGCCCTGAGATTTTACGATGAACAACGATAAACATCACCACCACCACCACCATAATTATTACTATTTAACATCTTTATTGAAAGTTCAAAAAGTACATAATTATATGTGCACTAAACATGATTAGACCTAAATAAAAGAGAGAAAAGGAAAAAGAGACACAGCACCCATGCAGAAGGGAAAATAAAGGGGGGAGTGAGTGGGAAAACCCCCAAACTGTATACTTTACAAGGTTGTTATTGTACTTCACCAGATCTTAACCTATTACAGTATTTGTAAGCATGGATTTGAAATATCACTGAATCTGTCCACGGCAATTCTGTGTTTATATGCAAGTTGTTCATATGTTGCGAGTTTGTATAAGTCTTCAATCCAATCATAGAAGGGAGCCGCATTTTTATTTTATTTTTCCAATTCATCAGTATCAGTCTTTTTGCTGTGGTAAGGGCACGGAGACTCCACTCGTGTTGTCCTTTTGTAAGGTTTCATGTACAGGGATGCGGGTGGCGCTGTGGGTTAAACCACAGAGCCTAGGACTTGCCAATCAGAAGATCGGCTGTTTGAATCCCCGCTATGGGGTGAGCTTCCATTGCTCGGTCCTTGCTCCTGCCAACCTAGCAGTTCGAAAGCACGTCAAAGTGCAAGTAGATAAATACAGTAGGTACCACTCTGGTGGGAAGGTAAATGGCGTTTCCGTGCACTGCTCTGGTTTGCCAGAAGCGGCTTAGTCCTGCTGGCCACATGACCCGGAAGCTGTACGCCGGCTCCCTCGGCCAATAAAGCGAGATGAGCTCCGCAACCCCAGAGTCGGTCACGACTGGACCTAATGGTCAGGGGTCCCTTTACCTTTACCTAATAAGTATATAATTCAAGAGCATATTTGCTCTGTATTATTATTATTATTATTAAGGTTGAGAGGCAATGACTGACCGAAGGCCACATCCGGCGAAACCTTCATGGCAGAGTGGGAGATTCAAACCCTGGTCTCTCCCACGTCCTAGTCTGACACTTTGACCACTACACTGCACTGCACTGCTGGACTGAACGCAGTTGTGGGCGGGGAGGAGGAGGCTGGACTTTTCTATCCCGCTCCCTTGCGCGCACACAAACTCCTCGCCAAGTGCTGCAGGAGACTCTGCCGCTGCTCCTCTTGCCAGGCGTAAGGCAGGCGTGAAAGACAGGTCTGCAGGAAATGGCAGGATGCGGAAAAGGAGCAAAGATTCTCCGGGCAGCCAGCGTGCTATTATTCCCCCCGCAAATCGCATCCGATGACGTCCCCCCGCGGAGTCCCCCTCCATTCAATCGCGAGCCATTGATTAAGTGCTTTGCGTAAATCTCTGCGCCAGTGTGACATCCCGGTCTACAGGGCCGGTTTTCGACAGCCATGCTGGTTTAAAACGCAGGGCCCTCCCCCAGAGAAGCCGGGACAAAGGCAGGCCCTGATGGAAGACAGTTAATCGGATGCGATGGACGAGCTGGTGGCCGCGGAGAGAGAAGGAGGGAGGAAAAGACAAGGTCCTTCCCCAGTTCTTCCAAGCTGCGCTCAGCGGAGCGAAGAGCAAACGGCACATCAAAGGCAGCGCGGAAATGAGCCTGTGTAATCCGAGGGGGAAAAATAGCCACCAGCGCTTCAAGAAATGAGCCGCCCCATCTCATCTCGAGCAAATCCTGGCACCCCCCTGCTTACACACACCTTAAAAAAAAGGAGAGAAAGGCCTCATGTCAGCAGATTCCACTCTCGGCTTCGCCTTAGGCGATCCTGGTCGCCTCGGCGTCCCGTCAGCTTTCCGCCTCGCTAATACTTGCACATTTCTTCAGCTCAGCAGGGCCCTGACGAGCTGGAGGAAAGGAGATTTATCCAGCCAAATTGGTCTGAGTAATAGGGAGTGCGGCTCTTAGCTGGGATCAATAGGGGTGGTGGTGTGCGGTTTAATGTAGAGAAAGGAGAGCTGAGAGAGGTATTGGGTTGGTTTTCCACTGAGAACCTAGACCCAATTTGCACACCCCAAAACAAGAGGTGTACCAAGCGTCCTTCGGGATTTATTTTATTATCGATCTCATGAAATGTATACACTTCTTGATTATTAAAAACCAAACAAACCCTCAAAGAAAACAATACAATAAAATGATCGGCAAAAAACAACTCTTTAAAACATTCAAAAAATAAAATTGTGCACATTTAAAACCACTGGTCGCATTAAGATAAATTCAACAGTGTAAATAAGTTTTGATGGATGGTTTGGGTTTATGTAAAATATGCAGGAATGTATGGTATGCATACTTCTCAGTGCGGGACTCGGGTGGCGCTGTGGGTAAAACCTCAGGGCCTAGGACTTGCCGATTGTATGGTCGGCGGTTCGAATCCCCGCGGCGGGGTGCGCTCCTGTCGTTCGGTCCCAGCGCCTGCCAACCTAGCAGTTCGAAAGCACCCCCGGGTGCAAGTAGATAAATAGGGACCGCTTACCAGCGGGAAGGTAAACGGCGTTCCGTGTGCTGCGCTGGCTCACCAGATGCAGCTTGTCACGCTGGCCACGTGACCCGGAAGTGTCTCCGGACAGCGCTGGCTCCTGGCCTCTAGAGTGAGATGAGCGCACAACCCTAGAGTCTGTCAAGACTGGCCCGTACGGGCAGGGGTACCTTTACCTTTACCTATGGTATGCAAAATTAACCATGGGAAGGGAAGAAGGGAAGTCATTGATTTAAGGTTGCTTAAATGAATATTTTGAAATGTAAATTAGGAATTTAATTTAAAATTTATATATTATATATATGAGAACCGCTTCTGCCACAATAAAACAGATTTAAACTTGTATCAATTTTCTGAACATCAGGGTAGGCTTGTCTAAACAAAAATGCTCTTAGCAGGTGCCAAAAACTGTACAGTGAAGGCACTTGCCTGATGTCAATAGGCAGGGAGTTCCAAAGTGCCACACTATTTCTTACAAATGTGGAATGTGTGTTGTTGCATGCTCCTCCAATGTCTGAGCAGTGTGAGATTCCAGGTGCTCTGGGTACTTACCTGGGTCTGGTTTCCTTGGAATAAGGCACAGTGGAGACTGTGGTGTCTTTATGATGTTTATTTACACATATATGCAACCTGAGCCTATGATGGAGGGGCTCACAGCATTAACACCCCAAGAGGGTCTTGCTTCTCCCATAGCCACAGTCTTGGATTCCAGCAGAAATCAGGCATGGCTCTGACTCTCTGCCTTCTCAGCCTGCTGCTTTGCTTCCAGCTTCCACTCATACCAATCTGGCTTTTGTCTTTCTAACTACCCGGAAGTTGAGGGAGAGGGGCTACCCATTTGTCCTCTGGCACAGAGCCACTTCCTTTGCTTCCTTAATGGACCATACTTAGAGGGCCATTACCAAGAACTTTGGACTGTCCCTGTTGGATCCAGGAATTGGAACGTACCATGTGAAAACAGTCCTCTTCTCCTAGGCATCTGGCTAATTAAATAAGCTATGACCTTTTAAACAGTGTGTGTCAGAGGGGTATCGTTGTTTTGCTTGTTGTTATGTTATTCATTTTCGTGTTTTGATAGTTCAAATTTCAAAGGATGTAGAGAGGTCAGCGCAGAGGTTAAAGATGAGTCCGAGAATCTGGAGGTCCCTTACTCTGTCTGTTTAAACCTCTTTCTGCAAGCTGAGCTGCCCCCAAACTTCCAACAAAGGCACGATAAGAAATGCATGCAATAGTGAAAATAACTTGCAGAAATGCACGGTTAGGGAAAATTCGTGGGAAAATGTGCATATCTGCATAGAAAAATGTGCGTCTGGACACAAAATGTACAGTAAAATGCTGACTGGTTTCTATGAGGCCTTTAAATACCGTATTTTTCGCTCTATAAGACGCACCAGACCACAAGATGCACCTAGTTTTTGGAGGAGGAAAACAAGAAAAAAAATATATTCTGAATCTCAGAAGCCAGAACAGCAAGAGGGATCGCTGCGCAGTGAAAGCAGAAACCCCTCTTGCTGTTCTGGCTTCTGTGATAGCTGTGCAGCCTGCATTCGCTCCATAAGACGCACACACATTTCCCCTTACTTTTTAGGAGGGAAAAAGTGAGTCTTATAGAACAAAAAATACGGTAATAATCATCGCAAACTGATGCAGAAATACGGCAAAGTGTATTTAAGGCTGGACAGATTAGGACCTGAGGGGAACGGAAATTGGCTGTCTTGTCCACTGCTATCCTTAAGCTATTACAGTCCAAGCATAGGCACCTTGTTCCTGCCTTTGCTTCGTGAGACAGCTTGTAATGAGGTCCCAGACAGACAGCAGAGATGGTGCCTGGCCTGGTGGAAGGATTCCTGCAGAGAGGAATGCAACTTCTAGGAGTCTGAATAGGCTTTAAAAGGTTCTAAGCCCACCTCCTGCTCTCACAGCAGCCAACCAGAGGCCTCTTGAGGAGGATGCAAACGCAAGAACATTCTCTCCACCGAAGATTCATGGCAACTGACATTCATAGGCATACCATTTCTGACAGTGGTGGTGTTTCAGAGGTCTGCTGAATTTTATTTTTTATTTCTGCAATTCTAGCTGGACATAAAATTCACTCACCTGTGTATAGAGAATCAACCCTAAAAACTCATATATAGTGGTACCTCGGGTTACAGACGCTTCAGGTTACAGACACTTCAGGTTACAGACTCCGCTAACCCAGAAATAGTACCTCGGGTTAAGAACTTTGCTTCAGGATGATAGCAGAAATTGTGCGGCGGCAGCAGGAGGCCCCATTAACTAAAGTGTTACCTCAGGTTAAGAACAGTTTCAGGTTAAGAACGGACCTCCGGAACGAATTAAGTACTTAATCCGAGGTACCACTGTATCAGTGGTACCTGACCCCTAGGAAGCTGGCCCTGATCCAACCTGATGCCTCACCACATTGCTAGAGGGGCTGCCCCACACCTGGTAAGCATCTCCACATGTGGTGGGAATATACAAAAAAACAACCTTTCTAGAATTCAATATTCCGAGAAATTAATAAAGTAACAAAACAACAATTGGAAGACAAGCCAGAATTAGTTGAATTAAATATATTTCAAGACAATAATCTGCATTCACATAATAAAGAATTAGGATGTGATTTATTAAGTTAAAAAGTCCCAGACTGTACAACTTTCCCTTATAGGGTAGTCACGGATGAAGGCAGTCCTGTATAGGGAAGTTTTTAATGTTTAATGCTTTATTAAGTTTTTGTGTATCCTGGAAGCTCTCCAGAATGGCTGGGGAAACCTAGTCAGATGGACGGGCTACTATGATTGTTGTTGTTGTTGTTACTACTACTTACTACTACTACTACTGCTACTACTACTACTACTCCATCTCCTTGATTATTTCAGCTGCCGTTTTCTGGACCTTTTTGAACTCTACAATTTCCCTTTTGAATGAAGGTGACCAGGATTTTGGAGGTGCCTTAAACATAAGGGATGGCTCTGCTGTAACTGAGCACCTTGCCTGGCACCAGGGGCGATTGGTGGGCCACTCTGGCCCAGCCTCTGTCTCCACTGCAGTGAGCTCCTTGGCACCATTTCCAAGGCAGGTTGCTATTCCTCATGCCTAAACGGAGTCTTTTCATACCCTTCTGTTTGGCGAGAGCCTCCTGCTGCGCGGAGCTATTTCCAGACGCTAATTAGCAATCCATCGATTAGTTGCAGGGGCTGTTTAATGTCTGCGCTTCAGACATACAGACTCAGCGGGTGTCCGTTTCAGAGTGGGAGAACGAGGACCACAGTCTCCACTTCTCCAGCATATGTTGAGCGCACAGGACCCCCCCCCCCCCGTTGACAGCGCTTTCGCACGCCACCCCGGTCTCTGGAGTGCTAGGGAGGCGCCAGGGGTTCCAGGCACAAACTCAGAGTTTTATTTCGGTGGAATGAAGGCCAGCAGAGACCGTGGTGCCATTAAGATCTGTGGCTTTATTTATACATACATCCTTTCCCGCTTTGTTTATGTAATTTATACGCTGCCCTGTTATGTACTGAGTTGAATAGGATCCAGAATGCAGCAGTCTGATTGGTCCTAGAACAATAGGATCCAAAATGCAGCAGTCTGATTGGTCCTAGAACAATAGGATTCAGAATGCAGCAGTCTGATTGGTCCTAGAACAAAGGACCCAGAATGCAGCAGTCTGATTGGTCCACATGAGCCACTCAATCCAGCTCCAGGTGGAAGTGAATCCGCAACATGATTGGTCTACAGGAGAATCCCGGAATTAGCCAATCACGTGGAGCCCATTGTGTAAATAATGTATATAAAGCAGACATTCTGGGGGAACTTCCATTCCTCCTCACCACTATGAGCTGAATAAAGAGCATGAAATCCACTCGCGACTCCGAGTATATTTCACAGGCGATGAAAGTGGGATCCCTCATGCCCCTCATCAAAAGATGGCAGGCAAGTATACCAATGGTTTATTTTTGTCACTTTTGAATTTACTGGCACGTTCTGTATTTTGTATATTTGTATTTCCAATGCTCTGGATTTTGATGTTTTGAATGTTTAATGTAAGCCGCTGTGGACACAGCTTATTGCGACAAAGTGGCCGACAAGGATTTGCAATCCATCAGTATCGAGACATAATATCAGTACACAAAACTCTACACAAGGTAAAAACCAAAACAGTTATATGCATAAAATTATAATAAGAAAAAATATATGCAACACATAATAAAATACATTAAAAAAAAACAGATTGTTACAACAACAACAACGACATAAAAATAAAAAGAAATTCAGCTACAGGGGAAAAACAAAAGCAGTGCACAGATACAAATCTTTCTGTCCAATGGTAGTTTTTAATCCACAGAAAATGACAGGCCCACCCAGATCTCACCTGGGAGGTTGCATTTCCTCTCCCAGTCCCTGATGCCTTAAGAGCTTATTCCTCCTGCCTCTCCCATATCACATATATACAATCGAGCATAAGATGGAGGGGCTCACAGCACTGACGCCCCCAACAGATCTGGCTTCTCAGTTAGTCACAGTCTTAGAAGCTCATTGAACAACAAGAAATAACCAAGCCTTTGGTGTCATTGACCCAGACCTGTGGAACTTTCTGACACTAGAGATTCAGCAGGGACCTTCCTCCCCAACTTTTAATTGCCTGCAGAAAACTTTTCTATTCCACCAGGCTTATGCATAGGGTTGCCATATGTTCGGGATTTCCTGGACATGTCCTCTTT
Organism: Podarcis muralis; assembly: GCF_964188315.1. NCBI lineage: Eukaryota > Metazoa > Chordata > Lepidosauria > Squamata > Lacertidae > Podarcis > Podarcis muralis. The sequence goes on from NC_135669.1 coordinate 31,195,008, forward strand.
TTGGGGGCCAGCGTGCCCATACGAGCGGATTTCTGCATTTTACATAAAGTGTCTGAGTTTGGGGTTTTAAAAAATAAATAAACTGGGTGTGGGGTGGGGCCTGTGCTAGGTCGATGCCTGGCCTTGTATTGTTTCCAGCACCTGCCAGGCCTTACATGGCCTTCCTGGGGCCGTTCAGCCTCTCATCATCTGCAGACGAAGCATCTCCTGTGCCAAAGACAGCGAGGGCAAGAGAGGGGAGGGAAGGGAAGGAGGGGGCAAGCAGGCAGATGAGGAAGGGGTCAGTGGCAGGGAGAGGGTGAGCGACAGAGATGCAGGATGATGAGGTGTTTCCCAGAATGTTTCCGGGTTTTTGCTTTTTGGAATACGGCCACCCTACTTATGCAGGTGTCAGGCTTCCCTCCCACGGTGTCAGCAAAGAAGCAGAGAAAAACAAAGAAGGGTTCTTACTAATTAGTTCATTCAATAATCGCAGCGAGAGACAAAGGAATGCAGTCTCAATATAATGGCGTTGCTCCAAGTAAAGTCCCACCCCCCTACGTTGTCCCTATTCTACGTCACCCCTGCGCCGGCTAATCTGAACTTTCTGCTTTTGAGCTCTCTGTTCTACTCCCCGCAATGCCTGCCAGGTCCTGGGAGAGGGGGGTAGGGTCAGGAATGCTTTCCAAAGACACCGAGTCTGCACCCTTGTGCTTCTTCTTCTTCCTCCTGCTCCTTGTTATGTACTGAAGTTCTCACCCTGGGCCAACAGGGGGATACTGTAGATAGTTTTCACTCAGGTCCACGTCAGTTATTTTAGGCAGGAAACCCTGGGTTGTTGTTGCTACAATGTTGACAGCCGGCTGCCTATAAAAGCAGGCCGGCTGAGCTGTTTGCTGTTCAGTTCGGTTCCAGCTTTCAAAATAAAGAGCTGCTTTGGAGAAATTGCTGTGTCGTCTGCCATGTCTACCCACTATTCAACACTCCTCTTCCAATATTTCCCAGCTTCTGCCCTCTGCAGCCTCTGAACTATGCCCTTCTGCAAACCATTGTTCTAAATCTATCCTGTCCTCCTGTTCTCGGAAAGGTTCAGGAGAAAAGGTAGGGGGTGGTCACCACCATTCCTTCTCAGTCCAGCCCCTGAGAACAGGCACTTGAGAATACGCCCTTTCACAATAGTCAGCTGGTTTCTGATTTTAACTTTTTAAAATATGTTTTTTATGGTATTTTTTTGCACATACAATTGTTGCAGACTGTTCTGATAGCCTTTTCATGAATAGCGGTGTAGAAATGTATATTTACAGTGATACCTCTGGTTGCGAGCGGGATCTGTTCCGGAGGCCCGTTCACAACATGAAAAGAGCGCAACCCGCAGTGGCGGGTCTGCGCACCTGCGGATTGCGACTCGCTGCTTCTGCGCATGCGCGTGATGTCATTTTTGTGCTTCTGCGCATGCGCGAGTGGCGAAACCTGGAAGTAACCCTTTCCGGTACTTCCAGGTCGCCATGGGACGTAACCTGAAAGAACGTAACATGAAGCGGACGTAACATGAGGTATGACTGTACATGGTGCTGATAATGCCACAGTTGCAGGTTCGATCCTCGTATATTCTCCTCCTGCATTGTAGGGGGTTGGACTAGATGACCCTCAGGGTACCTTCCAACTCTACAATTCTTTGTTTTTGTTTTTTTAATCCCCATTGGGTTCTCCCTCCTGCCCCCTGACCTCCTAGAAGCAACAATAACAAGCTTAGAGGACTCGAGATGACTGCCATAAATCCAATTAGAGCGGGGTTAAGCACTCTGTAGTCGAAACAGGCCAGTTTGAGCTGCTGAACAAGCAGCTGCTGGATTGCCCATTGATTCGAGGTAAATAATATTAGCTCTTATGGATCTCCTCTCTTTTCTGTTCCGAAGGAGACATCCATCTAATATGGCAGGCCTCAATGCAAAAGGCCGACCCACCTGGCCTCTGTCATGTTGAAGCCATTACACGGGAGCAAGAGTAATTGTCCCTCACACTGAAGTCGTCCCCCCCCCCGCAAGTCTTGTAAAGGACCCAGAGTTACTTAGCAAATGAAGAATATTACAGCCGCAGTGACTGTCGCAGATGAAAAGGCAATGTTGTGGGTCGAGGTGCAATCCAATCATCGGTTTATGGACCCAGCATCCTCCAGGGAGCATCAGGCATGCGTTGGATCTCCTGGTCCTAGCCTGGGGTGGAGCTCAGAGATGGGCAAAAGGATCTGGGTGGCTTAGGACTGACAGCAAACGGAAAGGGGTCATGATGCTGGAGGAAGAAGGGTGGAAGGGTCAGCTCCAGGGAGGGGCTGCTGGGGGCAAACTGCCTCCCTACTTCAGAGCACCCCCTCCCCATTTATCAGCCGCAAGTATTGATTCAGCCGTACTGGAGAGCTTAGATATATTTACTGTAACGTAGCAGTTAAATGACAAAAAGTGCCTAATTCCGATCTTGCTGTACCTCTGTTTCAGAAACTCAGTTTCCATCCTTTCCTTCTACTGATATAACATCATAAAATTGTTGAGCTGGAAGGGACCTCAAGGGTCACCCCGTTCTACAATGCAGGAATCACGGCTGAAGAAGCCCTGACAGATGACCACCCGATCTCAGTTTAAAAAACAAAGGAGACTCCACCACCTTCAGAGGCAGTCCGTCCTGCTTTTGAACGGCTCTTACTGTCCGAAAGTTCTTCCTAAGGTTCAGTCAGAATTCTTTCTCATCATTTGCGCACATTGGTTCAGGTCCTGCCCCTCAGAGAAGCAAAAAACAATCTGGCTACGTCTTCCATGTGACAACAGCCCTTCAGATATTTGAAGATGGGTGTCTCAGTCTTCCCTTCTCTGGGCTAAATGCACCCAATTCCCTCAACCATTCCTCATAATCATCTTGATCATCTTGGTTGCCTTTCTCTACACTTCCTCCAGTTTGTCAATATCCTTTTTCAACTGTGGTGCCCAGAACTGGCCTCGGTCCAGTGTATCTGAAGGAGTGTCTCCACCCCCATCGTTCTGCCCGGACACTGAGGTCCAGCACTGAGGGTCTTCTGGCAGTTCCTTCACTGCGAGAAGCCAAGTTACAGGGAACCAGGCAGAGGGCCTTCTCGGTAATGGCACCCACCCTGTGGAACGCCCTCCCACCAGATGTCAAAGAGAACAACAACTACCAGACTTTTAGAAGACATCTGAAGGCAGCCATATGAAGCTTTTAATGTTTGATGCATTACTGTATTTTAATATTTTGTTGGAAGCCACCCAGAGTGGCTAGGGAAGCCCAGCCAGATGGGCGGGGTATAAATAATAAATTATTATTATTAATTATTATTATAGGAATCACCAAGACAGAATAGAGGGGCACTATGACTTCCCTTGATCTGGGCAATATACTTCTGTGGATGTTGCCTAGAATAGCATTAGCTTTTTCTGCTGCTGCATCACCCTGTTGGCTCATGTTCAGCTTGTGGTCTGCTAGGATCCCTAGATCCATTCCCGATGTACTGCTGTCAACTGGAGAACAGGGGGCTCACATAGGAATGCAGGAGCCATCGCTCGGTGGAACAGCTGATGAACCCTTTTCCAGGAGAAATTTGTGACAATCGTTTTAGGAACAACAACAAACATCTTTGCAGCTCCTTCCCTCCCTGAGGGCATCGCAGGTGATGGCACAGCTGCCTGGTAAACAAACCTGCTTTCTATTAATCCACTCGCTCAGCTGTCTATTGCTACCTCTTCCACAAACAACGACACCATTGATTTAGTGTCCCTTGGCTGGATCGATTTTTCCTTGTCAATCAAGCGCATGACCACGCAGACCCATCTCTTCCATGCTTGCATGTTCCCTCCTTATCCTGCGATTGGCTCCAGGAAGGAATTGGCTGGAGGGGCAGGAAAGCAGGGATGGAGAAAAATAGCAATTTGGGTGTCGCTCATTTTCTCTTTCCTACAGTCCGATTCTCCACATGCCCACATCAGCTTGCAATTTGTTTCTGTTCCTTTTGAAGAAATTGGTCCTCGTGAAAACCCACCCACGTTTTAGTTCGGATTTCTTCTCTCACACACTTTTTTCTCTCCTAGGTCATGTTGTCCAAGATACACATTTTTGCACAGCAAGTTCCCAATTGCAAAGCATTTCTGCAAACCTGATTTCACAGTTTGCAACAGCAGATGCATTTTCGCGCTTGGCTGGAGAACCGCAATGCAGAATTCAGTGCGAATTTTAGAGAGTGGTGTTGTTTCAGTTTGCATCTCGTTTCAGAAATCACGAATTAGGCAAGTTTGCCTTTAGGCGTGAATGGAATCAAATTTCTCCCCAGAGAGGTTGAATACAATAAAGTTGTTGTTGTTGTTGTTGTTGTTGTTGTTGTTGTTGTTGTTGTTGTTGTTGTTGTTGTTGTTGTTGTTGTTTGTTGTTGTTTTAAAGCCCTGCTAGATCAGGCACAAAGCAGACCATCAACTCTATCATCCTCTTCTCAGTGTGGCCAACCAGATGCCTCTGCAAGCAAGACCTGAGTGCAACAGGGCTCTCTCCTCCTTCGCGATCCCCAGAAACCGGTTTTCAGAGGCCGACTGGCTCTGACAGTGGAGACAAAACTAGGCCATCCAAGGCCAGTAGCCTTTTCACAACTTGCCACATGCATTGTGGAGCCTGAGTCCACAGAGCAGGGATCTGGGGGTAGCTTGGCCAGTTGTGCCAAATTGGTCACGTATGAATTGGAGCGAAGAAGAAGCGGTTGATGACTAGCAGCCGGCCTCCCTGTCCTGAAGACGGGCTTTAATAGCTTTCCTTTGTATTTCTCTACAAACATCCCCTTTCCTGACCTGCTCTCCTTTGCTCTCGATGCTTCCAGATAAATGCAGCATCTGTTAAAAAATAAGCCTGAAAAACTCATGCCGGCTCAGCCCTGCTCAGAGGGGAAGTGCTCTGCGTCTAATTGGGTAAGTAGACTTCACTGTAATGTCAAGCTGATGGCGAATTTTGCCTGAGGACGAGTGGAGGGAGAGGCAAGGAGAGGTTCTGGAGTGCCGTTGTAGATCTTAACAGCCTTGGATTTTAACTAGCTGCTCGCAAGCCTGAGGATGCTTCCCGATTTTGTCTTCTGATGATGCTCTTAAAAGCCAGCATCCTTGGGAGGCTTGGGAAGGGCGGGGGGAATACAGTGGATGAACACACAGAATCATAGAACCGTAGTGTTGGGAGGGATCCCAAAGGTCATCTGGCCCAACCCCCCAATGCAGGATTCACAGCTAAATCTAGAACCTCCCTTTGGAGTGCAGAGTAGATTCCTGAAAACTCCTCTTTAAAATGCAACACAAGTCTTTGCTTACTAACTCCCACCCAGAATTAGGGTTTTTGTCAGAGCACAGCCTGACTGGGTGAATCCACTAGAGGTGGGGGAGAAATCTGATATAGTTTGCATGTATTTATTTATTTATTATTAATAATAATAATCACATGCCCTTTGCCCTAATAAGGTCCCAGGGTGGATTACAACATTAAAAGACAATACTGAAAACAGTTTAGAACAACTTACGATCACAAAAATTAGGTGGTTCCTAAAATGTGCTAATGCAACTTCCTGTCTTGTCAACTGATGGAGGTGGCAGGGCATGGCATGAATTTCTGGCACAACCCTAATATATAAAAATAGTAATAGCAACAATTAGTTAATTCATAAATTACCCACTTTTCACCCTAAGGTCTCAGGACTGGTGACAACATTAAATTGCAATATTAAAAACAGTTTAAAACAACTTCCAACCGCAAAGAAATCAAGTGGATGCTTAAAATACACACCTCAAGGGTCAAAAGCCAGGGTTAAAGAGGCTGTGTGTTCATCACCCTCTGGCAGAAGCATAAGGAAGCCAGATACACCGCTGTGGAAACAATTTCCCACAGTTTAGGGGCTGCCTCAGAAAAGGCCCTCTCCCTCCTGGGCCGCCACCTTCCAAGCCTCTGAGGGTGGAGGAACTGCCAAGAGAGCCCCCTCTGCTGATCTCAGCACCTGAGAGGGTCTGTCGGGAAGAAGGCAACCTCTTGCGTATTTGGGGGCTGAGTCTTTAAAGATGAATCTGCAAAATTTGCTCTGTCCAAAATAGCATGAGAACCAAAACACAGTCATCGGAGTCTGAACTCACTCTGGATGCAGACAGAGTCCTTGGCCTTCATTGGAGGATCCTAGCTCCGTGCTCCTCCTTCCCAGAACCTGCCCCAGGACCTGGTGTAAGACCAGGGCCTCCCATTCCTCCTCTGAAGAGGAATCCCTTGACTGAGGCATGACAAGATACCACCCCCTCTCTCTGTGTGTGTCTGTTTGTGTTTCTTCTAAGCATCCTGGGTCTTTCTCTGTTGGAGGACAGAGTTGTATCTGTTACATAGCCTGCTCTGGCCTGATGTTCTCAGGTGGACCAGTGATCCCTTTCCCTTCAGAAATGTTGAAGCCACAGTCAACTGCGGGTACAGCCAGCTTCTGTACCTGGAATGAGAAAGGGAGTGCCATCCTTTCCTTTGCCCGAGGCAGCAAAATGTCTTGGGCTGGCCCTGCCGAGAGGCATGTCGTTTGCAATTAATAAAGGCCAAATAGCAAATCAGAAGCAAAGGCCCTTTGGGAAGGGCTGTAGCTCAGTGATAGACCAACTGCTTTTCACACAGCAGGTCTCATGTTCCGTTCCCACTGGCATCTCCATGTGGGAGAGCCAGCGTGGTGTAGTGATTAAGAGCAGTGGACTCGTAATCTGGGGAACCAGGTTCGCGTCTCCGCTCCTCCACATGCAGCTGCTGGGTGACCTTGGACCAGTCACACTTCTCTGAAGTCTCTCAGCCCCACTCACCTCACAGAGTGTTTGTTGTGGGGGAGGAAGGGAAAGGAGATTGTTAGCTGCTTTGAGACTCCTTAAGGGGACTGAAAGGCGGGATATCAATTCTTCTTTTTCTTCCAGGTAGGGAAGGCTCAATTTAAGGCCAGCCCTATTTCAGCCCTTGAGTTGGGTGCATGAGGACTGGAATCTTAGTTTGGCGGCAGAGCCTCTGCTTTGCATGCAGAAGCCTGGAGCGGGGTGCTATGGCCTCGGGTGCACAATTTTTGAGCAGGCACTAACCAGGTGCCTCCCCACAGGCACCTCCAGCATGGCCTGGCCTGGTGCTCCTCTCTCTACCCATCAAGGGCCACCTTGGCCAAGCAGGGCTCCTGCTTGCATGGGTGGGCAGGCGGCTCAGCATGACCCTGCTTTGCTCTGGTGGGGGTGGGGTCACTCTGGAGGCAAGGACTGGGCTGCCAATCCCCCCACCTGGTGTGTGTGTGTGTGTGTGTGTGTGTGTGTGTGTGTGCCTGCCCCGGGCTCCAGCAACCAATGGTACGCCACTGGCCTAGAAAGCCTCTGCCAGTCAACATTGATGGATCAATGGTCTGACTCAGTCTGCAGCAGCTTCTTAATGTTTCTCAAAAAAATGAAAGCAAATACAGTATTGTGCATCACTTGCCTATTGAATTAAAAACAAATACGCCTCTCCTTTATATTCCAGTAACTATAGCAAAGATTTCCAGGTGGGATCAAGCCATTCTGTTTATTGCAAACTTTTCCTTCGGTTGATCTCTGGAACATGCAGTTATAGCATCTGACTCAGCCAGCATTTGATAAGAATATTGTAGTTAAATTTAATATGCCTCTCTCTCTCTCTCTCTCTCTCTCTCCCTGCATGCTTGTGAGAGCATTGTACCATGTTTATCACAGTGAAATAAACCACATTTATTAAGGTAACATCTTTTATTAAAATGCTTATTAAGTTCAGTGTGCTTGATTTCTTCCAGCCGTCGGCCATAACAAAGCATAAAAGAGATGCCCACCTTTAAGAATATATCAGGCAATCCAATTTGAAATTCTCAGGTTGCTAAAAGACTCCCACACACATTTATTATTTTATTTTATGTTACTACTGTAAGTGTATATGAATAAGCCTGGGCAAGAGATGAAAAAAAAATGGGGGGAAATGTATCCCATAATGGACAAGACCTGTGGAGTGGGGTTACAGCTCAGGGTAGATCAGAAAAGGACAACCAAAATATAGCATGCCTGGATAGCTCAGTTGGATAGAGCATGGTGCTGATAATACCAAGGTTGCAGGTTCAATCCCCATATGGGACAGCTGCATATTCCTGCATTGCAGGGGGTTGGACTAGATGATCCTCAGTTCTCTTCCAGCTCTTTGATTCCATGAAATGATCACGGGGAAAGAGCAGTTCCTCTTTGAAGAGAGTGTGCAGCGTTTGGAGCATTTTAGCTTATAGAGGAAAGGTGACTAAGGAGCGGCATGATAGAAGTTTATAAAATTATGCATGGCATGCATGTGGAAAATGGAAATTTTAACTCCCCTCTCTCCTAGCGCTAGAACTCTGGGACATCTCATGGAGCTGAATGTTGGAAGATTCAGGGCAGATGAAAGACCTTTTTCATGCAGCACGTTATTAACCTATGGAACTCCCTCCCACAAGAGGCAGTGATGGCGGCCAACCTGAATGGCACCTGCTTTCCATTCAGAGGTCCCCAGGCTTCTAATTCCCAGTGGTATCTCCAAGCAGGGCTCGAAATCCTGGAGAGCTGTTGCCGGCCAGTGTGGACGACACGGAGCAAGACAGAGCAGTGGCTTTGTAAGGCAGCTTCCAAGGTGGATCAGGCCCCGTCCAGAGATGTTCCACACCAGCGGGCTCGTTGGTTAATTTGCATCGAAACCGTTTCGTCAGGCTTGTCCCGTCTCGTTAGCGTCCGGTCTCCGGAGATGGAAGGAGATGAGGTGGAGAGGAAATGGAGACTGACGCAGCAGGCAAGGACCAATTAGAGAGGCAGCCACACTCTCCCCTCGTCGCGGGTGAAAGGAGCCCTGAGCTGGCAGAGCAGTCGGGCGATCTCGTTGAGGGTCTTCGTTTTGAGGGCTGCACTTTCCGTGGACTTGGGAGACACAATCAGTCTTCTTTCCCAGCATCCGGTCCCAGATTGCATCAAAAGGGAACAGCTGCGGGGAGAAAGGCTTGATGAGGGACGCGACACGAGGGAAATGGTTATTCTGGCCTTGGGTCAGTGGTGGACCTTGGCACCTCACATTTCAGTGGCGCCCTGTGCGGTGCCAAATTCCGACGCACGCCCCCCACCTCATGCCTTCTGTTGGACTTTATGGTTGTGGCACTTGCTGCAGCATCCCTGAAGCTCTGCAACCAGTAGGACAACACTGGCCACGCTCCCCCATTTGCTTGGGTTTCTGCAAGATCCTTTCTGTTTTGATGCATTCCATTTCTTGCATTTAGATTATGGTTACCAGATATTTTTCAATGAATCCGGGGACACTTTTTTTTTTGAAGCTGAGTAGCAACAGGGAGTTAGTAGTGGGGATGGTGAGGCAAAAGACCCTGGGCCCAAGCACACATGCACATTGTATAAAGGTGCAAAGCCCTTCTTTCACACCCTGTGAAACATAATGGTGTGCTGCCTGCCTATGACTCCTGAGCCTCCACTGATCTCCTGCCCCCTTCCCCCTTTGTTTTGACTGATCAGGGGAGGCTTGGGAGTCGCGGGTGGGCGGCCGCTCTGCTCATTTATGTTTCACAGGGTGCGAAAGAAGGGCTTTGCACCTTGCCTGGCAGAGAAACCACGCGCTTTGAGCCCCTCCTGGGCAATGGCTGCCCGCCTGCGACTCCTGAGCCCCCCCCCCCCGATCTGTCAAAACAAAGGGGGAAGGGGGCAGGAAATCTGTACCACCGGACGTCCCTGGTTCCCCCTCAGCAGAGGTGGTGGCAGTGAGCAGTGAGCAGCTCCTGAAGCTAGCCAGAGCCAACTGCGCTACCAAGCTGGCTCCAGGCTGCTGAGGCTGGCGCTGCCACATTTCCTGGGGACAGATTTGCAAATCCAGGGACTGTCCCCAGGAACCGGGGACATCTGGTAACCCTAATTTAGATCCCACCTCCCTTTCTCTCTCTCTCTCTCTCTCTCTCTCTCTCTCTCTCTCTCTCTCATAATCAATTTTCAATAAACGTTTTCAAAATAAAATACAACAAAGCCCAGCTAATCTAGAGAAGAAGAAAGAAAACAAAGCAAGAAGAAGAAAACGAAGGAGGAGGAGGAGGAGGAGGAGGAGGAAGATAATAAAGGGCTGTCTATCACAGTTATATTGCAACTCTTATTCTACACACAGAGGAGCCCAAGACCACCCAGAGAGCTGCTGCTTCTTTCTTTTTTTTACAAATTTATTTATTTGGTTTTTCAAATTAAAATTTTACAGAGGTATATCAAACATAAATCATAAAAGCAAGATTCCAAGGAATCTCCTGGACTTCCACCCTCCCCTTTGCGGGTCCTATTATTAATCAATTCCTCCCACGTCTTTTATGATATTCCAAATCCTTTACCTCTTCCGTTATGTCCAGAATTCAACCTTAAACTACAAGTGATATTGCAATCCTGCTAAGGATTTTAACTGTTTACAATAGTCTTTAAGATAAGTTATCAATTTCCCCCATTCCTTATTAAAATTTTGGTCTTCCTGATTTCTGACTCTACTGGTCATTTTAGCCATTTCAGCAGTGAGCATCAAGGCTGAGTGAGCGAGATTTGAACCCTGGTCTCTCCCAGGTCATAGTCCAACACTCTAACCACTACACCACACTGTTTCTGTCATGACCTCCTGTGGCCGTCACAGAGGACCACCAGAAGAGCCTGCTGGATCAGGCCAAAGGAGGACCATCTATTCCAGCTTCCTGTTCTCACAGTGGCCAACCAGATGCCTATTGTGGGAAACCCGCAACAGGACCCGAGTGCAAGAACAGCCCTCTCCCCTCCTGTGTTTTTCCATTCAGAAGCATGGCTGTCTCTGACTGTGGGTGCAGAGCAGAGCCACCATGACTGGTAGCCACTGACAGCCTCGATAGTTCCTCAGTCAAGGAGTGAAGCTGGACTGTGTGTCACCAGGTGTGGGGCGGATCGGTGGGGCTTCTTGAAAAAAGCCTTGTGAGCCAAATGGGGAGGCCTAGTGAGTGGGTCACATTTGGCCTTTGGGATAGAGGTTCCTCACACTTGTCACAGCTGGAGAGATTGCTGTGGTCAAGTAGGGAATGTGGGCAAGAGTTGGTGCCAAATGACCCTCCCTCTCCCCCAATGCAAAACTCTGTGGAGCCCAGCTTTCCTTGTTGCAGACTTGAAACTTGTTGTTTACCTCTGGTGTGGAGATCGCTCGGCCCGAGATCTCTCTCTGGCGTGGTGGTAATTTCCTCAGTCCAGACAGAGTCGTCTCTCGTTCCTCCAAACCTGGCTCCAAGGAGACTGGTAGGTTTGGACTGAAAAGTCTGTCTGAGACTTTGCTGCCCAATAATGGCCTTGCTCTTAGGACCCAGGGATATAAGGCAGAGGAAGGAGGGCTTGGCCGCCCATCGGACATCTTCACTTAATGGCATTAGCATTTCCATGGTCACAGCCTGGCAGTGAGTCTGATTGAAGATGAGCTAATCAGCAGTCATAATCTCTCAGTGTAATGAACAAATTAAAAGGGAAGGAAGGAAGTTCGTATTTCTGGCTCGGGAGGTTGCCTCAGCCTGTTGGCCTGTAGAATCGATAAGACAGGGGCGCATTGATTTGCAGCGGGAATGGGGGCAAGAAGACACAAGTTGCCAGCCAACCAGAACAGAATACTGCCCTGGCTGACTTTGGGGGGCTCTGGGCCAATTGCCAGGCTCTCCCTCTCTCCCTCCCTCCCTCCCTCCCTCCCTCTCTCTCTCTCTCTCTCTCTCTCCCCCCTCCCTCCCCCCCTCTCTGTGTGTGTGTTAAAAAGCCACAAATGTGGGTTTGTGGCTAGTATTTTGATGCTTAAAGCTAGAAGGTTGGGAGTGACAGACAGCAGGCACACATTTAATGCACACATTGAGACACTGGCAGCCATGTTCCACTGCACTGGTGTTTGGCTCCTGCTTACAGGTTTCCCACAGGCATCTGAGACAAGAATGCTGGACTAGATGGGCCATTGGCTTGATCCAGCAAATTATTTTTAAGAACATAAGAAGAGCCTGCTGGATCAGAATCAATGGCCCATCTAGTCCAGCATCCTGTTCTCACAGTGACCAGCCAGATGCCTGAAGGAAACCTACAAGCAGGATTCGAGCACAAGCAGTGGCGTAGCGTGGGTTGTCAGCACCCGGGGCAAGGCAAGTAATTTGCGCCCCCTAACCTGTGGATTTTAGCACTCGATTTTCACACTGCGAGTGCGAGCGTGCCCCCCCGATGTTGCGCCTGGTGCGGCCAGCCCCCCCTGCACCCCCCACGCTACGCCACTGAGCACAAGAGCCCTCTCCCCTCCTGTGGACTCTAAGGCAGCTTCCTGGGTGTTTATGCCAAAGCAGGGAGCAACAGATCACATTTGTGCATGCAGCCAGTTCCTCCTGAACTTTAGCCCTGTTTTTCTTTAAAGGTAAAGGTAAAGGGACCCCTGACCGTTAATTCCAATCACAGACGACTCTGGGGTTGCGGCACTCATCTCGCTTTACTGGTTGAGGGAGCCGGCGTTCATCTGCAGACAGCTTCCGGGTCATGTGGCCAGCATGACTAAGCCGCTTCTGGCAAACCAGAGCAGCTCATGGAAATGCCATTTACCTTCCCGCCGGAGCGGTACCTATTTATCTACTTGCACTTGATGTGCTTTCGAACTGCTAGGTTGGCAGGAGCAGGGACCGAGCAATGGGAGCTCACCTCGTTGTGGGGATTCGAACCGCTGACCTTTTGATCAGCAAGCCCAAGAGGCTCGGTGGTTTAGACCACAGCACCACCCACATCTTTAGCCCTCATATTTTAGGTTTCTTTAGCCCTGTTTATTAATTACTGACTTGCCATATTTATATGCTACTTTTAAGGCAGACCTCCCAAAGCATTTTGCAGAAGATTATTACAAGCATCACTTAAAAATAGAAAAGACAAGTGTTTGTTTAGCAAAACCTATTCCTGTTTCTTCTCCCTCTCGCTCAGGGCAATATGGTGGCAGTTGAGTGGGGGCGGGGGGCAGGGAGAAGAGTCCACTTTGGGGGCTGAATGGTGATAGTTCCTCAAGCTTCTTCATTCTCCTTGCTGTCATCTTGCCTGGAACTTCTACTCAGCAACCCCATTTAAATCCATTGATTTACCTCCGAGTCTCTGATAAGCAATTTAGAGAGATTTAGGCTGTTATCCCACGCTGGATCACAGCAGGACAGGAGTGGAGAGCCAAACTGATGAATCTAAAACCCTTTGGTGGGAAAATGACTGACCTTAGTCACATCAGCTTCTGCTACTTGGAGGTTGGGACACATTGTCCTTTCTGTTCCCACACCCTCTTCAAATGTGTTTTTTTTTATTTTGAACCCCTGAAAAAACCCTGCAAAGACTTTCAGCAGATGAAATATTATTCCTATTGCGGCTGATGCTGTTATTGATTACCCTTATACTTTGCTTCTCTGTCTGCAGTGGAGGGAGAGTTAAAGCAAGGGTGAAAAACCTTATAAAAAATTAAGCAAGGGGATAATGAAAAGGGAGGGGTAGTTTTAACCACAGTCACTCCCTAAAACCATTTTGCACAGAACCGCATTCATCAAAATTCAGACATTGCAATGAAATAAAATCCACTTTCCCTCCTCGTTTTCTCTCTATGCTAGGAAAAAGACTTTGCTTGTTCAATTTCTGGAGGGCAGGTTTCTGTTCATTGCCGGGGAAGAGCAAAGTAGCTCTTTATTTCTAACAGGGAAAGTTCAGCTGAGACGTCCCTACAACGGATTTGGTGAGTGAGGGAGAAAGAAGACTAGAAGTAATTTCAATCAGGAATCATTATGCCCTGCTTTGTTATGAACATTCGCGACATTGACATTTTGCTGATCAGCCTCCATTCCTTGGCAATAAAACGGCATGGCTCACTTGGCCTGGTGGGCATCTGTAGCAGTTTCTCAGGCACCTGCACAGAGAGCACAACCTTGCTATAGAATCACAGAGTCGTTGAGTGGCAAGGGATCCCAGTTGTCATCTAGCCCAGCAATGGAGGGAGCACAACTAAAGAATCAGTTAGATCTGGTCCTGGTTCCAGTTCCTAAGAATATAACATAACAGAAGCCTACTAGAACAGAAACCTACTAGATCAGTCCAGTGGCCCATCTGGTCCAGCATCCTCGTTTCACAGTAGCCAGGAAGATGCCTGTGTGGAACCTGCAAGCTGGATTCGAGCACAAGAGCCCTCTCCCCTCCTGTCGTTTCCATTGCTGCCTCCAACAATGGAGGCAGAGCATAGCCATCATGGTTAGTAGCCAACGATAGCCGTCTCCTCTATGAATTTGCTCAATCTTCTTTTAAAGCCACCTACGTTGGTGGCCATCATTGCCTCCTGTGGGAGTGAGTTCCATAGTTCAACTACGTGCTGCATAAAGAAGTACTTCCTTTTATCTGCCCCAAGTCTTCCAACATTCAGCTTCACTGGATGTCCACAAATTTTATTGTTGTGCGGCAGGAGCTCTCCGTGGTTGTTGCTGTTGTTTAGTCGTTTAGTCGTGTCCGACTCTTCGTGACCCCCTGGACCAGAGCACACCAGGCACTTCTGTCTACCACTGCCTCCCGCAGTTTGGTCAAACTCATGCTGGTAGCTTCGAGAACACTGTCCAGCCATCTCGTCCTCTGTCATCCCCTTCTCCTTGTGCCCTCCATCTTTCCCAACATCAGGGTCTTTTCCAGGGAGTCTTCTCTTCTCATGAGGTGGACAAAGTCTTGGAGCCTCAGCTTCAGGATCTGTCCTTCCAGTGAGCATTCAGGGCTGATTTCCTTAAGACTGGAGAGGTTTGATCTTCTTGCAGTCCATGGGACTCTCAAGAGTCTCCTCCAGCACCATAATTCAAAAGCATCAATTCTTCGGCGATCAGCCTTCTTTATGGTCCAGCTCTCACTTCCATACATCACTACTGGGAAAACCATAGCTTTAACTATACGGACCTTTGTTGGCAAGGTGATGTCTCTGCTTTTTAAGATGCTGTCTAGGTTTGTCATTGCTCTCTCCGTGGTACTGCAGCTCAAAACCTACAGTGCAAGGGAGGTTATGAGCTGCAGGACCACGGACAGCTCCAAGATAGTAATTTGTTCAGAGAGAGGTTAAAGGAAACTTGGCCTCTGTAAGCTTCTGCCTAGAGGATACATCCCTAGGCTCTACTTCCTTGAGGGCAGTTGTCCAACCTGGGCCAGTTGTCCAACCTGAATTCAGACCCCTTTCCTATGTTCTGTGGTTTCCTGCCTGCTGTGCCCAGTGCACTGTTGAAGGCGTTAGCCTCCTCAGAATAAGGGCCTATGAGTCTACTTACAGACCTGGTGCTATGATTCTATGAATGTTGGAATGAAGAAATTGAGGGGAAGTTCATCAAATCTGCAGATGACACCAAAGTGGGAGGGGTAGCTAATTCCACAGAAGGCAGAATCGGGATTCAGTATGACTTTAACAGACTGGAGAACTGGGCCAAAACAAAATGAATTTCAATAGGGCCAAATGTAAGATTTAACACTTACTGCACAAATATAAGATGGGGGACACCTGGCTTGTCAGTAGTACATGTGAAAAAGGATCTAAGGGACCACAGGCTTAACACAAATCAACAGTGTGATGCTGTACTGCTCTATTCTGCATTGGTCAGGCCTGTTCTGGGCACCACAATTTAAGAATGATATCGACAAGCTGGAACGCTGGTAGAGGAGGGCAACCAAGATGTTCATGGAAACCAAGCCTGATGAGGAACGTTTGAGGGAGTTGGGTATGTTTAGCCTGGAAAAGAAGAGACTGAGATATGATAGCCATTTTCAAATATCTAAAGGGCTGTTACGTGGAAGTTGGAACTAAATTGTTTTCTCCTGCTGTGGAGGGTAGGACCTGAGCCAACATCTTCAATTTACAAGAAAGGCGATTCCGACTAAACATCAGGAATAACTGTCAGGGTGTTGTCGGCTGCTGCTGGCTGATTCTCAGGCAGGCAGTGAGATAGAGAAACAGCAAGCTTTTTCAGTTCTGTTTACAGTAGTACCTCAGGTTACAGATGCTTCAGGTTACAGACTCCGCTAACCCAGAAATAGTACCTTGGGATAAGAACTTTGCTTCAGGATGAGAACAGAAATCGCGTGGTGGCGGCGCGGTGGCAGCGGGAGGCCGCATTAGCTAAAGTGGTGCCTCAGGTTAAGAATGGTTTCAGGCTAAGAACGGACCTCCAGAACGAATTAAGTACTTAACCCAAGGTAAAGGTAAAGGTAAAGGTACCCCTGCCCGTACGGGCCAGTCTTGACAGACTCTGGGGTTGTGCGCCCATCTCACTCAAGAGGCCGGGGGCCAGCGCTGTCCGCAGACACTTCCGGGTCACGTGGCCAGCGTGACAAAGCTGCATCTGGCGAGCCAGCGCAGCACACGGAACGCCGTTTACCTTCCCGCTGGTAAGCGGTCCCTATTTATCTACTTGCACCCGGGGGTGCTTTCGAACTGCTAGGTTGGCAGGCGCTGGAACCGAGCAGCGGGAGCGCACCCCGCCGCGGGGATTCGAACCGCCGACCTTTCGATCGGCAAGCCCTAGGCACTGAGGCTTTTACCCACAGCGCCACCCGCGTCCCAGTGGTAACCCAAGGTACCACTGTATTAATACAATTTACAAAGACAAAGTCAAGATGCACCGTAATGCCTAATGTTGCCCTGAGAGAAGCTCCACCCCCTTCTCTGTTACTTCCCTATTTATCTGACTCCTCCTCCTGCCTCCCATAGTGGCTGGTATGTGACAGTTGCCTCTGAGCTCTCTGTTCTGCTATTCTCAGCAGACACCTGGTTTTGGCAGGAGGGTACAGGTTCTGGGATACTCCCTAGGGAAAGCATCTCATCCAACTGCTCCACCATTCTTCCTCATCTGCCCAGTTCCTGACAATAATTTTCTGATCGTAAGAGCCATTTGACAGTGGAATGGACTCCCTAAGAAGGTGGTGGACTCTCCTTCCTTGGAGGTTTATAAGCAGAGGTTGGGCGGCCACCTGTCATAGATGCTTTAGTTGAGATTCCTGCATCACAGGGGGTTGGACTAGATGACTCTTAGGGTCCCTTCCAACTTGACAACTCTCTGATTCTATGTAATAGGGGGGAAATTGCAGATTTTTGCTGTACTTGGCCTTCTGCTGATAAAGGGCAAAACCACCAGGATTTGTTTCTCTCGGTCCCTGCTGAGGGGTCCGTATTTATAGCCAATTGACTTTGCACACGGCCTGCCATCAGGTAATGCCACTTACCAGGGCACTCTTGAGCAGTCAGCAGGGGGCGCACCTTCTCACCCTACCTGAAAACAAGAGCCAGTGTGGTGTAGTGGTTAAGAGCGGTAGTCTCGTAATCTGGTGAACTGGGTTCGCGTCTCCGCTCCTCCACATGCAGCTGCTGGGTGACCTTGAGCTAGTCACACTTCTCTGAAGTCTCTCAGCCCCACTCACCTCACAGCGTGTTTGTTGTGGGGGAGGAAGGGAAAGGAGATTGTTAGCCACTTTGAGACTCCCTAGGGTAGTGATAAAGCGGGATATCAAATCCAAACTCTTCTTCTTTTTCTTCATGGGATGAAGATGGTCCCAGGCCCCATCTCCTCCTCTCTCTTTGAGCAACAAGTTTGCAAAAGCTTTGAAGCTATTTATAATCTGAAGAGACAGCAGGGACTTGATAGAACAATGGCTGGATTCAATATGAGGCAGCAATGCCCAGCCGTGGCCAGCGGGAACAGCCAACAGCTGTATTCCCAGGGGACACTTTGTTCTCTGGACCCTCCTTTCAGTATGGAAATTACCAGCCAGTGACTACGGCCTGCCTGCAATTTTCCACTAAGTGGCTGGAAGAGCTGAGTTTGCATCAAAAGGAATCTGAAAGACTATATCCCACCGGGGGCAGAAGGTAATGGCGGTTGAGTTGCAATTAGATAGTGCTGGAGAAAGGAGAGCTACTTTCTCTCTCGCTTCAAAACGGCACAGAGTTAAATCTGCCGTTATCTTGCTGCAAACTCTGCTTAGCACAAGGATATTCCCTGGATGGCAAAGAAGAACATCCGCCTCTAGACCTGGCCGTTGAACCTCCAAAAGCCGCAAATTGGGACACCCAGAAGTATGCCATAAAGGCAAGAAACTTCATGATGCTAGAACCTATGGACATCCCATGAAACTGAACGTCATAGAATTGTAGCATTGGAAGGGACTCTGAGGATCATCTAGCCCAGGGGTCTGCAATGCAGGAATGTACAGCTGTTCCGTACGGGGATCAAACTTGCAACCTTGGTGTTATCAGCACAACAGTCTAACCAACTGAGCTATCCAGGATGGAATGCTGGAAGATTGTCTTACCCCATATATGCCCACTCCACCCCTTTGATCTGCAGAACTCGCACTGTTATGGGTGCCACATCATACCCATTCTGTATTTATAAGAAATTGATCTTTTAGTGTGGCAGCACCTGCACTTTGGAACTCCCTGCCTATTGACACCAGGCAGCCGCCTTCGCTGTACTTTTTCGGCACTTGTGAAAAACATTACTGCTTAGACAAGGCAGGTATTTAGAATACCGATGTATTCTTAGTTCACTGCTGCTCTTAAATTTTTGAACTCTTTTAAATTGTTTTTATTATACAGTTGTACCTTGGTTCTTGAACAGAATGTGTTCTGGGAGTCCATTCGACTCCTGGAACTGTTCGAAATCCAAGGCACAGCTTCCGATTGGCTGCAGGAGTGTCCTGCAGCCAATCGGAAGCCGTGGAAGCTGCACCGGACGTTCAACTTCTGAAAATCATTCGAAAACTGGAACACTCACTTCCAGGTTTCAATCAACCGGGAGCTGATTTGTTTGGGAGCCAAGGTGTTTGATATCCAAGGTTCGACTATACTAGTAATCCTGTTGTTATATTCTTTTTAAAAATCGCTTTGAAGTTTTCTACAATAAATGGTATGAAATGCTATGAGAGCCAGTGTGGTGTAGTGGTTAAGAGCGGTAGTCTCGTAATCTGGGGAACCAGGTTCACTTCCCCGCTCCTCCACATGCAGCTGCTGGGTGACCTTGGGCCAGTCACACTTCTTTGAAGTCTCTCAGCCCCACTCACCTCACAGAGTGTTTGTTGTGGGGGAGGAAGGGAAAGGAGATTGTTAGCCGCTTTGAGACTCCTGAAGGGGAGTGAAAGGCGGGATATCAAATCCAAACTCTTCTTCTTCTTCTTAATGATAAAAACATAATTTTGGGAGATTCAGGACAGAGAAAATAAAGTCCTCCACGCAAGGATAAACTGTGAAACTCCCTCTCACAGGAGACAGTAATGGCCTCTAACTTGGATGGCTTGCCTGCATCCCCGTCTGCCCACGCTGCCTGACCTGTGAAACCCTCACGGGGAGAGACACCTCATTAAATCCTCTCCAAAGTTTAAAGTGAAGTGTGAGAATCCGCGTAGGATGCATAGTTCACACCACAGGGGAGTTTTATTTTTAATTTTATTATTACATTCCTATCCCACTTTTCTCCCCCCAGGAGCTCCAGGTGGTGTGTGTGGCCCTTGCCCTCCAAATTTCATCTTTGCAACAACCCTGTGAGGTACGTTAAGCAGAAGAGGCAGGGACTGACTCCCAAGATCACCTGGTCAGCTTCAAGGCCAAGTAAGGCATTTGAACCCAGGCCTCCCAGGCCCTGGCTGGTGTCGGAATCTCAAGCTTTGTCAGAGGAATTGGCCACTCTCCAGGCACCCGGCTTGAGTTCCTTGTTGACCTTCCCGTCTGCGACTCCCGGCAAGATACAGGCGAAGGTCTCTATCGGCGATCCTCCTCTAACGTGAGAAGAACACACCACTCCCCCTCCTCCCTGCCATTCCCAGGGAGGGGAAAGAGACAGACAGAAATGTATTTACATGCCTTTATTTCTGTCTTTTCCAGCAGTACAGAGAAACATGTCTGCACTCTCTTAACACCAACAGCAGAGAGGGAGACTCCACCCCTGTACTTCCAGTACAGGTCAGATGACACTCTGAGCTAATATCCGGTGCTCAGTACAGTGAATAGACTGTCCCTTTGTTCCCACGGTACAGTCCCAAACATCAACATCCTGTCTGGCTTTCCAGCCAGCTGGAGCTCGCTGCTGCATTGCTCCTTTTTCGTAACAGCTGGGCCCTCTAACCACTGTTCCACACTACAGATGGTGATGGGAGACAATTTGTTAAATGAAGGAAAAGTACATAACCCACCATCCAAGACAAAAATAATAGACGTATAGCAAAACCCCTGCAACCCACCTATGGGATTTTCCAGCAAAATTTACTCTCCCTTTTGATATTATACCTCTTCTTCCGTTCATTGACTGGGAGCAGGCGGGAACCGCAGGAGAATTCTTTTCTAGGCTGCAGAATTGTGCTGCAGAGGTGAGCAAGGCAGCAGACCCCAGAAATTCTCTTTTCTGTGTCGCTGCACAATCTCAGGTGCAGGAGACCCCCTGTTAACGTCTCTCCACCTGACCGCCACTTGAGTGGCAAGCGTAGCAGTACAAGACAGGGGATGCTCCATTGCTCCCTGGCTGTGGCAGCTTGTCTTGGCTCACTGCCCCCTTGCAACGCTGATTGCGGTAAATCCCAGCTGAATTGACGACCTTTGAGCTTCTTGACGGAGCGTTCCCTTCTGAAGGTTTCTGCTGAGTCATCCCAGGGCTGCGGTCCTTCCAGAGTCCATCTGCTCCAGACCTGCCTAAGTGCATCTGAATACCTTCCCTGCTTCTGATTGTTGTTTTCACACACACACACACACACACACACACACACACACACACACACACTTTTCTGTTTTACAATTTAAAATACTCATTTTACATTCCTTAAGATACCAATGACTTCCCTTATTCTCTTTCCATGGTTCAATTTACATATTATAAATCCCTGCATATTTTACAAAAACTATACCATTCAGTATTCCATTATTGCATCCACCAAAGCTTATTTACACTGTTGAATTTGTCTTAACGCTGCCAGCGTTTTCAGCTGTGCAGTTATTTCCCATATATTCAATAAACGTTTGCCAATCTTCTTTAAAAGTATGTTCTTCTTGTTCTCTTATTCCACGTATATGTTATATGGTATATGTTAAGTCTGCGAGTCGTGCATATTCTGTCAACGTAAGTTGCCATTCTTCTTTGGTTGGGACATCACTCTTTTTTATTATTATGCATAATTTTCAGTAGATTTTCTGTTTTACAATTAAAAACACTCATTTTGCACCCTTAAGATATCAATGTGTGTTGTGTTTTTTATGGCCTCATGCCTTGCCTTAAGGGGAAGGCTACCAATGGCTACCAGCAATAACAGCTGTGTTCTGCCTCCGTGGTCAGAGGAAGAAATGCTCCTGAATGCTATTTGCTGGAAGTCACAGGAGGTGACAAGACTATTGGGCCTGAGTCCTCCTTGAAGGTTTGCCACAAGCATCTGGCTGGCCACTGTGAGAACAGGATGCTGTACTAGGTGGGTTCTTGGTCTGATCCCATGCCCTCCAACATTTCTCTGATGAAAACAGGGACATCCTATTCAACAACAACATTTATACTCCACCCGTCTGACTGGGTTGCCCCAGCCACTCTGGGCGACTTCCAACAGATATAAGAACATAATAAAACATTAAACATTAAAAAAAAAACTTCCCTATACAAGGCTGTTTTCAGATGTCTTCTAAAGGTTGTATAGTTACTCATCTCCTTCGCTCAGGGGGTCTCATAACGCCATATCCTCCAACATTTCCCTGATGAAAATAGGGACATTCTAAGGAAAAGTGGGACTTTCTGGGATCAAATTTTAAACTGGGAGGGCTTCTGTAAATCCAGGACTATCCCTGGAAAATAGGGACACTTGAAAGATCTATGACCCAGCAAGGTAAAGGCAGGGGTGTAGCTAGCTGCTCCGGCACCCAGAGCGGCGGGGGTGGGGCGACCCACCCACAGGGGAGGGGCAAGCTGCCCACGGATTCCATCTGGTGGACACAAGCCCCATGCTGCTGTTTTGGGCAGTGCAGGGCCCTGAGCCACCGCATCACTCCCAGGAGAGACGTGTGGCTCGGGCGCACTGCAGGCTAGGCCCTGCGGTAAGTGCTGCCCCGTGTGGTGGCCATTTTGTCACCCCCTCAGGGATGACACCCGGGGCAACTGCACCCCCTGCACCCTCCTTCCTATGTCCCTGGGTAAAGGTAAATGGTAAAGGACCCCTGGACAATTAAGTCCAGTCAAAGCAGACTATGGAGTTGTGGCTCTCATCTCGCTTTCAGGCCGAGGGAGCTTGCATTTGTCCACATGTGGCCAGCATGACTAAACCACTTCTGGTGCAACTGAACCAGAGTGCACAGGAACTCTGTTTACCTCCCCACCACAGCTGTACCTATTTATCTACTTGCACTGGCATGCTTTTGAACTGCTACATTGGCAGGAGCTGGGACAGAGCAACAGGAGCTCATCCCGTCTTGGGGATTTGAACTGCCAACCTTCTGATTGGCAAGCTCAAGAGGCTCAGTGGTTTAGACTACAGCGCCACCCGTGTCCTGATCCAGCCAGGATCCTCTGCACGGTGGGACTTCCTTCTTGTTTCACGGATTACAGTGGTACCTCGGGTTAAGAACTTAATTTGTTCCGGAGGTCCGTTCTTAACCTGGAACTGATCTTAACCTGAGGTACCGCTTTAGCTAATGGGGCCTCCCGCTGCCGCTGCGCGATTTCTGTTCTCATCCTGAAGCAAAGTTCTTAACCTGAGGTACTATTTCTGGGTTAGCGGAGTCTGTAACCTGAAGCGTCTGTAACTCGAGGTACCACTGTACTGGATTCAGCTTTGCCGCTGGAGACTGGTTCTTGAACTCTCCATGAAAAGGAGGCTGTGCCCAAGTCCCATCCCTCAAAATAGACTGTCTCCTCCTCGTATGATGCTCCTTTGATCATCCTGCATACCTGACAGCCCATCACTGTGCAAGATAGCTTTCCTTGGCAGTAGCTCTGAAATCATTAGGCCCTTAATTGAATTAGGTAGTCTTGCCTCTTGCATCTAAGTGACTCTGAATCTCAGGAAGCCAAATCCCACCCACAGCCCCCCCCCAGACTAAATGAAATGAGTGTCGATGTGCAAGCCATGATCAATGTCAGGGTTTGTCCCATGTGCCACTGGAACGCAATCCCTAATGCAGTTCTGGCAGCGGGCCGACATATGATTTTCTGTGGAGCCACCTGAACCTTGAGTGAGGAAAAAGGGAACATTTCCTGTCCCCAGATGCAAATGAAGAGAGTGTTACACAGCTTTTAGAGTCATAACTCTGTAGAGTTGAAAGGGGACCCGAGGGTCATCTAGCCCAACCCTGTGCAATGAATGTGCTCAGTTTCATCAGGGATGGAGGGATCCATTTTGCCCAAGCCTACCCAGATTTGTATGGGATGCGGGTGGGTTAAACCACAGAGCCTAGGACTTGCCGATCAGGAGGTCGGCAGTTCGAATCCCCACGACGGAGTGAGCTCCTGTTGCTCGGTCCCTGCTCCTACCAACCTAGCAGTTCGAAAACACGTCAAAATGCAAGTAGATAAATAGGTACCGCTCCAACGGGAAGGTAAACGGTGTTTCCGTGTGCTGCTCTGGTTCGCCAGAAGCGGCTTAGTCATGCTGGCCACATGACCTGGAAGCTGTACGCCTGCTCCCTCAGTCAATAAAGCGAGATGAGCGCCGCAACCCCAGAGTCGGCCATGACTGGACCTAATGGCCAGGGGTCCCTTTACCTTACCCACATTTGTATAGTTGTCATGCATTTTAATATTCAGCTTAATTACTAAATGCATAATTTTTAGCAGGTGATTTTATTTATATTTTGAGATTTGTAGGTCAACTTGTTTTTAACTTCTGGTTTCCATCGATAATTTGGGTGTATATGGAGCCATTGAAAAAGAGCCAATGTGTGCTCTTTGTCAACACAGCTTTTCTTTCAGCAGCGAGATTGCCCATGAACCTCACATGGCTTCACACCGGATCCAGCAATTGTTGAAGACCTGTGTGGCTCTGTCTCTCTTCCCAAGCCCCTGAAGTCTCCTATTTCCCTTTCTCTACTTCCCAGAATTTCTTCTCCTGCTTAATTCTTTCTTTCTCATGCCAAGCTCTGCATTATTCTCTCCACGTATTCCCCCCCTTCAATAGAATCATAAATAAGACATGAGAGGAGCTAAAACAGAAAAAAGGGCCCAATCTTTTATTCTGGTTTATTGCAAATTCAAGACGGAGCCGTCTGTGCTCGTGGCCCCTGGGAGTCCCTGGCTTGCACCCCATGGCCAGAACGAGCTTGTTACTATCCTGTTTGTTTTGTAAGTTGGGAAGCAGTTTTCAGTCGTTACCGTGAAAACCGACTCCCTGTCTTTCTACCCAACAAAGAGAACTCAACGTTGGCTTGAAGACAGATTCCCCATTGTTTGGTGGAACAGAGGCATCGTTTGCTTTTCAGTGAAACAGGTGTACCTCTGAAATGTATGGCCTTAAACAAACCAACAGCCATCCTATCTCACAGGGCTGTTGCTTGACAGAGAACCTGGTGATTTGACAATATTGAAATTGTATACACAATGAAATTGTGCAATGAATGCGCTCAGTTTCGGGACCCTCTCTGCTTATCTGAAACCTCTTCTTTCCAATCTCCACATAATCTCAAGGCCATATGTAGCAGGATTGTGTGCATGTCAACAAGTTTGGGGACTGCGTCCAGGCCAAAGAACACAGGTTGTGTTAATTTTCCATGTTTGTAGGAAGTAACTCCAATTAACAGAACAAGATACTGATAACTCATTTGCCATCAGCTACCCGTTAAGTTGCAGCTCAAGACTGGAAGGACCTTCTATGTTCTCTGTCATGAACTGGTTTTAAAAAGCCTTATGTATAGTTGCATCAGAGAAATGGACCCACCAACTCTGGGTTTTCGGAGGGGAAGTGGGGCCTATGGGGCTTTGTGGCTGCCTGGTGGTCCTTTGCAGCTTATCTAACAACACAGTCACCATACAGTGGTGAACCACATTCTGATCTGAGGATTAGCTCATTTCGCTTTTATATTATTTATACCCCACCTTTCCCCCTACCAAGGGGCTCAAGCTGGTGTACTTGGTCCTCACCTCCTCACCTAATTCACACAACAGCCCTGTGAGGTAGGTAGGGTGAGAGGCAGGGACTGGCCCCCACGGTCACTCAGTGAGCTTCATCGCCAAGTGGGA
Organism: Podarcis muralis; assembly: GCF_964188315.1. NCBI lineage: Eukaryota > Metazoa > Chordata > Lepidosauria > Squamata > Lacertidae > Podarcis > Podarcis muralis. Next base: position 31,220,245 of record NC_135669.1, read on the forward strand.
ATTCGAACCCTGGTCTCCCAGGTCCTAGTCTGACACGCCACCCATTACACCGCACTGGCTCTCCTTTGAAATGCTGTTACAGTATGCTGGAAATGCTAACTTGACATGACTTAAGAGTTTGGGGAGAGCTGAGAGGCAATCTCTCCGCTCTAAGACAAATTGCTTTAAGCAGAAAAAGACCACCAGAGAGATTAAAGTTTCAGAGAGAGGGGGAAGGAGAATCTACCCCCTGTTAGCTTCCAAATGTTTCTAATCAGTATTTCCATTATGTTTTTTTCTTTTTCTTTTAGGGCTCTAAGTATTTCTTCTTAGACGGAAGATTCTGCCTCAGTCGGAGGTTTAATAAATGATATTCAGAGGCCGAAGACATCGTGAAAGTATCTGTCCCTTGGCAGTGATGGGGAGGAGGCGGAGATCTAAGTGGAAGTGTCAGTTAAAAGGCCTTCCGTGAGCCCCGCTAGTATTCAGCTGCTCTGTTCTTCTACGACGGCAACGTAGATCTGCACTTAAGGAAGCATCACAGTGTTTCCTGAGATGCCTTGGGGAGCAGAGAACGAGGTTGCTACTGTGCCACAATTCTGGCTTGGCCCCAGCCTGTCTCTTTTACAACTGGCACTCAGCCTCCATGCCTCAGAGGCGGACAGTCCATACGGCCTCCGCCAAGTCTCAGTGCACAAGCTGAGGAATGAAAGCAAAAAGGTAAAGGCAAAGGACCCCTGGACGGTTAAGTCCAGTCAAAGGTGATTACGGGGTGCAGCGCTCATCTTGTTTTTCAGGCTGAGGGAGTTGGCATTTATCCGCAGCCAGCATTCCGGGTCGTGTGGCCGGCATGACTAAACTGCTTCTGGCACAACGTGACAAGTGCCAGAGTGCACGGAAACACTGTTTACCTTCCCGCCGCAGTGGTACCTATTTATCTACTCACGCTGGTGTGTTTTCGAACTGCTAGGTTGGTGTCTTGCCAAAGGCAAGGTGGTCCTTTTAAAATGAGGTTCAGAAGCAATACAAAATACACAAGTGAGTGAGAAGATTAAAGATTTTATCCTAAAATAGCAAGCAGTGTATACATACCAAGCAAGCACTTCAATCTGCCACTTGGAAGCCCTCAAGAAGCAGCAAAGCGACTCCCCCAGGTAGCCTCAGTTTGCACGGCCCTGTGGCCGACTAGTTCAAGCACAAGCTTCAAAGAAACTCTGCCCAAACCATCCGATTTTATAGCTAGCCTGTGTGGCTTGCAGGTCATCCATTAGCCACCCCCTCCCAATGCCTCACTTTCTCAAAACAATGTCCAGCATTCAAGAAGGTCCCCGACATTATTCTCCACAACTGATTAAGACAACTGTGTGTGGGGCTTCACCTCCTCCCAACAGTCTCAGGAAATTAAAAGCTGTTTTCAAACCATCAAAAAACTTAACAAGAGTGTGTGGGGGGGGTGAGGAACAGAGGCAGGAAGGGCTCTCTGTCAGACCACTTAACTCCGTGATACATTTTGTCTTCCCGATGCATTTTCCATACAGTTGGCAGGAGCTGGGACAGAGCAGCGGGAGCTCGCCACCATCACGCGGATTCGAACTGCCGACCTCCTGATCGGCAAGCCCAAGAGGCTCAGTGGTTTAGCCCACAGCACCTCCCCCACTCCAGTGTTATGGCTGATTGATGGATTGAGTTCACTTATATGCTGCTTTCTCACAATGAGCTGCACCCAAAGCGCCTTACAGCTCACATTCAAAGCATCCTAATACACAGCATTGGAAATACCAAACACACAACGTAGAGAAAATTCAAAATTCAAAAATGACAAAAAAATAATAATAAAAAATTCAGGGAACAAGGAATAAATTCAGTATTACAGGAAAAAACAACAAAAAAACCATTCTACGCTTAAGTCTAGTCAGCTTCATAGAAAGTCTTGTCAGGATCCCTGATGGTGGGAGGAACAAACAGTGCTGTAAGGGCAGCCCAGTTTTTGAAGCACCTCTCCCCTCACCTGGGAGGAGTGACCCCAGGCTCTTTCTGACCAATGAGAGGCCAGAGTCAGTTGCTCAGGTACCTCATGCCTCTCGGGTAGGCATCTTAAGTAATCTTTTTTTGCATTTGAAGAGGTGGCAGGAGTCATGTGACAGACTGGCTTGGAGAACTGGTGGGGTGGATCAGGGCCTTTCTTCACAATGCCCATGTCCCAGCCTATGTGCGGTTTCTGTGGCTCACTGGCCACCTGTCCATTAGAGCCCACCTGGACCAAGAGCCCTTAAAGATGGAACGGTACTGTTACAATGCAAGCACTGACCTCATCCCTGCCAAGGCCTTGCAGAGGACTCAGGCTGGTCTACAGGAGAGCAACATACCATCCAACATTTCTCCATTGAAAATAGGGATGTATTATTATTATTATTATTATTATTATTATTATTATTATTCCCCACCCATCTGAAAAGTTTTTCCCTATATAGGGCTGCCTTCAGATGTCTTCTAAAAGTTGTATAGTTACTTATAGTTACTAGTCACATAACTCCAACATTTCTCCCATGAAAACAGGGATGTCCTAAGAAAAAGCAGGACATTCCAGGATCAAATCAAATCAGAAACCAGGATGGCTTCAGTAAATCCAGGACTGTCCCTGGAAAATAGGGGCACGTGGAGGGTCTGGAGCAATGTGGTAAAGAAGCAGTTGTTGTTGTTTAGTCATTTAGTGGTGTCCGACTCTTCATGACCCCATGGACCAGAGCACGCCAGGCACTCCTGTCTTCCACTGCTTCCCACAGTTTGGTCAAACTGGTAGCTTTGAGAACACTGTCCAACCATCTCGTCCTCTGTTGTCCCCTTCTCCTTGTGCCCTCCATCTTTCCCAACATCAGGGTCTTTTCCAGGGAGTCTTCTCTTCTCATGAGGTGGCCAAAGTATTGGAGCCTCAGCTTCAGGATCTGTCCTTCTTTTATTCCCCTTCATGGATCACTGCCTTGTTGTGGCGAAGGTGCTTGAATAACACAGAGAAGCTATGTACTATGCTGAGCAGGGCACCCAAGATGGACAGGTCATAGTGGAGAGTTTTGACCAAACGTGATCCACCTGGAGCAGGAACCGGCAAGCCACTCCAGTATCCCTGCCAAGAAAACTCCAGGGACAAAGACAACAGGCATATAAAAGAAGCAGTACCTGTGGTTGAGGAAGCAGCAGTCATCAGAGGAGAAGGGAGAGCTTCAAAGAGTTAAGCAGCATAGAGGAAATTAGCTTAAGAGGAAATAGTGAAGTTTTGATGGAGGTCTCCCGGGAGCACAGCGCTACTCGGCAGAATGTAGGCCATTTGTTAGACAATGCTGATGAAATGCTCGACGCTTCTAAATGGACTGAGATGGCGGGAGCTGACAAAGGAGGACAGCAGTGAAATGGGTCAGACAATTATGAAGCGATCGCAGAAATTGCGCTGGGTAAAGCCAGGTGGGCAGATTCTAGAGAACGCAGAGCTTCCCACGGAACAATCTCAAAGGCCCCAAAGGAATTGCCGAGGAACGCAGGCAGCTTTTTGGAAGATTCGGGGCAGACAAAAGGAAGCACTCCTTCCTGCAGCGCAGAGTTAAACTATGGAACTCTCTCCCACAGGAGGCAGTGATGGCCACCAACTTGGACGGCTTTAAAAGAGGATTGGACAAATTCATGGAGGAGGAGAAGGCTATTGTTGGAGACTAGCCATGATGGCTCTGCTCTGCTTCCACAGCTGGAGGCAGCCATGCTTCTGAATACGAGTTGCTGGAAAGTACAGGAGAGGAGACGGCTCTTGTGCTCAAATCCTGCTTGGACATACCCTTATTTGTATGCTGCTTTCCCACCATTCAAACCATGCACAAGCTGCTAACAACATGAATAAAATACACAACTACAACATAACAAAAGTAGTCACGAACAACAAATAAAACATCAGAACCCAATTGTTCAATTTCCACATTAATAATAATAATAATATTCTTTCATATAAAGTATAAATTTGCTCCAGACCTTTTGAAACAGTTTGCCGCGCTGATTTAGGATCTTCCCCGTCAACTTTGCCAATTCTGTGTATTCAATCATCTGAGTCTGCCATTCCTCCAATGTTGGAAGTTCCTGCTGCTTCCATTTCTGAGCCAAAAGAATCCTTGCTGCCCTTGTGGCATACATAAACAAATTTACATCTTTTTTGGTAAGTGAATATCTAAGAAAGCCAGAGAGGGGGGATGGGAGGAGGTCGATGCTCAGTCTGAGCAATGCCTTGGGTTATGGAATTATGTAATGGAATGTGATTATGATAAAATGTAAACTTAATAAAAATCATTAAAATAATAAATAAAATAAAATAAAGGTACAAAAATTAATATGAATAACAGCAACAACCCCCTCTAAACAATACCCCAACCCAAGTGTCTGTTCAGCAGGCTCAGCTTTTGGAGCTGGAGTCAGACAGGCACTACTCTCCCAGGAATGAGATTATCACCCCTCTCTTGTCATCCATTCCGAGTCGCCCAACCAACCACTACCACAGCATCCTTTCTTCTGGCAGATCAGGAGGAGCAGATGACAGCAAAGGTTGCAAGGTTTTTAGCTGGGGCGATCAGAATAAGGTCCACTATTTGACTGCTGATTCAGGACCCTAAAGTGTGTTTTATATAATCGACTTTTTATTTCTGTTCTTTGTATATTGCATTGCTGTTTTGTTCCTATGGCCGATGGCTGATGCAAATATAGATTCATTCATTCATTCATTCATTCATTCATTCATTCTCTCCCAGGCCAGGTGGGAAAGGCTTGTGAGGCATGGAGCAGGACTCACAGCAAGATGGACCTTCCATTGGAGCATCTGGTTGGCCACTGTGAGATCAGGATGCTGGACTAGACAGGTCATCTGCATGATGCAGCAGGCTCTTCTTATGTTCTTCTTTTTGGTATATGACAGATGTAACAGGGGAACAATATATTTGGGGGGTTGGGGTGAAAGGAAGGTCAGAACGATAACTGGGAAGGCTCCTGAATTTCTTTGCACACATACAAACACTTCTCCCTGGATTTTATTTACAATGTTTCTGACCACCCCTTAAGCAAAGTCCTCTGCATCACAGTTCCCAATTACCTGCCATCATTATTATTCAACAAACTTATAGACTGAAGCGGAGTACAAGATCCAACATGAAAACGCAAGTTCTGAAAACCAATAAAATCATTTCAACCGTCTTTACAAATCCTAAAAAACCCCCAAACAAATAAAGTGATTTCTGCAGTTAAGCAATTGGTATTCTGTCAATGGCTGGGTTACACCTCAGGGAAGCTTTCTACTGTATGCAAAATGCAAATTCTGGTGTAATGGTTCAATCACCTGACTAGGACCTTGGAGACCAGGGTTCAAGTCCCCACTCAGCCAGGAAGCTCACCTGGTGACCGGGGACGAGCCACTTGCAATTAATAAACGAATGTTAACAACAGCAACAGCATTTTTTCTGAGGGTGTAAGATTAGCTTTGTTGAATTTGAGTTAACCATAAACTAAGTCTCCTGTGAGAAGTGAGAAAACTATTGCCTTGCAGCCTGCTGCCTAAGTCTCTTTCCCACCCACAAATCGAATGAGTCCCAAGCCTGAGGAACTCATTCTTACCTTGGTGTGTGTGAAGTTCTACCAAACTGTGTTTTAAGCATAATATTAATTGGCTAGAGGGAATGAGGGCTGGCCTACAATTTGGTCTCGGTTTGATTTCAAAGGGAAGGACTGCCTTTGACCACATTTTCCCCTGTCCAAGGTGCTGAAGGACCTTTCCTAGGCTGTGTTGCAACAAAGCAGGGAAAAGGCACAAACAATCCCATGGAATCCCCTTTGCCACTGATCCAGAAGAGCCTGAAAGAAGCCAGGATGCATCCCCCCACAGCACACTGGATTAGGAATGATTTAATCTTAAATCAAACCATGTGCTCTCCAACCCCCTTCTTTGTTGCACAATTCTGAATGATGTGTTGACAAATTGCTTTTTAATTGGTCTCGCTGCAATAAAGAAACTCCAGGAATCCCTTCTGTCTCTGTTTTGTGTGTGTGTTTTAAACAAGGGAGTCGCATTTGCCACTGCATGGAGTTTGAGATGGGAGAAAAAGGAGACGGAGGAAGTGAAGGCAGGCTGGGATACGGAGCCCTCAGTTGCCATTCAAGGAGACTCAGAGCACTGAAAACCATTGCTCACCTATTTGCTTGCCAAAACACGTGGGGAGATTCTGCCGTATTAAGCAGTTGGTTCCTTACCTTTCTCACCCTGATCTTGCCACAGTGATCCATGCAATGGTCTCCTCCAGGCTTGATTATTGTAACTCGCTCTATGCGGTGCTGCCCTTGAAGCTGACCCAGAAACTCCAGCGGGTGCAGAATGCCGCGGCAAGGCTCCTTATGGGGTCCTTGCCGCAGGATCACATTCATCCAGTGCTTTACCAACTGCACTGGCTCCCGGTGGAGTACAGGGTCAGGTTTAAGGTGCTGGTTTTGACCTTTAAAGCCCTATGCGGCCTAGGACCCACGTACCTACGGGACTGCCTCTCCTGGTATGCCCAGCAGAGGACCTTAAGGTCCACAAATGACAACATTTTGGAGGTCCCAAGTTGCAAGGTGGTTAGATTGGTCTCAACTAGGGCCAGGGCCTTTTCAGTACTTGCCCCGACTTGGTGGAATGCTCTGTCACAAGAGACTAGGGCCCTGCGGAACTTGACATCTTTCCGCAGGGCCTGCAAGGCAGAGCTGTTCTGCCTGGCCTTTGGTTTGGACTCAGTCTGACACTTATGTTTCCCTCCCCTTATGGTTTTGATCTATGGGCTATTATTAAAATGAGGTTGCATTTTAAATTGTATTTTAACCTGTATTTTAAATTGCCCCCCCATTATGTTTTTATTGTAATTTTACTGGTGTTAGCCACCCTGAGCTCGCTCTGGCAGGGAAGGGTGGGATATAAATAAAAATATTATTATTATTATTATTATTATTATTATTATTATTATTATTCACTATTGCAGGCAGATTGTACTGGTGGATGCTGGGATGTAACAAAAGAGTAAAAGGTACAAGGCTTGGAGAGGAAAGGCAATAATAGGAGCCAATTCCTAGGGGCTGTGGGGTCTTTGGCCCCCAATAAAATATTTGAGGGGGGCGCCCCCAAGTTGTTGGGCATTGCCATTCAAATGATGTTCATGACCATGTCATATGCTTGATTATGCAAGGCAGGAATTACTCCCCCCACCATATTTTATTCCTGTTGGCACCCCTGAAGGCAGTCAATAGATTGATTAAATTTATATCCCTGCTTTCCTCCCAAAGAAGTCCAGGGTAGCAATGAACTGTGGTGTCTGTTCCCATTCCTGACCAATACCAGTCCAGGCTAGCTGCTAACTATTTTAAGGTCTGAGCACTGTGGTAAGGAAAATATCAATATCTGGTCAGGGCCTTGAGCCTGATTCAGATTGGAGAAAAGAGCACAAGAAATGGTTTCCATCTCCAGAGATCTGAAGGGCTTGGAAGATGGAGCAAGCTTGTTTTCAGGGCAGGACCTGAACTAGTGGATTCAAATAACAAGGAAGGAGATTCTGACTAAATGTTTGGGAGAACCTTCTGATGGTAAGAGTCATTTGACAGTGGAACTGGAGGTTTTTAAGCAGAGTTTGGATGGCCACCTGTCAGGGCTCCATTAGCTGCGATTCTTGCCATTCAGGAGGTTGGACTAAATGACCCTTGAAGATACCTTCCAACTCTATACTGTAACTCTGTGGAAAGCGCTGGTGGATCCATCTAATCTAATCCAGCAATTTGCACCATCTAGCTCAATACAGTCCGCACTGACTGGCAGCAGCTCTGAGCTAGACAGACCAATGGTCCTACTCAGTCCAAGACAGCTTCCAGATGTAAGATGGATGTTCCTTCATTTCCCTTCCTTTGCAAATAGCAGCTGAGGAGAGGGGAAAGCAAGAATGCAGACTGCATCTACTATTGATTACTTGGAGACTTGGGACTGATGGGTTGTGTGGGTTTGAGGCTTGTGTGTGCAATAGCAATCTAGTGTAAACTGCCTTGAACATCCTTCAGCCCAAACATAGGACAGAAGCTGTCTAAATAAATATAAACACATGAAGAAATATTATTAAATATATCTCACATAGAAACCTCAGCAGTGTTTTGCTATGACAGCGTGTTTTATGCTGTCATGCTTATGCAGGAGATTTTCCTTCTGTTTTGTTTCTTTATAGTCTGACCATTTCTATACCCCTTGGTTGCAATCACCTCTAAGCGGTGTGCAAGTAACCAAAGGCAATTCTGATAAAATCAGAATACAATGGAAATTCCTGCTCGTCCACTCATGGCAGTTAATCCCCATTTAGCCTAAATCAGGTACTTAACCAGAAGGTAAAAGCTGGACACTATCCTTCACAGATCACCAGTGGATGAAAGGAAGGCACAAAACTAATTGGTCACCTCAAAAGTAAGGTAAGCACACAAAATAAACCCCCACATTCAACCCATCTCAGAGAATTTCATCAAATTTCACTCCCTTCTGCTTCCACAACCTGCAAATGCAGCTTCTGTTCTTTTTAATTGATGTGTGCGGATGGATGTGAGATAAAAATTTACATGTCAAGAAAGGGGATTCCAACCAAACATCAGGAAGAACTTTCTGAGGGCAAGAGCCATTCAACAGTGGAATAGTCTCCCTTGGAAGGTGGTGGACTCTCCTCCATTGCAGGTTTTTAGACATGGAACAGATGGCCACCTGCCCATGATTCTTTAGCTGTAATTCCTGCAATGCAGAGGGTTGTACTAGATGACAGACTGAGGATCCTTCTGAGGGATAAGCAGCCTCATATAACCAAAATGCTTAAGTCAAATCAATGCAATAAGGAGTTAAGACCATAGAGTTGTCTTGCCATGCTTAGCTAGTATGTCCACTTCCCCTCACCTTGGGAGGAACTAGATAATCAAGCCTTGTTCAGCCCTCAGTCTGTGAGGAGGTCTGAGCTGGTTGCTCCAGTACAGACCACATGGCTCTCACAAGCCACTCTTGAGTTCCTATACCAATAGGAATTTTCACCAAGTTTTACTGTCTGGGCAATATTTCTGAATGTTGTATGGAAAAACATATGACTCTAAACTTTGTGGAGAGTTTGTAAGTAAACAAACTTGAACTTACTCAACGTGTGGTCTTTTTCTTTTTGGGGGGAAGTGGCAAATTTATGAAAGAAACCTTTTAAGGGTACATTTGAAACTCATATAAGGGGCATATTTTAAAGGTCTAACAGCCTATATTTCCAATGCATGTTTTGTGATTTTAAATCTCTGCTGGGGTTGTCTCACCAAGGATTACTTGTCCCAAACCTGGATCTTGGCATCCAGGAATTCTCCTTTTGTACCTATATATTTTCTGGCAACCAGTACCTTCCGGCTCTACAATTCTATGACATGGTGTGTGTGTGTGTGTGTGTGTGTGTGTGTGTGTGTGTGTGTGTGTGTGTCCTGCTCCATTTGCTCATCCTCTGAGGAGACCTCAGGCGGTCAGGCCAGGGTTGGACCCTGACACATTTCCCCTTTGCTCTCAAAATTCCCAAGCTACCTGCAAATTCTGTTGCCTTTATCTTACACACACACACACACACACACACACACACACACTGTACAGTTACGTGCTGAAGGTAAGAATGAAAAATGGATTGCTCTTGAAAATCTTAAATGTTCACATAAAGGAAAAGGTTCCAACTGAAAGCAAATTAGGATTGGAAAAAAAATGCATTAAAGGTAATTGAGAGAGGGTGAGAGAGAAGGACCTGCCAACTTGCATTCCATCAGCATTCATCACATGGCAGGCAGAAGGAAGAGTCTTCCCAGAATGCTTCGCTTCCCCATCCCCTGATTGGCTGCAGCCCAAACTTGCTGGCCAATCGTTCCCCTACCAGATGGGCTTTGGCAATGGAGAGCCCCGGGAGACCATTTCCGGCAGCTGTTGGGCTGATGGCCCCCAATTAATGGGCAGGAAACGGGAAGGGCAGCCTCCTGAAGGTGAGCTGTTCCTTAATGGAATTGGTTTAAGGCTTCCTTGTTTATGGGCAATTGCATCGCGCAAGTGGCAATAACTTGGGAGTGAGTTATGACCCGCTGTCGGGCAAAGGGATGAGAATACCGGCTGATGTTTAGGAGTCATTGGAGGGCCCTGCATCCAGCCAGACAATTAGGGCCAACCATCAATATCCCATTTAACAGGTGCTGGAAGGCACCAGGGGCTGTTAATCTCCCATCGTAAATACCCACAAAAGCCAGAGGCAAAGCCCTGATCTTCTTTATCAATACCCCTTCTCAGAAGAGATGCAACGGTAGCCACAGAATGCTAAGGAGCAGCTTTAACCTTCTGAAGCAGGTGGGGCGTTAGACTTCATGCCAGGGCTGATGAATGATTCAGGGCGGCATTCAGCTCAGACTCAGAAAGTGTCTTCTGTACAGTCGTAGCTTGATTCTTGAATGACTTGGCTCCCAAACAAATCGGCTCCTGAACGCCGCAGACTCAGAAGTAAGTGTTCCAGTTTGCGAACATTTTTTGGAAGCCGAACGTCCAACACAGCTTCTGACTGAGTGCAGGAAGCTTCTGCAGCCAACCGGAAGCTGCGCCTTGGTTTCCGAATGGTTCCAGGAGTCGAACGGACTCCCGGTATGGATTAAGTTCGACAACCAAGGTACCACTGTATGTCTTAACGCGACAGAGAGACAGTGTGGTGTAGTAGTTAGTGTGTTTGGTTAGGACTTCGGGAGACCCACTCAGCCATGAGAAGAGGATATTAAACTAGATGGGCCAGTGGCCTGATCCAGCATTCTCTTATGTTCAGTGCAAATTGGGCCAGGATTGGTGCTATCTATGTGCTGAGACCAGTGGCTAGGCTAGTCCCCGAAATCTTCCCCTGGTGCCTCCTTCCCAAAGCCTGGGAAGCTTCTGCCTGGCTTCGGGAAGAGGGTGACGTGCTCACACACAAGTCCTCAGGGTGCCGAGACATCACACATGCAATGTTGGCTCCCCCATTGCCCTCACAAGCTGGTGCCTCTGGCCCTAACTGTCCCCCTCAAAAAAAAAATTTGTTGCACGACACTGCTCAGACCATCTTGTTCTGGGGAGCCACTGAATTCTGTGCCAGCTGAAGTCCCTGAACCATCTTCAAAGGCAATCCCCTTTCTTCACGCTGTGCATTGTTAAATTATGGAATTTCTTCCCACAGGAGGCAGCGATGGTTGCTGATTTTGATGGCTGTAAACAAGGATTGGACAAGTTCATGGAGTCTCTTAATGGCTACTAGCCGCGATGGCCTTGCTTTGCCTTGACGGTCAGAGGCAGCAATGGTTCTGAATACCAGTTGCTGGAAACCACAGGAGGGGAGAGGGCTCTTGAACTCAGGTCCTGCATGTGGGCTTTGTCAGGAGTTCAGCCTACACTCGAGTAGGACCCTGGCAGAGACACATGCCCAACTGACATGTTCCCTCCCTCCAGGTCCTTCGTTCGGGAGCTTCAAAAGCTTTCTTCTGCCCGAACATCACAGTGACAATGGCACACTTAGGAATCCACAGAGTTTGCGCAGTTCACGCGTAACAGACCTCAGCAACTCAGCATTTTGGCTAATCTACTTTATTAACATATAAACACACACGGAGCACTGCAACATGTCTCCCTCTCTTTCTAGCATCAGACAGCAAAGAGAAAAAGAACAAAGGACAATAGTCCCACTTCACGGAACACAGTAACACAAACATCCTGTCTCCGTCACTTCCCACTTTGTGGAGTCAAAACATACACCGTCATGTGACAGACAAAAGTCCCATGACTGCAATCATGGAGCAGGAATTCTAACAGGCTTCCCAGCAGAGGCCACTGTGAGAACAGGATGTGGGACGAGATGAGCCATTGGCCTGATCCAGCAGGCTCTTCTTAGGTTCTTAGGCCTAAATGCAGCCCGTGTTTGTCCACAAAAGCTGGTATTCAGTGGGAGAACACCTTTTGATACTCTACAACTAATTTCATCATGATAAGGGGACTTGGGGGTCACCGTTTCATCATCAGAGGTTCCCTATTAGATCTTTGCAACAAAGAAAAAATCGCCAGGTTAATCCGCTTATTTCTCAGACAAATGAGAGAGGGACAGATGCAGGGATGCTGGGGGAACTTAGCATCTGCAGGGCATTACCTTGGCTGAGACCTTTTAATCTGACAGCACAGGGAAATTGGACAAACAGGTACAGGGCGAAGACAAGCTGTTTGTCTACCCGTGTATTTATTATTCATTAAATTTCTATACAGCCCTTCATCCGAGGGTCACAGGGCAGTTAATGATACAAAAACACAGAAATACACACCATAGTGACAAACAGGGCCGTCTTAAGTATATCCGGCGCTGTGGTGCAAAGATCCTTCCAGCGCCCCCCCCCCCATTTCCCAGAGTTGTCAACCTTTTTTTTAGGGAGCTGACACCACGCTTACACATTATCTCTAACAAGCCCTCAGAACAAAATAAAATGAAAAGGCAGAAGAAAATCTAATGAAGTCCTCCATTCCAAAGCAAGACTCATTCAAGACTCAGCGGTTCTTCTAATTCATCCTCATGATTCAAATCACCACATGTCAAAAAGTTAAAGCGATCACCAGTTGTTTGTTATTTAAATAAATTGATAAAGACACGGAGAATGAAGTTCCCGGCCAATTTGTGTTTAAGTACACAAGCTGACGTTTACAAATATTGTGGGTGGGGTGGGTGGGTATAAAGCAGTTAGTAAATCCTGAACCTAAAAAGGACCCCAAAACTTGGGTCACAAAGGCTGCAGTACTAATTGCACTTACCTGAGAGTAAGCCCTCCTGAATCTAATAGGACTTTAAAACCCGCCCCCTTTAAAGGACTTTTTGTTGGTGCTTGTTTGTTTTTAACCACTAACTGCACGGAGAGCACGCTCTCGAGTCCATCCTTATCTCCGAACTGAGTCCTAATGGTAGTGAGCCCCCCAGCTTTCCCCTCCCACCACCCCAAATCTGAATGAATCCACCCTTTTCCTCGATGGAAGGGGCAGGGGGCGATGTTCTTGGCTAATCCTAATGGGTTAGACAGCCCTGGTAACAAACGAAAACAATACCTGTACACCCAGTTTAAAAAGCCATAGCTTGTTTAATTAGCCAAAGGCCTGGGAGAAGAGGAATATATATATATATATATATATATATATATATATATATATATATGCAGGTTTTGGTGTCCTCGGGTATCTTCCCGTGTAAAATACCCGAGGACACCAAAACCTGCATTCCTGTACCCGTGAAAATCTACGAAAGCAATATATATATATATATATATATATATATATATATATATATATATTGGTTTTCCAAACACATAATAAAAACAAACAATACACAAAACAAAAACATACAAACATATAAACATGTATAATTTCATAATCTTATTTTCATACACCTTACTTCCCTGACTTCCCAATACCTCCCCTTTTCTGCATCCTTGTTTTACATTTCTTCAGCAACTCCTCCAATTAACTAATTATTTAATTCACTTTCATTAGATTCTTTTTTCTTTAAGTTATTGATTACAGCTGCAATTCTCTATTTCTTAGTTCCTTAACATCTTAACACTCCTCAATTTTACAACAATTTTTAAGATATATTTTAAATTTCTTCCAGTCTTCTTCCACTGTCTCTTTCCCCTGGTCACGGATTCTGCCGGTCATCTCTGCCAGTCCCATATAGTCAATCACCTTCGTCTGCCATTCTTCCAATACTTTGCTAAAAGAATCCTTGCTGCTGTAGTGGCATACATAAAAAACGTCCTATCCTTCCTTGTCACCAATTGGCCAACCATGCCCAGGAGAAAAGCCTCAGGTTTTTTAGGAAAGGTCCACTTAAGGACTTTCTTGATTTCATTATAGATCATTGAGAAGAGGAATGTTTTTGCCTGGCACCTAAACACACGTAATGAAGGCACAAGGCGAGCCTCCCTGGGGAGAGCATTCTACAAGCAGGGAGCCACCACAGAAAAGGCCTGTTCTTGTGCTGCTGCCCTCCAGACTTCTCATGGCGGAAGCACACAAAGAAGGGGGTCAGATGACGATCGCAGGGTCCGGGTCAGTTCATAGGGGGAAGAGGTGGTCCTTGAGGTATTGTGGCCCTGAGCGTGCCAATAATAATAATAATAATAATAATAATAATAATAATAATAATAATAATAATTTATTTATACCCCACCCATCTGGCTGGGTTTCCCCAGCCACTCTGGGCGGCTTCCAACAAAGTATTAAAATACAGTGGTCTGTTAAATATTAAAAGCTTCCCTAAAGAGGGCTGCCTTCAGATGTCTTCTAAAAGTCTGGTAGTCGTTCTTCTCTTTGACATCTGGTGGGAGGGCATTCCATAGGGTGGGTGCCACTACCAAAAAGGCCCTCTGCCTGGTTCCCTGTAACTTGGCTTCTTGCAGGGAGGGAACCGCCAGAAGGCCCTTGGCGCTGGACCTCAGTGTCTGGGCAGAACACTTTATAGGTCAAACCAGTACTTTGAATTGGGCCAACTAATTGGCAGCCAGTGCATGAGGTGCTCAAACCATCTAGCCCCAGTGAGTATCATGGCAGCTGAATTCTGCACCAGCTGAAGTTTCTGAACTGTCTTCAGAGGCAGCCCTATGGATAACTCATTGCAGTATTTTAACTTAGAAGGCAGGATCTGAGTGCAACAGCAGCAACTGGCACCCAGAGGCATATTACTTCCAAATGTGGAGGTAGAGCCTAGCCATCATGGCTCATAGCCATTGATAGCCTTGTTTTTCATTAATTTGTGCAACTCTCCTTTAGAGTCATTCAGGTCCCTGGCCATCCCTGCCTCCTGGGGAAGCGAGTTCCATAGTTTTAACAGTGCATTGCATGAAGTTCCCGAATCTTCCGACATTTGGCTTTATTGAATGTCTATGAGTTCTGATGTTAGTAGCTATTGCTAGCCTTATCCTCCATGACATGAGAAGCTCCTCTCTCATTTTCTCCATCACTGGTTCCATTTGCGCCATATCCCTGTTAAGTCTGCAGAACTCTCCACCCTACTTGTATGCAGAGAAATTGGGGCTGGGCTGGGGACATTCAACAAATGTCTCCAGGCATGGAGGTGGGAAAATACTCCAAATGTTTTGTTGTTGTTTAGTCGTTTAGTCGTGTCCGGCTCTTTGTGACCCCCTGGATCAGAGCACGCCAGACACTCCTGTCTTCCACTGCCTCCCGCAGTTTGGTCAGACTCATGGTTGTAGCTTCGAGAACACTGTCCAACCATCTCATCCTCTGTCGTCCCCTTCTCCTTGTGCCCTCCATCTTTCCCAACATCAGGGTCTTTTCCAGGGAGTCTTCTCTTCTCATGAGGTGGCCAAAGTACTGGAGCCTCAGCTTCAGGATCTGTCCTTCCAGTGAGCACTCAGAGCTGATTTCCTTAAGAATGGAGAGGTTTGATCTTCTTGCAGTCCATGGGACTCTCAAGAGTCTCCTCCAGCACCATAATTCAAAAGCATCAATTCTTCGGCGATCAGCCTTCTTTATGGTCCAGCTTTCACTTCCATACATCACTACTGGGAAAACTCCAAAGGTTTATTGGGGGGCAAATCCCTACATTCTCAATGAGGGTCAGTGCAGTGTAGTGGTTAGAGTGCTGTACTGGGATCTGGCAGACCAGGGTTCAAATCCCCACTCGGCCATGAAGTTCACTGGGTGACCTTGGGCCAGTCGGTCTAGCCTACTTCACAGGGTTGTTGTGGGGACTGAATGAGGAGGAGGAGGAGAACCATGTGCTATGCCACATCAGAGCTGCTTTGAGAAAAAGCTGGGATATAAATGAGATAAGCAGAGCTGACCTAGTGTTATGCTGGAGTCGTGTGAGTGAGAAAAAGCCATCACGAAATCAGCAGTGAATATTCGGGGGAATTCTGCAAAGTGGCCTTTCCCCCCAGGGGCGTGTGAGAAAAGGAAACATCTCATAAATGTTTTTTTTTGGGGGGGGGGGGAAGATGCCTATTGGAGAAATATTGGCTCAGCTGTGCTCTGAAGGCAATGAATAGACTTGTGGAGCCGAGGAGAGTAACAGATTTATTATGGCTGGTGCTTTTGTGGACCCGAGCCCATTTCATGAAGTGGGATCTAATCCACGAATGCGTTTTGCCACAATAAATCTGTCAGTCTTTAAGGTGTCATATGTGTGTATTATGCCCTCACATACGGAGGGTGCTTGAACAGACTTGCTGGAGGTTGCTCCGAAGCTCAAGAGCAAAAAGAACTATAAATGTATGTGCTCCAAATTAATGTTTCTACTCAAATTTGAAAAGGTTTGGAGCCAAACAGGAGGAATGATAAACACCCACCTAAAACATGGCTGCAATTCAGATCTCTAAATCCATCATGCAACATTTGAAAACAATGGGAAGGGGAACCTGGTGAGACTGAAGCCAGGTTCACACAAGACATTTCATAGAAACATAGAGTTGGAAGGGACCATGAGGATCATCTAGTCCAACCCCTGCAACGCATGACTCTGAGATTAAGAATCTCACTCTCTACTAACTGAGCTGTCTCAACTGTTAAACCACTATGATTCCTCTTTCAGCAACCATGGCTTCCCCCAAAAGAATCCTGGGAGCTGTAGTCTGTTATGGGTGCTGGGAGTTTTAACAAGAGAGACCCTGATTCCCCTCCCAGATCTACAATTCCCAGAGTGGTTTCACCCTCAATCCCTCTTCCATCTTGGGAGTTTGGTGGCAAACCACAAAATGCATTTCTCCCTGTTAGTCTCAACACTGCCCTCTGCTGGCCGAAGGCATGCCTTCTTCACCCACCCCTTGACCATACAGAAAATAGCGATGCAGTCGGGAGTTAAAAACGTGCTTGGTCTCTCAGCTGAGCAAAGTATTTCTAATGGATCCATCAGCTACCTTTAACTGACTAATTGGTTAATTAGTTGTTTGCACTGGAACCAACAGGTACACAACTGAATCTTCAATTTTGGCGTTTTCTTTCTTTTCTTTTTTTAGATACCAGAGAAGCAGTCTGGGAGAACGGAGCATTGATTGAGAGAGAAGGAATCATCCACGTTTCACCACAAAAAATCAAAGGAGCCACAAAGATAAACAAGCATGTACTTTAAATCTCCATGCTGCTGATGAAAATTGGCCGTTATTGATTGGAATTGGCCCCTACCGTTATTCAGCGGGACCCTTGGCTGATTTGTCTTTTGATTAATTCCTGGTCAGCAACTTGATGCGGGCTGTTTTGAGATGCAGAGTGGAAGGCGGTGAATCAAGGCCTTGTTTGCCATCCAAATCAGCTCCTGAATCCCATTAAAGCACAGATCCATCATTTCCCATGTTTTTCCCGTTTGCTTCCTGGTTTACAACAGGTCCAAGGCTTGGCGAGTTTCCCAGTTCCGCACTGGGTTGCACTCCCTCTGGAGGAGCAGGTACACTGTTTTGGGGGGGGGGGGGTGCTCCAGGGCTGGATTTAAGTTTGATGAGGCCCTAAGCTGTTGAAAGTAATGGGGCCCTTTATATGTCCAACTGTCCTTTGACAACAACAAATTGTCGCTTTTTTTGGTGTTGAATATATGCTATATGGTATTTTATGGACCTAATAGGTATCTAAAGCCATTTGCACATGTTGCCATGCAATCAGTCCATGCAGAATGTAGGCATCCTATATATAGAAATGAGCAAACCAGTGATATTTTAGGGAGCAGGCTAGCAGGTGGGGCCCATTACTTATATCAGAGGAGCCTGGACAACACAAAACACTGTTGCTGTATGTAAGTTTTATTTTATTTGTTTTTTATTTTATATTTTGGAAATGTGCATCCAGTTTTTACCCCTTTAATTTTTTGGGGGCCCCCCAAGTGAGTGGGGCCCTAAGCTATAGCTTGTTTAGCTTATACATAAACCTGACACTGGGGTGCTTCTAGATCCATCTTTGTCACCAGCTAACCTCTTTGTGGCGAAGAAAAGCCCTTCCTAACTTAGGTTTCTGTGCCAACTACACCCTCTCCTTGACAGGGACAGCTCAGCCGCCATGATTCATGGATTGGTAACCTCAGTAGCTGGACTACTGTAATGCTCTCTTTGGGGGACATCCCTTGAGACTGGTTCAAAAGCTGCGGCCTGTTTGCTGAGTGGAGCCCCTGTCTGTGCCCATCTTTCACCTGTGCTGTGGGTGCCAATCAGTGACATAGGCACATCAGTCACAGCAATTTGGGACACAATTTTCTGAAAGTCACAGAACTGTCAAGTTGGGAGGAGCCCCAAAGGCCATCTACCCCAACCCCGTGCAAAGGCAGGGACCACAGCCAAAGGATCCCTGACAGATGGCCACCCAACCTCTGCTTGAAAATGAAGGAGAGTTCACTACCACCCTGAAATCTCAATGTCAAGTTTATTCCCACATATATTTTTTAAAAATAGTCCTACTTCACTCCTTGATCTCAACAAGAAGCGAGGTTTTTCCTTGGTCCCGCTAAGTAATGCAATATTTTATACCTTATTTTACGCATGATCACGCATATATATGAATACTGCATGCCTTTACACTCCAGGTTTCCTAAAGTAACCGGTGCATAAATGCATATAACTGTATCCAAAATCCTTATGCATGGATGTGTTTAAAACCAATCTGCAGAAATATAGCACTGCACAGCGATTGACTCTTTTATACATGCTATGCATATAATCCATATCAGGAAGAGCCATAGCTCAGCGGTAGAGCAGCACCTACTCTGCACAAAGAAGGTCCAGGATTCAACCCCCAATGGCATCTCCAGGTAAGACTGGGAATGTTCTTTGCCTGGAACTCTGAAGAGCAGCTGCTAGTCAGTGTAGACATCACTGGGCTAGATGGATCAGTAGACCGGACTCAGTTTTCAATATTCTTACATACCTCTTGGGTGCTAGGGTTGGTGGTAGGTGCTCTCTTGGCTGTTCCTCCACCAAGAAGCTCGGTGTTGGGGTGGCCCAGGAGACAACCTTCTCTATGGAGGCTCCTATGTTGTGGGCTCCCTCCACAAAAAGGCACATCTGGCACTTTCATTATACAGCTTCTGATGAGCGTTGCAGCCAACACTGGGACCTTAAGGTGAGAGGGCGGTAAATGATGATGATGATAAACATCAGGAAATTTTTCTGATGGTCATAGAATCCTAGAACTGTAGAGATGGAAGATACCCTGTGGTGGGCCATTGAAATATACTCAGAGTGATTTCATGCTCTTGATTGCAGCTTGTAAAACAGTGATTGAATTGCCCCCCCCCCCAAAAAAAAAAACTTCGGGCTTTTATATACATTATTTACACAATGAGTCCTGTCTGATTGGCTGATTCTGCTTCCCTCCTGGAGCCTGATTGGTCTTTTCCTGCAGGCCAATCAGTTGTTGCATTCTAGGATCCTACCAGCCTAATAGGCTGATTAACTTACCTCCTGGAGCCTGATTGGTCTTTTCCTGCAAGCCAATCAGCTATTGCATTCTAGGATCCTACTTGCCTATTGGATCCAAGCTTAGTACATAACAGTCATCTTAGTCCAACCCCCTGCAATGCAGGAAACTGACGCTGTCCCATATGGGCATCGAACCTGCAACCTTGCTATTATCGGCACCACGCTCTAACCAGTGGAGCTATCTAGGCTGGTCCGAGCTGGTTGACAGTGGAACGGACTTTGTCAGAAGATTGTGGACTCTCCCTTGCTGGAGGGTTTTAAGCAGAGGTTGGATGTCAGGAATTCTTTAGCTATGATTCCTGCATCATTGCGGAGGCTCCTTTGGAACCCTTGCAACTCTACAATTCTATGATATAATAATCACCACAATATTATAATTGTGTGCATAATTTTGCATATAATTGGTTGGCTTTTTTTTTTTTTTTAAAGATAAGGACTGTGCACAAACAGCTTGGACATAGGTGGGCGCTTGATGCAAGAGGTGCTCCGACGCAGGTGCACTTCAGTCGCATCAGAACCATCAAACCCTGAATAGAAATCCACTTAAAACAGTCCACCCTCCTCTCCCTACTTCCTCTCACTGAGAATAAAACCACCATCCCCTCCAGATCAACATAATGCGAGAGTTCGCCCTCTGCTCTGGCACTGCTGCGTCTAAGTCCTCCGTCGCTTTAGAGGCACGGAGCGAAACGCCCCTCTCTTGAAAGCATAAATAGCTCGTTACTGGCAATCGCCATGGCAACTCTCGCATCCCATGCCCTCCCTTCCTGGTCTGCCTTTTCGGCACCTGGAATAGCCGCTCAGTCATTTTGCCAGCTTTTATTTTTATGCTGTGGATTTCAGAGGCTGAATGAGCAGGTGTGTGTGTGTGTGAGAGAGAGAGAGAGAATACGAGCTTAGCAAATTGTGAGAAAAGGTGCTAGTCCATAAGGCCAAATGGGCTTTGCCGCACCACAACAGTCCGCCCTCAGCCAGCCCCCTATCTGCCTTACATCAGCTCAGCAGGTGACTCTACACTCACTGTTGCCCTAGGATAACTCCACAGGGAGCAGGATTTGCTTGGCTCTGCCTGCATGATGAGATCAGGCCCTATCTGTTGTTGGCAATGGCGCCACCTACTGCTGGGCTCCCTGCCTTCCACCCTACCAGCTTCAGAGGGCACTGGCCACAGCTGACTGTGTGCAGGAGGAGCATGGCTGGAGTTGCCAGCTCCCGGAGAGCGGTGGGTGGGGAAAGCCAAGGAAATCCAAGGAGAGAGGGTGGGAGAAGACATTTGGAAAGAAGCACCGCCATATGGTGAGTCAATTCCCGGAGGCAGAGCACACATTAGCCGTTAATCTCTATAAATAATTTTCGCCACAAAGCCTCTTAAGTGGGGGCTAGTCAAAGCTTATGTTTAAAAAATTGCTTTTGTTGTTTTTTAAAAAGAGAGAAAGAAAGGAAAGGGAAACCAAACACATACCCACAATATGCTGCAGTGTTTGGGACTTTTAAGGTTAGGGGGAAAGTGAGAAAGAAACGACATGACAGAAGTTTATAAAATGATAGAGAGAGAGGGGAGAGGAAATGTTTTCTCCTCCCTCTCTCATAATACTAGAACTCAGGGACATCCGATGAAGCTGAATGCTGGAAGGTTCAGGCAGTGCTTTCCCCCAAGAAAAATAGGTGCCGGAAGTTGTTACCGTAAATCGCTGGGCAGCCCTGAACAGATGCCGGTTTGACAACACTGCATTCACTGCCCATGGAGGTGGTAAAAACCACAGCAAGCTGCCTCCCTAGCTGGTTTGGGGGTTACCCCTGGTTTTGGTGAAGGTCAAATAAATGATAAATGTGCCCCCGTCTCCCTCATTCTCTTAGATTCAGGCGGATAGCTAGGGCAGCTCGGAAGGGCCCTTGTACAAGTGTGTGTGTGTGTGTGTGTGTGTGTGTGTGTGTGTGCGTGCGTACACAGACACACAATGGTAGAGGCCTGCCTGGAAAGCAAACCTGCCTTCACTGCACAGGAAATGGATGGAAGAAAAGGAAATCCAAATTGGCCCTGCCCCGTAGCTTGACCAATCGTGGCTAGGAGCGTCTAGGAGCTAGGTGGAGTCAGAGATCTTTTAAAAAGGGTAGCTTCGCACACGCTTGTCAGTTTCTGTTTTGACTTGAAATGTTCATTTTGGGCTTCTCAGAAGTACGTAAAGGCAAGAAACGGGTGAGGGTAGCACTGACCCACAATGGCGCCCACCTGAGAGGTGCCGGAACTGTGTTCTGGTGTGTTCCGGCTAAAAAACCCCACATAATGCTGGGTTCAGGACTCATAAAAGGAAACACTTGGTTAAACTGTGGAACTCCCTCCCACAGGATGCACGGAGGGCCACCGACTTGGGTGGCTTGGAAAGAGGATTGGAGAGGTTTGTGGAAGGCTATCAATGGCTGCTAGCACAGCTAGGATGGAGGCTAGGATCTCTGCCTCCGCAGTCAGTGGTAGTGATGCTTCTGAATACAGTGGTACCTCAGGTTAAGTACTTAATTCGTTCCGGAGGTCCGTTCTTAACCTGAAACTGTTCTTTTTTTAAAAAAAATAAATTTTTATTAGTTTTTCACATATACAACAAAAACAAACAAATCACAATACAAAAACATAAAAACATAAAAAACATAAAATGGACCTCCCCATACCACCCCTTTTCTGCATCCTTGTTTCAAGTTTTTCCAGCAACCCTTCAATCCAACCTGAAACTGTTCTTAACCTGAAGCACCACTTTAACTAATGGGGCCTCTGGCTGCCGCAGTGCTGCCGGAGCATGATTTCTGTTCTCATCCTGAAGCAAAGTTCTTAACGTGAAGCACTATTTCTGGTTACAGATAGGTAGCCGTGTTGGTCTGCCATAGTCAAAACAAAAAAAATTCCTTCCAGTAGCACCTTGTAGACCAACTAAGTTAGTTCTTGGTATGAGCTTTCGTGTGCATGCACACTTCTTCAGATACGGTAAGTGTGTTATCTGAAGAAGTGTGCATGCACACGAAAGCTCATACCAAGAACTAACTTAGTTGGTCTTTAAGGTGCTACTGGAAGGATTTTTTTTTGTTTTCACTATTTCTGGGTTAGCGGAGTCTGTAACCTGAAGCGTATGTAACTTGAAGCGTATGTAACCCGAGGAACCACTGTACCAGTTGCTGGAAACCACAGAAGGGGAGTGTAAACTCCTGTTTTTGGGTTTCCCAGAAAAAGCATGTGGTCAGCCCCTGTGAGAACAGGACGCTGGACTAGGTGGGCCATTGGCCTGATCCAACAGCCTTTGTTTATATTATGGCCTTATTAATACTGAGCAAATAGCAAAGCAATTTTCCTTTCCCCCTCAGAAGCCGGGTCCTAGTTCAACTCCAAAGTGCACCGCTGTGATCCCGGTGTAATAAACCATCTCCAAACAGCCCACCTAACTGCGGTCCGTAAATGAGAATTCCACCAAGGCAACAGCGTAGCAAATGATCTAGCCGGCAGGTTGTAAAAACATGATATTAAGGAGGTCTGACAGCAATTATCTCACGGGGAAGGGAAAAGTGTTTCTGTGCCAGTAATATTATGTAGGACACAAAGTAACACATAAGATGGCGAAGAAGGTAACGAGGAGCTACGACAGGTACGAGGCAAACATCTAATTAGAAGCACGCCTTATTTTGTTTAATCATTTGCAATGAGAGGCCATCACGAAGAGAAGGCTTGGGATAAAGAGTTTGCACCCAGGGAGGAAAAGCTAACCAGGTTGGCATCAGAATGGGCACACGCTTCTCACCCACAAACTTTGCCCTGCAGAGAGAGACTGCAAGCCCCACGTAGATTTCTTTGCTTTATGCTGAGGGCACACTATGCGCAGTGCAATTTTGCCCAGACAGTGGTTCCTGTCAGGCTCTCGTGAGCTCTCAGGGGACAGAATGATCCGGTGGGGTGACTGAGGAGGAGCTGGGGCTTTTTAAAGGCCTCACATACAAGGGTTTGGGGCTATTTCCCCTCAAAAATGATCTCACACAGTGCCCCCCCAAGCGCTTTTTGGGGGAGGGACCTCAGAGTAAAATCAAGTGAGATCATGACAGCCAAAATGTCCACTGTGCTCTCATGATAAAAAACAAACACCAGGAAGATGGCATCTGGGAAAATGGCGTTCCAGATTTTGGCTTCAAAGTGTTGGAGGGTATGTTGACGTTTTAATGATGTTCTATGGATCCTTTGATGATTTTATCCTTCTATGTCATACTCTGCCTTGCTGCATTCACCTCCACCCCCACAGTTACAGATTATAAATTTGCAGGTAGAAATAATAATAATAATAATAAAAATAATAATAATAATAATAATAATAATTTATTTTTTGTACTCTGCCCATCTGCCTGGGTTGTGGAGAGAGAGGGGGGTGACTAAATAAGTATGTATGTAAGTAATTTAATTTAATTTAATTTAATTTACTGAGACCACCCTATACCCAGAGGTCTCAGTAAGAAAATGCATATTTTGCCTGTGCCCTGTATGCCGTTGTCAGAGGGCAAAACCACTGGCATCGGTTTCTCTTGGTCCCTGCTGTGGGATCCCCATTTAGACCCAACTGACTATGCGCACAGTCCGATATCGGGTAATAGCACTCATCAGGACTCCCTTGAGCAATCAGCTGGGCTGGGGCTTCCCCAGGCTGCTGTGCCTGAAATTATCCCCCTCCCCTCCCTCCTCCAGCACCTGACCTTTTGGGGGATTTTACTGCCTTTTCCCTAGGCTTGAGAATTGTAATGCGGAGGGATCTGCGGCCCAGTGACATTCAGCGGCTAACGACCAGCTTCTTAAATGATTTCACTCAGCCACCCACCGGAGCAGGTTCACAAAACTTAATAATTGCCGGCAAGTTACATAAATGCCTCCTGGCAGGATGTTCACAAGGAAAGGAGAGCAATCAGCCTCTGATTGCTAAGGATAAGTCTGGGCGACTAAAAATGGCACGTTCCCTTTGCTGTTGCTTCTGCTGTAAGTGCTTCTGGGCTGAGGCTCATTCTGGGCACACTCAGGATGGGGCGACATTGCCCAGCAGCGCATGGCCCAGGGAGGGGTGAGGAGGGCAGAGGGCCACCTTCTCGTCAGGGCTCTTGTGAGATTCTGTGAGAGGAGGTCTTGCAAGAGGAGGAGGGGGCAGAGGGTTAGGCATCATCTTGCCCCATGCGCTTGGTGTTATGTATTCAGTGGTCTGTGTTTGCCTGAGCTTGAGTCTGGACTAAGGATTCTGAGCCTCTGTGTTCTGATTTGATACATGATATCCAGTCACAGAACATTTCAGGATTTGGGCCTCTGCCATTGGCCCTTAAACTCTGAGTCATGATTCGCAGCTTGGAAGTTTAGACAGCCAATCATGTTGGGAGTGGGAGTGGCCCAGGCCTTCAGAAATGTATATAAGCAGCTGCTTTGTCCCTGTTGTCCAGTTCTGTTAGTTCAATGCTGTTATCACTGTGTCTTGCCTCGTGGGGACCCACCAACACTTCACTTCCCACCCACCATTCGGTTAGAGCCCTTGGTTGGGCAAAATATGGGGCACATTGGGGGTGGGAGAGGGAGAATTGGGGGGCTAAAAAGTACTTTGCTCGGTGCAGAAATGACATCCAAGCAATCCATTACAATGGCAGGTGGGGTCTACAGTGGTTTTATTTGATGAAGAAAACAACAAAAGCACTATGATTTACAACCGTAAGAAAAATGCACGTTTAGCTGGGCTTTGAAATGCTAATTGGTTTGACACAAACCCACTGCTGCCCAAGCAAATACCTCTTTCCTCCCTTTCATCAGGGTCATTCAACGCCTCTGCTCTCACACTCCAGGTCCAACCCATCTCCACCCCCTCTGCCAGAGCAAATCTCTCTCTCTCCTGCACCAGATCAGGCACCTGAAACTCGCCCTCTCACTCTCCAACACCCCCATCATTTGTTCACGCAAAACTCCACCATAGCAGGCCCGTGCACTGCAACACCCACTCCTCTCTCCGCGACCCCCCCCCCGCCTCAAACACCTTCAAACGCCTTCTCCTGGGCTCACTCCACCCTCTGCCTGCGCCCTGCAATAACTCTCACTCATAAACTCCCGCTCAGGCTCTCACCCTCCACCTCTGCCTGCTCAGTTTCAAGGAAGAAAAGGAGGAGGAGGAGCTGCTAAAATTCAGGTGGGAAGGGTGTCCCGTTTGAAGTCCAAACAGGACAGGGGACGCTTTTTCTCAAAAAAAAAAAAAAGGGGGGGGGGAGGGAATCACGTTTTTCTAGGGACAGGTGGCAACTCTAGTTAGAGCCTACATTGAGCTAAGAATAGAAGAACACAAGATGAGTTGCTGGACCAGGCCTGCATCCTGTTCACAAAAGCCAAATTTCAGGATTTGGTGGGGGAAGAGAGTTTTCTACACATTCAGATTTGTGAGGAACTTAGCAGATTGGAGAACTCAGCCCAAACTCAAGGAATGAATTTCAATAGGAGCAAATGTAAGGTCTCTGCACTTAGCAAGAATAAGCACATGCACAAATGTAGGGGGGGGGGCACCTGGCTTGCTAGTAGTACATGTGAAAAGGGTTCTAGGCGTCTCAGCAGAGCACAAGCTCAGCATCAGTCAACACTGCGATGCAGCAGCAAAAAGCGCTGCCTCCCAGCCTAACCTGCCTCGCAGGGTTGTTGTGAGAATAAAATGAGGAAGAGAAGTATGGACCAGCTCCCAGGAGGAAAGGAGGTGGGAGATATAAATGGATTCAATCGATTGATTTGTGGGAGGAGATGTCTAGATGACTGGAAGTGATAGTGCTGCCAGACTCCAGCTCGTTCCCCAAGTGGCGCATCCTCAATCCTCTCGCCCGGCCGCCAACATCAAATGCTTCCACCCTAAGCCCAATCACGGCCGCTTAGCGGCGAATTACGACTTAAAGCTCTTTCGGGGAGATTTAGGGTGATTTAGTTCTTTTTTTAAACTGTGGAAGAGCAGTGTAAGATTCTCAGCTGGTGGATGCAGCAACTGCCCAGCTGAGAGAGGGACCTGCTCTGCCAAGGTTAACCCTTGCAAGTTAGTTCAGGAAGAGGAGCTAAGGCTTCCTGGGGGGTGCATGCCCATTGGAGGCCGTCTGGAAATCGCAGCTGATCCAAGATGCATCAGACCAGTGGCAAGCTGGGACTGGCCACAGGGAAGGCGTTAAAAGAATTTCACTTCTTCACACAGCTCTTAGTTACACTATGGAGCTCCATTCCTCAGGAGGCAGTGATGGCCACCAACCTGGATTGCTTTAAAAGAGGATGGGACAAATTCATCTGAGAGAGGAGGAGGAACTGGCCTCAGCTCACAAGAAAGTCTCTAGGGAATGACACTGAAATATACTCAGAGTCCTGTAGTGATTTCATGCTCTTTATTGCAGCTTGTAAAACAGTGATTGAATTGCTCCCCAAACCTCAGGCTTTTATATACATTATTTACACAATGAGTCTCGTCTGATTGGCTGATTCTGCTTCCCTCCTGGAGCCTGATTGGTCTTTTCCTGCAGGCCAATCAGTTGTTGCAGTCCTACCAGCCTACGATCCTACCAGCCTAATAGGCTGATTAACTTCCTCCTGGAGCCTGATTGGTCTTTTCCTGCAAGCCGGTCAGTTGTTGCACTATCGGATCCTACCTGCCTATTGATCTAGGATCCAAGCTTAGTGCATAACAGACATGCATGGCCTTTCAGGTACTGAAGGCCTGAGTCATCTAAAGATTTAAATGCCAACGGGAGCACCTTGAATTGAACAGGCAACCAGTGCAGGTGTTTTAAAACAGGGGTGTTGTGAGATCTGAAAGGAATCCCAGCCAGTAACCGGGCTGCAGTATTTTGGATGTTTCCGACCCATCTTAAAGGGCAGCCTTACATAGAGCGTGTTATGGTTGTCCAGTGTAGAAGTTACTAGAGTGTCAAGTACAGTAGCCAAGCCACCTCTGTCCAAAAGGGGCTGTAGCTGGAGACCAGAAAAAGGCACTGCTAGTCACTGGGGGTGTTGAATCCAGGAGAACCACCAAACTGCAGAGGGCTTCCCCCCGCCCTTGCCACTAAAAGGAACCCCAGCCAGTAATATGGCTGCTACGTTTGAGGTCAATTGAAGTTTCCGAGTTGTCTTCGAGGGCAGCCCCACACAGAGGGCATTGTGACATTCCAATCTGGGAGTTAGCAGAATGTGGACTTCTGGTGGCAAACTCTCCAAAGCCCCTCTCCATCCCATAAGGTAAAGGTAAAGGGACCCCTGACCATTAGGTCCCGTCGTGACTGACTCTGGGGTTGCGGTGCTCATCTCGCTTTACTGGCCGAGGGAGCCGGCGTACAGCTTCCAGGTCATGTGGCCAGCAGGACTAAGCCGCTTCTGGCGAACCAGAGCAGCGCATGGAAACGCCGTTTACCTTCCCGCCAGAGCGGCACCTATTTATCTACTTGCACTTTGAAGTGCTTTTGAACTGCTAGGTGGGCAGGAGCTGGGACCGAGCAACGGGATCTCACCCCGTCGCGGGGATTCAAACCGGCGACCTTCTGATCGGCAAGTCTTAGGCTCTGTGGTTTAACCCACAGCACCACCTGTGTCCCCTTCTCCATCCCATACTAATTCAGAAAAGCCTGCTGCAGGTGCATCTCCGCTGCGGTTGGGAGGGGGAACCCAAACCCATCTTTTCTGCAACCTGCAGGGGCTAATTAATGGGTTTTTCTGACCTGGTGATTAGCAATTTCCCCTTAATTGCTGGAGGACACTCCAGCTTGTTCTTCGTCCGCCCTCCTCCTCCTCCTCAAGACGGGGCCCCCGGGGGAAGTGAGCATCCAGCCAGGAGAGCTCCTGCTTCCTGCCTCTTGTTTTTCCGTCTCTCCTCCTTGTTTCCATGTCCTCCCCATTATGTACCGTATGTTAGACTCATTACTGGGCTAAATATAAACTCATAAATAAGAATAGCAGCTGCGAGGAAGGCGTGCGGGGCAGGCCAGAATAATTACGCTGGCTGGATAGGTGCCAAGGCATGGTGGCATGCGCTGACACAGATCTTAATTACCACAACTGGCCTGGTCAGGAGTGGGAAGCTGCCTCTGGGTGACGGCGCTTCCAGAAAACGGGCACTGGCTGCGATTTGGCATCCAGCTGAAGGCATGAGGTCTTCCTGGGCCTCAAAGCAAACAGCACCACCTACTGGAGGCCTTGGGCTCTGCTGCACACCCCCCTGTCTTCAGAGCAGAGATGGGAGGCGACATTTTTGGCCCTGGGGCCACATTGTCACATGGGCAACCTCCCAAGGGACATATGACAGTGACATATTCTCCAACATTTTCCTGATGAAAATAGGGGTGTCATATTTCATAATAATATTATTAATATTATTATTTCATAATAATAATCAGCACTTTTTTCTAGAAAAAGAGGTCCTGGTACTCATCATTACAGTAAGTTACAGTAAATGTCACACTTTTTAACCAAAAAAGAGAGGTGCAAGTTCTATGTACCCTTGAATACCCCCTGAATAATAATAATAATAATAATAATAATAATAATAATAATAATAATAAATGTAATTATTTGTGCCCCACCCAGGAGTTCTAGTGTTATGAGAAGGAAAAACTTCCTCTGTCCGCTTTGTCCATGCCTTGCACAATTTTCTTCCGGACTCTGAATGCTGAAACTGAGCTGCCCTCCCTCCCAAAATCATTTTGGTAGCTAACACGCCCCCCCCCCCCCCACATGCCACCCCAAACTGGCAAGGTGTGGAGAAAAAGGATGAAAGCTTAACTTGAGATATGACCCCCCTGCCCTGTACCATCACAATTTCTCTTCACTGACACTCTTTACAATGCCTAAAACTGCTAGAGGGTGAACTCCTCTCATTCTCTGTTTCTAATGGTGTCATTAGTAATTAATGATATTTTAGTGGATACATTTTATTTTTAATTAAAAGAAGGCGCATGCAATAAAACCACCCTTTTTTATCTCACAGAGAGGCCACCCTTTCTTCCAAGCCCTGTCAAGCAGACTGGCCAAGGTGCTGCCCCCTAGTGAAAAGGAAAGGTGTGGGGCAGCCATATTTCCATCTGTCAAAAGAGAGGGGCTGAAAGCAAATGTTCAAAAGCATTTGAGACTTGGGCAAATATATCCCTGTTTCAACATCCAAGATCCCCAATGCAGAATTTCAACTGCGAAAGCTGAATTTAACCATGAACCTGAATTTGGACCAAAAGATCCTAAATTGGTCTCAGCTCCCTGACCATCCAGAACTTAAAAAACACACACGGCAAACTAGCAAGACTTGCTATAGCACATACACACTGGACTCAAGGTTTATGGGTTAGGATGATGAAGTTTGTACACAGGGGCACCATTAAGTGAGGAAGGCTCTGGTCCAAATACTGCAAGGAGGACTTGACACATTTTGGAAGTAAGCAAAATGATATGGGGAAGGGATCAGTGATGGAACAGCTGCCTTGCATGCAGAATGTCCCAGGTTCATTCTCCAGCAGCATCTCCAGCTAAGGCTGGGAACGTTCTCTGCCTGAAACCCTGGCAAGTTGCTGAGTCAGTGTGGACACTACTGAACTCAATAGACCAGTAAGTCTGACTCAGCACCACATAGCACCTTATACTACAAATGCTTAAATTAGGGGAAGGCCCATTACTCAGTGGACAGACCACCTGCTTGGCATGCAGAAGGTCCCAGATTCAGTCATGCGGGCAGAGCACAGCCATTGTGGCTAGGAGCCATCAATGGCCTCCTCTTCCATGACTTTATCCAAGTTGGGTGCCATCCCTGTCTCCTGTGGGAGTGAGTTCCATAGTTTAACTATGCTTCTGGGCCTTGTGTTGAGCCTGCAGTGTGCTATTAGCCTGAGTAAATATCTCCTCCTTGCTTTCAAGTAAAAGTCACTGTCTTTGTGTATTGGGACAGGAGCCAGACATCAGTGCTGTATGCAAACCCTCTTTTGGCCCAGACATTGAATTATATCAGGTGTAGAATAGGCAGCTGTGTCTTGGCCAAGACAGCCTTATGGGCCAAATGAAGAGGACTGATTAGGCCTGTGGACTGTAGGTTACTGACCCTCAGTCTAAAAATAACCCATCTTAACTACTTCCCAGACACCTGCTTCTGAAACCAGAAAGTTGAGTGATACTACATTGCCCCTGCATGGAAGCCAGCTTTGATCGCTGAGTTTGCCACACTCACAGGGTTCCTTACCTGTCGACAGACAGTCTTGTGTAGTGGTTAGAGTATCAAACTATGGCCTGGGAGAGAGCAGGGTTTGAATGACCATTTAGCCATAAATGAAGCTTACTGGGTGACCTGGTGGTCAGTCATAAAGGTAAAGGTACCCCTGCCCGTACGGGCCAGTCTTGCCAGACTCTAGGGTTGTGCGCTCATCTCACTCTATAGGCCGGGAGCCAGCGCTGTCCGCAGACACTTCCGGGTCACGTGGCCAGCGTGACGAAGCTGCATCTGGTGAGCCAGCGCAGCACACGGAACGCCGTTTACCTTCCCGCTAGAAAGCGGTCCCTATTTATCTACTTGCACCCGGGGGGTGCTTTCGAACTGCTAGGTTGGCAGGCGCTGGGACCGAGCGACAGGAGCGCACCCCGCCGCGGGGATTCGAACCGCCGACCATGTGATCGGCAAGTCCTAAGCACTGAGGTTTTACCCACAGCGCCACCCGCGTCCCTGATGGTGGTCAGTCATAGAATCATAGAATTTTAGAGCTGGAAGGGACCCTGAGGATATTGTCCAACCCCCTGAAATGCAGGAATATGCAGCATGTCCGATACGGGAATCAAACCTGCAATCTTGGTGTTCTCAGTACCAGCCTACTGCCTCTCAGCCTAACCTACCTCACAGGGTTGTTGTGGGGATTAAATAAGGAGATCAGAGAACCACCCACACCGCCTTGAGCTCCTTGGAGAAAAAGGTGGGATAATAAACAAATGATTAATACCTGGCTGGGATTAATCTCATGCAAGGAGGATCAGACGGCAGCCTCAGCAAAAAAGAAAGAAAGCTCGATGATGCTAAATTATTGAGAGTAGCTTCGTAAAAGCAGCAGCCCCAGCAAAATAAAAGAAAACAAACCGGAAAACTTGCCAACGTGTGGAACCTTTCGGAGGGTTATGAAACAAGGGGGTTGGGGAAAACCCTCGCTGTAATGTCTGGAATAGCTAAATGCGCTCCAATGGGTTCGGAATTAGCAGTTAGATCCCAGGAAAAGCTGCTGACTGCTGGGGGACACCTGACGGTGACTGCAGCTTGGTCAGCTGTGTTGAAATGAAACATCAGGAAGGTATTAAATCAGCAGTTGGCACTTTGAATTGTGCCCGAAAACTAATTGGTAGTCAGCAGAGTCAGGCAAGGATGGGCGTTGTGCGGTCAGACCGTCTTGCTCTGGGAGAAACCTGTCTGCTGAATTCTGCACCGGCTGCAGTTTCTGGATCGCCCTTCGAGGGAAGCCCCACATCTAATGCATCACAGTAATCTAAGCTAGAGGTTATCAGAGCACAGGCAAGAGAAGTTAGGCTGTCCCTGTCCAGATAGGGGTGCAGCTGGGCACCAAGCCAAGCTGGTGGAAGGCACTCTGTGCCAAGCCAGTGATGGATCTAGGAGTACCCCCAAGTTATCTACTTGCTCCTTTAGAGGGGCTGTGGCATCACCTACGCTTTGCAACGCCTTGCCTATTGATATTAGGCAGGTGCCTTCACTGTACTCTTTTTGGCAAGTACTAAAAACATTTTTGTTTATACAAGTCTCCCCAGATGTTTAGAAAGTTGATGTGAGTTTTAATCTGCTTTTAGTCTTTTGTTATTTTAACTTTTTGAAGGTCTTAAATTATTGTTGTTCATTTTCCTTGGTGATAATTGTTTCCTCTCTTTTGTAAACCCCTTTGAGGTTTTTATGCTTTTGTTCTTACAATCAGGCAGCGCATAATTTCTATGAAATAAAAATAGAACAAAAAAAGTTAAGTGCAGATCACCTTCCACCAATCTGCTCTAGGGAACCACCTGTCAGCGGTGCCTCATTCTTTTCTGGATTGAGTTTTAGTTTATTGGCTCTCATACAGTTTCTCCCTGGGAGCTCTCCATGGTGCTGAAAAAATGACTACCTGCTCAGCGGGTTCCTCCAAGAGACCAAAACTTTGAAGCACACTATGCCTCATGAAAGGGACGCGGGTGGCGCTGTGGGTTAAACCACAGAGAGTAGGACTTGCCGATCAGAAGGTCAGCAGTTTGAATCCCCACGAGGGGTGAGCTCCTGTTGTTCGGTCCTTGCTCCTGCCCACCTAGCAGTTCGAAAGCACGTCAAAGTGCAAGTAGGTACCGCTCCAGCGCGAAGGTAAACGGTGTTCTGGTTCGCCAGAAGCGGCTTAATCATGCTGGCCACATGACCCGGAAGCTGTACGCCAGATCCCTCGGCCAATAAAGTGAGATGAGCGCCGCAACCCCAGAGTCGTCCGTGACTGGACCTAATGGTCCTTTACCTTTACCTATGCCTCGGGGGAGGGGGAGGGGTAGAGCTCTCCCATTTCCTCTCACTGCAGGCTGCAGCTGCTCTCAACAGCATCAGTTGGAAGGCCTTGAAGGTGAGGTGCAAGTACTGTTAAGTCCACTATTAGTGAGGCCATTGTCCCGTACACAAGAATGCCATGTGACCACAAAACTGGTAAGAACCAGTCAAAGGTGAAATGAATGGCTGATTGTTAAAGTGGAAAACTCCATATTAGGTACAAAGAGGGTTTCAACATATACAGCAAAAAAAATTGGTTGAAGATAATGCAGAAATGGCATTTAACCCCAGTTAAACTTTCATCTATGCATAAACATACTTGACCTCCGTGCTGGCAAGGGTGTGGGGACAGAGGCAGCTATAGGCACTTGTGGTGGACATGCCTAAAGATGGCAAATTTGGGAGAACAAGCATTTAACAAGATAAGAAAGATCAGTCATCGGCATGCCACAAAGTCTGCAGAGCTTGCAATAATGAATCTGTATTTAAATCCGCATTGGTGGATAAACCACTAATTGGATTTCTCTTAGTGGCTGTATGGATGGCTATCGTCACAAGGACTTAAAAAGTATGAATGTGAATGATTGGTTGAAGACAGGGTGACTTATTTCCCTTATGAAAAGACCAACTCTCAAATTGAGACTGGCAAGAGGAACAAATCATAGGGACACCTTTGCAAGAGAATGGTGGAGTTTTACTGCATTTGCAAATTCTCTAAAAACAACAACCCTAAAGACCTGTCCCAAAGTTTTCTACCAACTTGCGGATTGCTTAAAAAGAAGTGCTTTGCAGATGAACAAGCTCTACTGAGCTGCCCAGAGACAGCATCAAAGCTAGGCGGAACCATATCAAAGAGGCGATCTACAACACAGCTACGTCTTCCTTTGGCAAAAGAGAGCAACAGATCCCTGACTGGTCTGAGGCCAGCATAAAGGGCATGGAGCTTGTTATCACTGCAAAGAGCGAGGCTCATTGCAAGCATGCGCCCTGCAAAAAGATGCTTGCTACACCAAGAAGAGTTGGATGTCCATTCCTCCCTTGATGAGCTGAAGATCGCCATCAACTCTCAGGCATGTGGTTAATGCCTCTGGTGGCACAGCACAGCCACTATGGCTAGTAGCCCTTGGTAGCCCTCTCCTCCATGAATCGGCCTAATCTTTTAAAGCCACTTGAGTTGGTGGCCATCACTGCCTCATGTGGAAGTGAGTTCCATAGACTGACTATGAGCTGAACTATGAACTATGAGACTCTATTGGGTCTCTATGGGTTCTGGTGGTAAGAGAGAGGGAGAAAAACTTTCCTCGGTCCACCTTCTCCATGCCACACATAATTTTATAAAACTGGGACTGATTAAACAACCTATCACCTTTTAAATGTGTCTTTTGTTGTTGCTTTTATGTGATGTATTTTGTGTTTTGATACTATAAACCACCTTGTGTCTTTCAGATGATGGGTGATTAGTAGTAGTAGTAGTAGTAATAAAGGTAAAGGTAAAGGGACCCCTGACCATTAGGTCCAGTCGTGGCCGACTCTGGGGTTGCGGTGCTTATCTCGCTTTATTGGCCGAGGGAGCTTCCGGGTCATGTGGCCAGCACGACTAAGCCGCTTATGGTGAACCAGAGCAGTGCACGGAAATGCCGTTTACCTTCCCGCCAGAGTGGTAGCTATTTATCTACTTACACTTTGACGTGCTTTCGAACTGCTATGTGGGCAGGAGCAGGGACTGAACAATGGGAGCTCACCCCGTCGTGGGGATTCAAACCCCCGACCTTCTGATTGGCAAGTCCTAGGACAGCGCCACCTGCGTCCCAGTAGTAGTAATAATTAATAATAATAATATCTCCTCTTACCTTTTCTCTAAACTAAAAATCTTCAAATGCTGCAACCCAACTTCACAGGGCCGTTACTCCTTGATCATTTTGCTTGCCTTTTTCTGAACCTTTTCCAACTCGACAATATCATTTTTGAGGCGAGGCAGCATCTTTTTTGAGGTTAGCATTATGAATACCCCCACCCCTTATTTGAGAGTTTTTCTGGCCTCTCTCCATCGCCAGCAAAATCCTGTCAATGCAAGCTCCCGACTTGTCACAAAAACACATCTGTGCTGTGTGTCCGCCCACCTTGCAGACTTGCTCCTATTCTGGGGGTGGCGGAACAGCGACAACACCCCAGCAGGTTGCCCTGGCCCCCACGAGGAACACACCCACACATTTCCTTATGTCGCAGTCGGCAAACAAGCTCCTGTCCAATTTAAAAAAGAGGAATTCCTGGGGTGGGGAGGACTCTCTCGGATATGCACACCACCCAGGGCCGCAGTGTATCAAATGGGTGTGATTAAGCGAGGAAAGATTTTCATGACCGATTAAATATCTAAATGGGGATAAATGCATTTGTGCACATTCGCCCTCCGTTTCCATGGCCTTCTCCTTTCTTTCTCCCCCTGCTGTGTCACCCGCCGCTGCTGGAATCTGGATTGCAAGCAACTTGCAGCAGGGGAGCTGTGATTTTGCTCTGTGTAAAGGGGCCCCACAGTCGATTGAGCTACAAAAGTAAATGGGGAACCGTGGCAGACTTTCAAGTGGATTGCTTTCAAAGAGTTAGCAGTGATTGACTGATAATTTCTTCATCACAAGCGAATGCTCAGGAGGGAAAGGGGTTGTCGGGGCTTTGCTAGGAGCTGTGGGGCTGAGCTCCTGTCAGGGTTGCTGAATCAGGCCAGACAAAACCACAGGGAAAGGAGGTTCCAAAAAAAGCTTAGGAAGAATTTTCTGGGGGGTAAACACTGTTTATTGGCTCTCACACAGTTTCTCCCTGGGAGCTCTCCATGGTGCTGAAACAATGACTACCTGCTCAGTGGATTCCTCCAAGAGACCACTGTTTGACAGTGGAACACCTCAGAAGGTGGCAGACTCTCCTTCACTGGAGGTTTTAAAGCAGGGGTTGGGTAGCCATCTGCCAGGACTTATTTAGCTGTGATTCCTACACTGCAGGGGGTCAGACTAGATGATCCTTTGGGATCCCTTCCAACTCTACAATTCTGCGATTCTATGAAAAGGGGAAACTGGGAGTGCTGTTCCCATTCTGGGCACCACATGTCCATCTCAGTTCCTGCATTGCTTCAGAAAATTGATAAATTTGAACTGAATCAACTTCCTTTCCCATCCCTCACCCAAGCAAGGCTTGTTCTTCAGAACTGATTTCTTTCGCAGTGGGATTCCCTTTCCCCCTCTTGCACTGCTCCCAGGTCCCCTGCCTTATTCCCCAATTTTATTTCCTGATGCTCTCTGGGAAGCCTGTATTAGCCGGAGTTGGGAGGAGGCAATCAAGCTATTTTGAAGACGAGAACTAATTTAATGCATGGATGGTTTTAGCTCAAAAGAAGAAATAAGGACAATCAGGAATCCTAAGGGAAGAGAATAATGGGGCAATTTGCACAGGCAGACGAGGGAGGGAGAAAGGAACCAGGACGTATTTTGCATAATCTTTATCAATCTTTTTGTGGTCCTCTTTCATCGCTGGTAGGATTTATGTGCTTTTCCAGGCAGACAACCAGTGAAATACAGCCAGATATACTGATACGACTTGAGGAGGGTCCACCTGGGCCAAAGGTGAGCTAGGCTGAGTCCAGGTATTGGATGGTCAGAAGAAAAAGGAAAGAAGGGAAGACAAAAGAAAACATTGGGGACAGACATACAGTGGTACCTTGGTTTAAGAACAGCTTGGTTTAAGAACAGCTTGGTTTAAGAACAGCTTGGTTTATGAACAACTTGGATTAAGAACGCTGCAAACCTAGAAGTAGGTGTTTTGGTTTGTGAACTTTTCCTTGGAATAAGAACATGTTCCGCTTCCTGTTGAATGTGTTTCATTTGTAAATTGAGTCCCCCGCTGTAATGGGAAAGCGCGCCTTGGTTTAATAATGTTTTGGTTTAAGAATGGACTTCTGGAGCGGACTAAGTTCATAAACCAAGGTACCACTGTAGAATAATAGAATTGTAGACTTAGAATGAGTTCCAAGGGTCATCTAGTCTGACCCCCCTGCAATGCAGGAATCACAGGTAATCAAGAGAGATGATGAAGGAGGGTGCTAACCTAGCTTAGTAGTGGATCATCTGAGTTTGCATGCAGAGGGTTTGAGGTTCAGTCCCGGGCACCTACAGGTAGGGAGTTGGGAAAGACTCTCTGCCTGGAACCCTGACAAGCCACTGCCACTCCATGTGGACAACAGTGAGCTAGATGTCCCTAATGATCCAACTCTGCAATATGGCAGCTTCCTATGTTAGGGGAAAGTTGGTAGCTCAATGGCAGAGCATTGTTTTGCATGCTGGCGGACCCTGGTTCAAGTCTCAATAGCATTTCCAGCTGTATTGTTTTTAACACTCAATTGGGAGCTGCCCAGAGTGGGTGGGGAAACTCAGCCAGATGGGCGGGGTATACATAATAAATTATTATTATTATTATTATTATTATTATTATTATTATTATTATTATTATTATTATTTTTCTGCCAGCCAGTGTGGGTGACACTGAGCCAGGTTTTGCTAAGATGCATTTTTGTGCAAACTTCTCTAAGAATATATAGGCTTTTCTAGAGCTTTTGTGTGCATTTTGAAGGATAGCTGTGTTTACATTTTGGAAGTACAAATGGGGATTAGGATTATTATAATTAACTGGACTTACATTCGTCACTCCCCCCCCCCCCTTAAAGTGATTTACAATATAATGCAAAAGATAAATCCAGTACACTATCCATTTCTGGTCACCATGGTTTAAGAAGGATATTGACAAGCTGGAAGGCGTGCAATCAAAGGAAACCAAACGTTAGATAGGTGTTAACAAACTTTTTCAGCAGGGGGCCAGTCCACTGTCCCTCAGACCTTGTGGGGGGCCGGTCTATATTTTTTTTGGGGGGGGGGGAATGAATTCCTATGCCCCACAAATAACCCAGAGATGCATTTTAAATAAAAGCACACATTCTACTCATGCAAAAACACCAGGCAGGCTCCACAAATAACCCAGAGATGCATTTTAAATAGAAGCACACATTCTACTCTTGTAAAAACACGCTGATTTCTGGACCGTCCATGGGCCAGATTTAGAAGGTGATTGGGTTGGATCTGGCCCCCGGGCCTTAGTTTGCCTACCCAGGCCTTAGGAGGAATGGCTGAAGGAGCTGCCCATGTTTATCCTGAGGAGAAGACTGAGAGGTGATGTGAGAGCCATCTTCAAACACCTGAAGGGCTGTCACGTGGAATATGGAGCAAGATTGTTTTCTGCTGGCTCCCGAGGGGAGAACCCGAACCAATGGATTAAAGTTACAAGCAAAGAGATTCTGCCTAAATGTTAGAAAGAACTTTCCGATGGTAAGAGCTGCTTGACCATGGAATGGACTCCCTGAGAAGGTGGTGGACTCTCCTTCCTTGAAAACAGAGGTTGGGTGGCCATCCGCCAGGGATTCCTTAGCTGTGATTCCTGCACTGCAGTGGGTTGGATAGATGATGATGATGATGATGATGATGATGATGATGATGATGAAGAAGAAGAATAGGAGGAGTTTGGATTTGATATCCTGCTTTATCACTATCCAAAGGAGTCTCAAAGCAGCTAACATTCTCCTTTCCCTTCCTCCCCCACAACAAACACTCTGTGAGGTGAGTGGGGCTGAGAGACTTCAGAGAAGTGTGACTAGCCCAAGGTCACCCAGCAGCTGCATGTGGAGGAGCGGAGACGCGAACCCGGTTCACCAGATTACGAGTCCACTGCTCTTAACCACTACACCACACTGGCTCTCTCAATGACCCTTGGGATCCCTGCCACTCTATGATTCCATGAAGCTCAAACATTAAAATGTGGCATGAGGGGATTTCTTCCCCATCTCTAACGCAACTTCTTCATTGACTTGGTCTGAGCAAGGTAAGGGAGCTCCACATCTCTTGCCGAGCAAATGAGCTGTATCCCCTACTCAGATCCGAGGGATGGTTTACGGTATTTCCCCCTTCCAGATTCCCATTTTCACACGTGTGAATAAGAGGCCAGTGCTTTGCTGAACGAGGACAAAGATGTTTACCATGCGCTGCTAGTGCTCAGTGACAGAAGTCAGCGAGGGTCGATCTGTGTAATGCAAGAGAGTGCGTCTGTATGTACAGTGTGCTCACTTATTGATGTTTTGAGTGTCTTCCCATTTCAGAGGGGAAAGCATCCAAGATGATTATGAGTTTCTCCCAGCCTGCTCCCTGCAAAGACCTCTGTAAATAAACATTAATAATGCACTGATCTCTCTCCGCCAGCCCCGGCTTGGCCACTGCTTTCGGGGATGATGCACGGAGCGTTCAAAGAAGGCTGTTGCTATAAGCCGTAAACATGAACAAAAGCGCAGGCTACATCATCAAATTCAGATGCCTGCTTGAATCCAGCAAAAGCCATTATATTCATAAGAACCTAAGAAGGACCTGCTGGATCAAGCCAATGGCCCATCTAGTCTAGCATCCTCTCCTCACAGTGGCCAACTGGATAGTCAGGATCTGAGTGCAAGAGCCCTTTCCTCTTCTGTGGCTTCCAGGTGCTGGTGTTCAGAAGCATTGCCGCCTCCAACCATGGTGGAAGGAATTGGGACCCTTGGGTGATTGAATTATCTGAGCCACTTCTTTTGGCAGGATGGCGCTGATTACTGGCTTAGCACAGGTTGACAGGGACATTCTGGGGACTTGCGCCATTGCCCAGAGAGAGGTTCATAGAATCATAGAATTATAGAGTTGGAAGGGGTCCCGAGGATCATCTAGTCCAGCCCCTGCAATGCAGCAAACATTTGCCTAATGTGGGGTTTGAACCCACAACCCTGATATTGAGAATCTTAAGCTCTACTTGACTGAGCTGGTTCAAGTCGCTAACTTTTGCTTCTGGTTCAGGGAAGAGTCAGAGGGAGCAGCCGTCAGACCCAAGCAAAAGAGTCATTTAATGAGCCAGGATTGCGCGAGAGACCCAGAAGCGATGGCCGAAATCCTGGCCGGTTTCAAATGAGCAGGGCAGGCACCATCAGCTCCTTCAAAGCGCTTCTTGATGCTTGATAGGAATGAAAGGCACAAACAAGAGAAAGTTATGCCTCCTGCTGCTTTCCAGGAGAAATTTGTAAATTTCAATGCACACACAGACATGCCAAATTAAAAACAACGATGATGCAGTTTTAACATCATTGTTTCCCTCACTTTCCAATCACTATTAGTCCAGCAGAATTAGAAAGAGCATACGACTACCTAAATATACTTTTGCAAAATCCATGCCTTGGAATAAATGGTAGGGATCATATGGCCAAGCACTTCTTCTTAAGAATGTAAGAGGAGCCTCCTGGATCAGGCCCCTGGCTCATCTAGTCCAGCATCCTGTTCTCCCAGTGGCCAACCAGATGCCTGTGGGAAACCCTCAAACAGTTTCCAAGCACAAGAGCCCTCTCCCTTCCTGTGGTTTCCAGCAACTGGTATTCAGAAGCATCGCTGCCTCTGACTGTGGAGGCAGAGCAGAGCCAACAGGACCAGGACCATAAATAGTCCTCTTCTCCTCCATGAATTTCTTCAATCCTCTTTTTAAAGCTATCCAAGTTGGTGGCCCTCACTGCTTCCTGTGGGAGGGAGTTCCATAGTTTAACTATGTGCTGGATGAAGAAGGGCTTCCTTTCACCTGTCCTGAATCTCCCAACATTCAGCTTCATTGGATGTCCACAACTTCTAGTGTTATGAGAGAGGGAGAAAAACTTAACTCTATCTACTTTCTCTATGCCAGAGGTCGGCAACCTAAGGCCCATGGGCCGGAAGCAGCCCATGAGGGTTGCTTAACTGGCCCATGAGCTGCCCCCAAACTGAGCCACCCACTTGGTGAGTCCCCGCGTGCTGCACTAAACCGGCACAGCACAGCATGGGGACTCTCTTCTGCAGCTCCAGAAATCACTTCTGTGCATGCCCAGATGCCAGAAATTGCATCTGTGCATGTCCGTGGTGCCAGAAATCGCTTCTGCATATGCCCAGATGCTGGAAGTCGCGCCTGTGCAGAAGCGATTTCTGGCATTGCGCTGCGCCGGCTCAGCCCACGGAGGATCTCTGGAGGGGTGATCTGGCCCATGCCTGATAAGCCTGTTAGAATTCCTGCTCCACGATTGCAGTCATGGGATTTTTGTCTATCACATGATGGTGTATGTTTTGACTCCACAGAGTGGGAAGTGATGGAGACAGAATGTTTGTGTTACTGTGTTCCATGAAGTGGGACTATTGTCCTTTGCTCTTTCTCTTTGCTGTCTGATGCTAGAGAGAGAGGGAGCCATGTCGCAGTGCTCCGTGTGTGTTTATATGTAAATAAAGTAGATTAGCCAAAATGCTGAGTTGCTGAGGTCTGTTACGCAAGCTGCGAAGACTCTGCAGATCCCTAAGTGTGCCGATGTCTGTTGGCATCAGTCGCTGTGATGTTCGGGCTGAAGAAAGCTTTTGAAGCTCCCGAACGATCGACCAGGAGGGAGAGAACATGCCAGTCGGGCATGTGTCTCTGCCAGGGTCCTACTCGAGTGTAGGACGAGCTCCTGACAAAGCCTTGCTGACCCCTGCTCTATGCCATGCATCGTTTTATAAACTTCTATCCTGTCGCCTCTTTACTCGCCTTTTCTCTAAAGCCCCGAACACTGCAACCATTCTTTGTAGGGGAGTTGCTCGATAATTTTGGTTGCCCTTTTCTGAACCTTTCCAAATTCTAGAATATCCCTTTTGAAGTGAGATAACCAAATGCGTACTCCAAATGTGGCTGCACCCAAGATTGTACATGTTCAAGGCGCATATTCCTGCCACACAAAAGTTTGCTTTTAATTGCAAGCTGAATCCACTTCCCCTCTCCTCCTTACCAATGACCTCCAGCCCTTCCTCGTCCTCCAAGCCCGTCTCATCCTAGCCATGCTGCTATAGCAGGATTTTCACGGTCTGGGTGTAGCAGGACTTCAAGGATAAGCCAGGGGCCCCTTTCCACAACATCAAACTCATTCTGGCTGCAAATCTCCCCCCCAGCCAAATGTGAAATGGATGCGGAGCCCCTTTAATGCTTTCTTTCCCCCTTTTTTTTCCAAAAGA
Organism: Podarcis muralis; assembly: GCF_964188315.1. Classification (NCBI taxonomy): domain Eukaryota; kingdom Metazoa; phylum Chordata; class Lepidosauria; order Squamata; family Lacertidae; genus Podarcis; species Podarcis muralis. The sequence goes on from NC_135669.1 coordinate 31,262,354, forward strand.
GGAATTAATTTTGCCTTTGCCTAAGTACTTGTCACTGCAAATTAATGTCTGCGATAGTGAAAATGACGAAGAAGCTGGGTCATTAGGCAAATTTTAATTAGAGGCTCAGATGTCCTTTGCTAATAAGATGCTACGTATATTTCATTTTTCGCTCTTGCGTCCATGGGCTTCTCTATCTCTCCCCCCAAGCTCCCGCCCACCATTTTGCCTAGACGGTGCCCACATATGCAAACAATAGGGATGGAGCGGGGATCTGTTTTTAATGGATTTCTGCATGGGATTTGGGAGTTCTGAGCGAGCTTTGACGGCAACGGACTGCCTTTTGCCTCAGGCAGCCGATAATGCGCAAACCGCTCATGCACTGCTGGAAGATGGAACGGTAGCTCCAGTTGCATGATAGCTTCTCTTGCATGGATTCTCAAAATCACAGGTTCGTAAAGCTAGAAGGGACCACGAGGGTCATCTAGTCCAACCCCCTGCAAGGCAGGAATCTTTTGCCCAAGGTGGGGCTCGAACCAACAGCCATGAGATCAAGAATCTCATGCTCTAGCAACTAAGCTATCCCTCTGTGTAACTATTCGCGAAAACGACGGAGGAGTGTGGGATTTCCGCCAACCCCTCTGACACCGATAGCCACTCACTTTCAAGCTAGCTATCAACAGCAGAGGATACGATATCCAGGCTGTTTGCCCACTGCCATGGAGAAGTCTTAAGATATAAATAGAATATTTGCTATAAACAGAATATATTTATTGCATTATTCTTTATTATTATTTACCCAACCTTCACTCTAAGTTGCAGGTTGCAACATTAAAGCCCAAGATGAAAACTAGAAATCAATCACAGAAACAAGTTGAGTCTTAAAAACAGACACCTCCAATGTCTAAAGACAGGATAAAGAGCTGCATCCTTCAGCTGTATATTGTGGGTTTGGGGAAGGGTTAGTCACTAAATCAGCAGAGTATACCTGAAGGAGCGTCTCCACCCCCATCGTTCAGCCAGGACACTGAGGCCCAGCTTCGAGGGCCTTCTGGTGGATCCCTCACTGTGAGAAGTGAGGTTACAGGGAACCAGGCAGAGGGCCTTCTCGGTAGTGGCGCCCGCCCTGTGGGACGCCCTCCCATCAGATGTCAAGGAAATAAACATCTATATGACATTTAGAAGACATTTAGAAGACACCTGTTTAGGGAAGTTTTTAATGACTGATGCTTTAATGTATTTTAAATCTTTTGTTGGAAGCCACCCAGAGTGGCTGGGGAAACCCAGCCAGATGGGTGGGGCATAAATCATCATCATCATAATCATCATCATCATAGAACTGTAGAGTTGGAAGGGGCCCCAAGGGTCATCTAGTACAATCCCCTGCAATAAATGAATTGCAGCCAAAGAATCCCTGACAGACAGCCATCAAACCTCTGTTTAAAAACTTCAAATGCAGCAGAGTCCACCACCTTCCAAGGGAGTCTCTTCCTCTGTCAACCAGCTCTCACCATCTGAAAGCTCTTCCTAATGTTGAGTCGGAATCTCCTATCTTGTCATTTGACTTTGTTGGTTTGGATCCTGCACTCTGGAGGAGGAGGAAAAACAAGCTTGCGCCATCTTCCATATGAAGATGGAAGAGAGAGGGAAATAGGTGTAGATAACATACAATATGAGGGACGCGGGTGGTGCTGTGGTCTAAACCACTGAGCCTCTTGGGCTTGCCGATCAGAAGGTTGGCAGTTCGAATCCCTGTGATGGGGTGAGCTCCTGTTGCTCGGTCCCTGCTCCTGCCAACCTAGCAGTTTGAAAGCACGCCAAAAATGCAAGTACGGTAGATAAATAGGTACCCCTCCAGTGGGAAGGTAAACGGCATTTCCATGCGCTGCTCTGGTTTCACCAGAAGTGGCTCAGTCATGCTGGCCACATGACCCGGAAAAACTATCTGTCGACAAACGGCAGCTCCCTCAGCCTGTAAAGCGTGATGAGCGCCGCAACCCCAGAGTCATTTGCGACTGGACTTAACCGTCAGGAGTCCTTTACCTTTTCAACATACAATATGATGCATTTGAACATAATCCATGCATTTTGGAAAGATTGCGGATCCCTTTGACGTCTTCCATTAACACATCGGATATAAATTTGCTCGATAAATAAACAAAATACATTCCCACCAACACCACAAGCTAGGCTGGGTGGGGTCGGGATACATACACACATCCCAAAGCAATTTTTGGGAAGCTGGCAAAAATGACTGAGACATTTCTGTCCCCCTCTAATGTGGCTGCAACTGAAGACTGGCCTCTGTCGAAATGCGCTTGTGTTCATGCGAGTGTGTTTTGTGTGCAGATCTTCTTTCCTCACTCTCCTCCTCATTTGTTTCAGGCTGTCTGTGGTGCATTCAATTACGCCTATTAGGATGTGTTTTCCTACAAAGCATCGCCCACAGCACCCGTTAAGAGAGTTTATTTGAAAAAAGAAAGAAAGAAAAGAAATAAGAGAAAATTACCAGCGAGGCTTTTCACAGCTGAAGAAATAGCTCTCCTGACCTCTGGCTAATTTAAGTGTAGGGCCAGCAAGCTGAAAAAGAAAAGGGGGGGGAAAAGGAATTAGTCATGAAAATTAGAACATTCTACCCAAGGCATAATATACAAAAAAAGTATGGATTCTTTGAGAGAGAGATCTTCTGGAGAGGAGGTGGTGGTGGTATGTGCAATTCTTATGAGTTACAACTGGAAGAAGGAGACTATTGTGGGAAGATAGTTTAGATATATGGCTGGTTATGACCTATAAAGGTATATATGGCTTAGCCCCAGATTATCTGAAGGACCATATTCTCCTATATGAACCTGCCCAGGCTCTGGGATTGTCCAGGGAGGCTCCTCTCTCAGTCCTTCCGCCCTCATAGGCCAGTCTGGTAGGGTTTGGGAGAGGGCCTTCTCAGTGGCTGCTCCCAGGCTTTGGAACTCCCTCCCTAGAGAAGCCAGACTGGCTCCCTCCTTGCTGCCCTTTTGTCAGCAGGTGAAGAAGGTTTCATTCTGACAGGCCTTTAGCAGCTGACTGGAATTTTTTTTAAGGGCTTTTAATCGTTTTTATTATCTTTGTTTTAATAGATTTAAAACGTTTTATTTATTTATTTAATTCCATTAGTGTTTAATTACTTTTTAATTATTTTTTGGCAAAAAAAGAGCAAAAACAGCAGACATTTTTTTTATTTCCGCCCAGACACTGCTACTCAGCTCGATTCTGGGATATCATGGACATATGCCAACCCTACTTTTATATGTATAAAATCTGGACACCATATGTCTAGTGTCTAGTGATGCCGTCTAGAATAGCATTAGCCTTTTTTGCTGCTGCATCACACTGTCGACTCATGTGAAACTTGTGAAACACGTACTGCTGGCAAGCCAGGTGTCCTCCATCTTATATTTGTGCGGCTGGTTTTCCTGCCTAAGTGCATGAAGCTCACTGGGTGACCTTGGGCCAGTCACTGTCGCTCAACCTAACCTACCTCACAGGGTTGTTATGGGGATTCAATGAAGAGGAGAACAATGTACGCCACTTTCAGCTTTTGGGAGAAAAAGTTGGGGTATAAATGCAATGGGGGGGAAATGACGACGATGGTGGTGGTGATGATGATGGAGCCCTTTGACAGCAACCCTGACACTTTTGCCTGCCTCTCCATCTCTTCTGCTGCAGCAGGAATAATTGGGTGCACTCTTCCCACCTTGGATCAAATCTATGCTTCCAGGTACCATAAGAATGCTGCAGAGATAGCGCAGGATAGTGCACACCCCAGAAATGATCTCTTGGTTTTAAACTCATTGTAAGGAGTCTGTATGGGACGCAGGTGGCGCTGTGGGTAAAAGCCTCAGCGCCTAGGGCTTGCTGATCAAAAGGTCGGCAGTTTGAATCCCCGCGGCGGGGTGCGCTCCCCTTGCTCGGTCCCAGAGCCTGCCAACCTAGCAGTTCGAAAGCACCCCCGGGTGCAAGTAGATAAATAGGGACCGCTTACTAGCAGGAAGGTAAACAGCGTTTCCGTGTGCGGCTCTGGCTCGCCAGAGCAGCGATGTCACGCTGGCCACGTGACCCGGAAGTGTCTCCGGACAGCGCTGGCCCTCGGCCTCTTGAGTGAGATGGGCGCACAACCCCAGAGTCTGGCAAGACTGGCCCGTACGGGCAGGGGTACCTTTACTTTTTTAAGGAGTCTGTATGGGAGTATATTGTATTTAAAAATGGGGTATCAGAGTTTTTAGGGGGCTAACCAGGTTGGGATAGCTGGAATAGCAGGCTTGTTGGGTTTTGAATGTTTTATGTAGATTTTTCAATTTCATTGTTCTGTATGGGACAATGACAATAAAGATTATCGTATCGTATCAAGTGCACCCCAGTGACATTCATAATGGCCGAGCTGACTCTGAACTGAGCAAACAGACTCATGGGTCTGTAGGTGCAAGAATCATACAGAGCCGGGTGCCTTTCCCTGAGCACCTGCAAAGTGCCTTTCTTACAGGGAAACAGAACTGCAGCACGCAGAAGGAAGGAAAGTGCTTTGCAATTTTGCACAATCTGTGCGTGCCGCTGTCTCCCTGCCTACATTTCTCCCAACACCTCTCTTTTTAAAAAGCAGGCCTTTTTAGCGAACGTCGTCCCCCTCCCAGGAGAAAATTAAATTGAACTCCAAATTTACAGAACCTCCGTGCTGTTCAAACGGTAATGAATTAAGCTCTCTCTGACAGTTATATTGCGGGAGGAATAAGTACTTTTTAGCGGGGCAGGGGGAGAAAGAAATCATACTTCATATTGGGAAGTGTCTCCAATTTACATCCATTTAATCCTTCCATTTACTAATTTCCTTATGCCGCTCAGGTACTAAACCTCGGTTCTCTTTGCCAGCCGCATGACAGAGATTTGACTCGCTTGGAGCCTCTCGGAGGTGCGAGGAAATAGTGTGTATGTGCAGGTGGGCGGAGGAACCATCCTTGAGGGGTCAGAGCATTCTGGAGGATGCTGAGCAGCTGAAGAGAAGCAAACTGTAGATTGCAAGCTCATTTGGTCGGAGACACCCTTCTTGCAATTGCTCCATAGAGCAGCCTGATACATGGACTTTCTGCCCCTTAAAAGTGATGCACAAACATGTTTAAAGACAACTGGATAGCTCAGTTGGTTAGAGTATGGTACTGATAACACCAAGGTTGCAGGTTTGATCCCCATATGGGAAAGCTGCAGATTCCTGCATTGCAGAGGGTTGGACAAGATGGTCTTCAGGGTCCCTTCTAACACCACAATTCTCTGATTCTAATCAAGGATGGGTCCAAGCTGACTTGTGTTTAGAGCAGGGGTCAGCAAACTTTTTCAGCAGGGGGCCAGTCCACTGTCCCTCAGACCTTGTGGGGGGCTGGACTATATTTTGAAGGGGGAAAATGAACAAATTCCTATGCCCCACAAATAACCCAGAGATGCATTTTAAATAAAAGGACACATTCTACTCATGTAAAAACATGCTGATTCCCAGCCGGATTTAGAAGGCGATTGGGCCGGATCCAGCCCCCGGGCCTTAGTTTGCCTACCCATTAGAGCATGCCCCTGAGTTAAAGCAAAATTATCCCTGCTGAAGCTGCAGAAAATGAGCTGGCTTCATTTCCCGTCTGTGATGACCCTTTGGGTATTTGAAGATGGCTATCTTATCACCTCTCAGTCTTCTCTTCTCCAGGCTAAACATACCCATTTGCCTCAACTGTTCCTCATCAGGCTTGGTTTCCAGACCCTTCATCACCTTGGTCGCCCTCCTCTGCACAAGCTCCATGCATTCTTTTCTCGTTTTTAAAAAAGCAAATATGAAACCATTGCAAAAGACCTACAATATATTATTGATATATGTAAACATGAAATATAATTTCATAATGTGCATTCATACAAAGGCAGTTATGGTTTTAGAAGAGTGTCGTGGACAATTCTTATCTTTGCTTGGTTGGTATTATACTTTAAGCAGGGTATGAGATTTTACAAGCGACAAGGCTGTTCATTGTCCTAGAATGTTACATTCTGATAATTAACAGATTCTGATTTTTCCAATCCATATGTCTGGTGCATATCGGTCAATATTTCTTTTATAATACATAATTTCCCCCACCAATGCTCATCTACCATACATTTTTTACACCTTTGCAGAATGTGAGCTGGTTTATCTGATTTCCATTTTCTTGCCTTGACGGGTCTATCACACATTCTTCTGAACCCTTGAAAATGGCCCTGGTCTGGATCCAACCCTCGGGAAAATAAAATAACATGCTTTGTTTATTTTTGAAGAGTCTGGGAGGAGATTGCTTGAAATCTGGAATGCTATGACAAGGGATAAAGACCGCATGGACAGAGAGCTTGGGGAGAGGAAAACTTCATTCATTCATTGTATTTATATTCCAGCTTTTCCTCCAAGGAGCTCCAACATAGTGTACATAGTTCTTCTTCCCATCCTTGGTTTATCCTCACAAAAACCCTGTGAGGTAGGCTGGGCTGAAAGGCAATGATAGGCCCAAAGTCACCCATTGAGCTTTATGGCTAGGTATAGATTTGAACCCTGGTCTTTCCCAGGTCCTGGTCCAGCACTCTAACTACTATGCCACACTGCCTCTCAATTTTGACAGTGGGTAAGGTAGGGGGCTGGAGGGATAGGCTGGGGTGGGGTGAGAAGGCGTGGGTTTAGGAGATTGCTCCTTCCGATTGCATTCTTCAGAGAATTCAGTTAAGCGTGAATTTACTTTTCCACTTTCCAAAAATAAACCCCTCTTGTCTGTGGATAACCCTGGGAAATTGTCACCCAAACCCATACTTAAAGGGTTTGAATACCTATTCTGAAACCTGCATCGCCCACATGATTGCTGTTCTCACAGCGAGATGGTGACAATTCTTTGTTTTAAAAGGGAAAAGCCAACACAGGCCCCACAGATAGAGACAGCTGAATTGGCAGAGAAGCAAACAGTGGAACTAGACTCCAGAAAGAATGCAAATCCATTAAAAGGCTTGGCAACTGAGAAGTTTTCGATCCCGCAATGAAATGACAATATTCTTAGAATTTTATTCCTCACGGGTGGTAGCCAACCAAGTCGTGCTTGGTGTAGACCCATTGAAATTAATGGATCCCAGTTAATCTCAGTTAGCCATTTCCATTAATTTCAATGGGTGCACTTTGAGTAGGACTTAACTGACTACAGACAAATATGAGCTGAATAAAGCAAATCTCTCCTAGACCAAAGTGCAGTTGTCCTATGGAGTGCACTCTGCTGGGATTTGCAAGAGAGTTCTGGGCTCAAAAGATGTGCCAAAATGCATCACAAAATGAATTATTATTTTTTATGAAATAGGTTTAGAAATGCACACTGCAATAGATAATGTATTTAAAAATATGTGTTTTGTGTCGAAATGCATTAAAAAATGGGTTATGGTGCATAGATAAATGCTGTTTTTTGTGTGCATATTCTAAATCAAGGGTCAGCAAACTTTTTCAGCAGGGGGCGGGTCCACTGTCCTTCAGACCTTGTGGGGGGGCCGGACTATATTTTGAAGAAAAAAAATGGACGAATTCCTGTGCCCCACAAATAACCCAGAGGTGCATTTTAAATAAAAGGACACATTCTACTCATTTAAAAACTCACTGAATCCCAGAAGGTCCACGGGCCAGAATCGAGAAGGCAATTGGGCCACATCTGGCCACAAATTGGGCCTTAGGTTGCCTAAAGTAAAGGTAAAGGAACCCCTGACCATTAGGTCCAGTCGTGGCTGACTCTGGGGTTATTGGCCAAGGGAGCCAGCGTACAGCTTCCGGGTCATGTGGCCAGCAGGACTAAGCTGCTTCTGTCAAACCAGAGCAGTGCACGAAAACGCCATTTACCTTCCCGCTGGAGCGGTACCTATTTATCTACTTGCACTTTGAAGTGCTTTCGAACTGCTAGGTTGGCAGGAGCAGGGACCGAGCAATGGAAGCTCACCCCGTCGTGGGGATTCAAACCGCCGACCTTCTGATCGGCAAGTCCTAGGCTCTGTGGTTTAACCCACAGCGCCACCTGCGTCCCTTGTTCTAAATCCTACTGTGTGCCTACCCCTGTTCTAAATCCTCAGAAAAATGCAGGAAGCGGATTGTAAAGGTAAAGGGACACCTGACCATTAGGTCCAGTCATGACCGACTCTGAGGTTGCGCGCTCATCTCGCTCTATAGGCCAAGGGAGCCAGCATTTGTCCGCAGACAGCTTCTGGGTCATGTGGCCAGCATGACTAAGCCACATCTGGCGATCCAGAGCAGCACATGGAAATGCCGTTTACCTTCCCGTCGGAGCGGTACCTATTTATCTACTTGCACTTTGACATGTTTTCGAACTGCTAGGTTGGCAGGAGCTGGGACCGAGTAACGGGAGCTCACCCCGTCGTGGGGATTTGAACCGCCGACCTTCTGATCAGCAAGTTCTAGGCCCACAGCACCACCCGCATCCCAGGAAGCGGATTATGAATGCATGTATGCAGAACAGACTGGTGAAGGCATGCATGTGGAACAGAACAGAATTATTTGTGCATGCATGCAGAACAGACTGGTACTAGCCTGATCTGTCCCCCTCTCATTAGAGATGCTTAATTCAAACAGGTGTAGCTGGAGCCTTTGCCTCTGCAGAACATTAATAGAACTTCCTGACATCATTATCTTGAGTGCCCACCACCTGTTCCTCACTCAGCAGCTCAAATATTGAGTTCCAGCCAAGCCAGGAAGGGATGCTGGTCCATTTCCTTGATGAATGGATGCGTTCCAGAAAATGCCGAAGGATGCATAAGGAAATGGCTAGCCTCTCTAAGAGTTGGTAGAGATGCCGTCTTCTCCATTGCCTAGCTCAGCCTTGGCCAAGCTGCTGCCCTCTAGTGCCTATTGGACCGCAACTCCCATCAGCCCCAGACTGCCCTCCAACATTTCTTGGGTGGCAGTGAGAGGCTCACCATGACAAGCACAGTTTCTTTAACTTGGCTGCCATTTCCCCCAGCCACTCTGGGCAGCTCCCAACAGAATATTAAAAACATGATAAAACATCAAACATTAAAAACTTCCCTAAACAGGGCTGCCTTCAGATGTCTTCTAAAAGTCAGATAGTTGTTTATTTCCTTGGCATTTGATGGGAGGGCGTTCCACAGGGCGGGCGCCACTACCGAGAAGGCCCTCTGCCTGGTTCCCTGTAACTTCACTTCTTGCAGTGAGGGAACCGCCAGAAGGACCTTGGAGGTGAATGATGGGGGTGAAGATGCTCCTTCAGGTATACTGGGTTGAGACCATTGAGGGCTTTCAAGGTCAGCACCAACATATTGAATTGTGCTCGGAAACATACTGGGAGCCAATGCAGGTCTTTCAGGACCCGTGTTATATGGTCTCGGCGGCTGCCCCCAGTCACCAGTCTAGCTGTTCCCCTTGACTCACGTAGACGGGCAGGGGACAGGGGTAGATGGCTGGATCCCATGGGCAACTTGAGCCACAGCTCAAGCTTCTCGCCCATGATGGCAGTGGAAGAGACTCAAACACGGAGGTAGAGGAGGGAGGAGGGAGAAGGAGAGGTCCAGTTGGGGTGATGGGGGGGGGCAAGCTGTGGCGGACCTATGCTACACCAGTGGATGGTGGCTGAGGAGGAGCACCAAAGAGAGTGAAGGAAGGAGGGGGTGACGGAAGGAGAAGAAGTCACTCCTTCCTCCTTCTCTCTATTGTCGCTCTTCCTGGGCCTGGCTCATTAGCTTCACCGACAGCAATGCAGCAACTATTTTGGGCTGGCCAACATTGAATACAGGGGGAAATGCATCCTGTTTGAAGTCCAAATGGGACAGAGGAAGCTTTTGTCCCAAAACAGGGTGGTCCTGTTCTTCTAGGGACATGTGGCAACGCTAGTGGCTACTAGTCCTGATGGCTATGTTCTGTCTCCATGGTCGGAGGCAGTAATGTTTCTGAATACCAGTGGATGGAAAGCGCAGGAGGCGAGTGGGCTCCTGCACTCAGGTCTTGCTTGCTGGTTTCCCACAAGCATCTGGTTGGCCCCTGTGAGCACAGGATGCTGGACTGAGTTCCTGCAGGCACTTCTTAGGTTCTTATATTGTGGCAGCCCTTCTGCCAGCATAGAACCACCCCTGGAGACCACCCAGATATTGAGCTGTACCACCGCAACCTCAAGGCCAATGATCAAGGCCTCTGGTCAGCCTCTGCCTGCATCCCTCCAGGGCTGTCGCTGAGATGCGCCGAACCCTCTCCTCTCCCCCGATGGTTCTCATGCCAGCAAGCAGGCAGCCAAGCCCGCTCTGCAAACAGGAGTCTCCCCTACAGAATGCCTCTCTCCATCCCCAAGGCCTGCAAATGGAAAATCAATGCTGTCTCCCATTGTCTCGGCAGCTGCCATTGATTTATGGCCTGGTTAAAAGGCCTTGATCGCCCACAATTATCAGGCTTTTGCCTCCCCATTTCCTCACAGCCGTCCCCCACCCCACCCCTCCATGTCTCTGTCGGCTGCTGATCTTTGGGCAGGCTCCAGCTGGGGGCTCACAATTACTGCATCAGGGAGGGCTGGGTTAGAGGCAGACCCGACTGATCTTTCTGGTGGTGCCTTTGTTTCTGCTGAATGCAGCTGTATTGAGCCACTCCGTGCAAAGGGGTGACCTCCAAAAGCCTCCTGCGCCTCTGCTCCCAGCAAAGGGCAGGCTCACGGATTCGAGAAAGGGATTATGGGGAGACAAAGGGCCAGGTGCGGGGAAAAGCAGGACACACATATTCTGGGGGCGTGCTCCCGGGCGAGTCACATGATGGGCATGAGATTGCGGCACCCGAAACAGAATATCCTGATTTAAACGGGACAGTTGAGGGGCATAGCGGGTGTAGCCCCACAATAGCAGACAGTCCCCCCAAACTTGGTCTGATGATTAAACATGGGGTGAACTTGCCAGGACTCCAGGTTTGACCTAAAGCAGGGGTCAGAAAACGTTTTCAGCAGGGGGCCGGTCCACTGTCAGACCTTGTGGGGGGGGGCTATATTTTTTTGGGGGGAGGGAATGAACAAATTCCTATGCCCCACAAATAACCCATAGATGCATTTTAAATAAAAGGACACATTCTACTCATGTGGAACACGCTGATTCTCGGACCATCCGCAGGCTGGATTTAGAAGGCGATTGGGCCGGATCCAACCCCTGGGCCTTAGTTTGCCTACCCATGACCTAACGCCTCTAACGCTTGATGATCCCCTCTAGATGGCAGGTGGACGGCTTGGCTCTCCGAGTGCAGAGAAAATCCAGGGCTTCCAAGCGCTAACTAAGGGTCTGTTTCCAGGGAATTACAGCCTCTGACCATGGAAGCAGAGCACAGTCATCATGGCTAAGTAGTCATTGACAGTCTTATCCTCCATGCATTTCTCCATTCCTCTTTGAAACCATCCAAGTTGGTGGCCATCACTAACTCCTGTCAGAGGGAGTTCCATAGTTTAACTCTGCGCTGCATGAAGAAATCTTTTCTCTGTCCTGAATCTTCCAACATTCCACTTCATTGGAGGTCCGTGCTGTCTACTGTAATGAGAGAGGGAGAAAGCCTTTTCTCCAACCACTTCCTCTATTCCACACCCCTTAAAAAAATTAAAAATCTATCATGCCACCTCTTAGGGTTTGTCCATGCTGGGTTAAATCCACTTTCTACCTCTGAATCGGAGCAAACATCAATTGGGTTTTCTGTGGAAAACCACTCAGACCCAGGCCTAGAAAGCGTGAAACAAGCGGAAAGCAATAACAACAACAATTTTGTTATTTATACCCCGCCCATCTAGTTGGGTTTCCCCAGCCACTCTGGGCGGCTCCCAACAGAATATTAAAAACACGATAAAACATCAGACACTAAAAACTTCTCTAAACAGGGCTGCCTTCAGATGTCTTCTAAAAGTCAGATAGTTGTTTATTTCCTTGACATCTGATGGGAGGGTGTTGCACAGGGTGGGCGCCACAACCAAGAAAGCCCTCTGCCTGGTTCCCTGTAGCTTCACTTATCTCAGTGAGGGAACTGCCAGAAGGCCTTCGGCTCTGGACCTCAGTGTCTTGGCTGAAAGATGGGGTGGAGATGCTCCTTCAAGTATACTGGGCCGAGGCCATTTAGGGCTTTAAAGGTCAGCACCAACAGTTTGAATTGTGCTCGGAAATGTACTGGGAAGCAATGTAGGTCTTTCAGGACCGGTGTTATGTGGTCTCAGCGGCTGCACCCAGTCACCAGTCTAGCTGCCGCATTCTGGATTAGTTCTAGTTTCCAAGTCACCTTCAAAAGTAGCCCCAAGTAGAGTGCACTGCAGTAGTCCAAGCGGGAGATAACTAGCACATGCGCCACTCTGGCAAGACAGTCTGTGGGCAGGTAGGATCTCAGCCTGCGTACCAGATGGAGCTGGTAGACAGCCGCCCTGGACACAGAATTGACCTACGCCTCCATGACTGCTTGAACTCACACCTTCTAAGCATGGGACGAGAGAAGTGTGGACAGACCCTTCTTTGCCTTTTCTCTAAATTAAAAAGACCCAAATGCTGCAACATTTCCTCATAAGGGCATTGCTTGACCATTGCAGTTGCCCTTTTTTGAACCTTTTCCAACTGTACAATATTCTTTTTGAGGTGGGGCCACCAGAACTGTTTGCAGTATTCCAAGTGCGGTTGCACCATGGGTTTTTATTATATTGGCAGTTTTAATTTCAATTCCTTTCCTAATGACCCCTAGCATGGAATTTACCTTTTCCCCAGCTTCTGCAGCCAGGGGTAACGACTTCGTTGAGCTATCCACCATGACCCCAAGGTCTCATTGCTGGTCCATCACTGGCAGTTCAGGGCTGATGAGCGTCAATGTGATGGCAGTTGTGGTCCATCTGCATGACCCCAGCAGTCCTCCATCACTGATCCAACCATAAGCCTAAAGACCTCCCAACTCTCAAGGCCAGCTACCCAGAAGCTACTGCTCATTCAACCTGGTCGAAATACCATGACCTTAGATTCCTTTCATCAGCACGTGGCTCTTTTCTCACCTATATTTATTTTTGAAATATGTGTGGGCAATTTTGGCTGCAAAATGCATTAGAGGAACAGCTCCTTGGCCTCTTATCTCACATGTGGTAATGAGCAGAAGTTAGGCCGCCGAATGCTAATTGGGTTTCTTTTTGCAGAGCAATAATAGTTCTGGTTTCACGAAGATCCTGAATCTGGAAGCAGAAGTGCCCCCGCCACCCACCCCCATGGTTATCAGCTTATGACAGAAAGCCCATTATTGGCTCGATGGTTGTCCAAAACACCTGATAACTGGGCCGTCTGGATCCATGGCTATTAGGGATTTGCGCTAGGCTGGAGGCTCTGATCTAGCAGACAATTCGTCAGATTGTTCCATAAGCAACCTCTTTTGTTACACAAGCTGAAATGTTCAAGTAGGCAGCAAACACATTAGATAACAAAACCCAGCCTCTGAATGTGGTGGGAGAGGTGGCGGCGGAGGTGGTGAGGATGCAGAAAGTTGAATATCACCAAAAGGGGCTGCTGAACTGATTCAGACACACAAAAGAGAGATACAGGTATGACATGGGATGCTTAAAAAAGTCTAGGTTCAAGTATATTTGTTTCAGCCCTAGTAATGTTGCATAATGCACTGGAGGAGTCATGGGCAGAAAGCAAGAAGATCCTGCTGGATCAGGCCAATGGCCCATCTAGTGCAGTACCTACTTCTCACTGCAGCCAACCAGATGCCTGTGGGAAACCAGCAATCAGAACCTGATCCCAAGAGCCTTTCCCCCTCCTGCAGTTTCCAGGAGCTGATCTTAAGAAGCATTGCTGCAAAGAATAACTGTCATGGCCACTGAGTGGCCTTTGATAGTCCTTTCCTCCAAGAATTTGTCCAATCCTCTTATAAAGCCATCTCGGTTGATGGCCATCCTTGCCAAGTCTCGCAGGAGTGAGTTGGGTTGTATCCCATGCCAGCCCTGCTCAGAAAAGACCCATTGAAATGAATGAACATAACTAAAGTCCGTGCCTTCATTTCAAGGTGTCTAAGCCACCTGCCCCTAAAATGGTGGCAAATATTCTAGGCTGCATGAACAGAATAACAGTGTCCAGATGAAAGGAATTAATGGTACCACTCTATTCTGCCTTGGACAGACCATACCTGGAATACGGTTCTGGGTACCACAGATTAAGAAGGATATTGACAGCTGGAACATGGACAGTGGAAGGTGACCAAGGTGATCAAGGATCTGGAAATGAAATATACTCGGAGTCGAGAGTGGATTTCATGCTCTTTATTCAGCTCATAGTGGTGAGGAGGAATGGAAGTTCCCCCAGAATGTCTGCTTTATATACATTATTTACACAGTGGGCCCCACGTGATTGGCTAATTCCGGGATTCTCCTGTAGGCCAATCAGGTTGCGTATTCACTTCCACCTGGAGCTGGATTGGGTGGCTCCTGTGGACCAATCAGACTGCTGCATTCTGGATCCTATTGTTCTAGGACCAATTAGACTGCTGCATTCTGAATCCTATTGTTCTAGTACCAATCAGACTGCTGCATTTTGGATCCTATTCAACTCAGTACATAACAGGAAACCATGCCTTAGGAGGAAAGGTTGAGGGAGCTGGGTATGTTTAGCCTGGAAAAGAGGAGACTGAGAGGAGATATGATTGCCACCTTCAAATATCTGGATGGCTGTCGTGTGGAAGATGAGCGAGCTTGCTTTCTGCAGCTCCAAAGGATAGGACCTGAACCAATGGATTGAAATGACAGGATCGAGATTCCGATAAACTTTAGGAAGAACTTTATAATGTCTCTTTAAGAAGTCCCATGTTTTCTGGGGGATGGCAATCACCCACTGCATCTAAAAATTATTGATGGAAAAAACAGAAGAAATCCATTTCCCACTAGGAGAAATCTGATTTTTTTGTTTTGTTAAAAAACTGTTATTCTTTCTTCTTCTAACTCTCAACCATTCCACCCCCCCCCCCGAATTCTTAATCCATCCATCTCTTTCACATTATTAAATCCTATTGACTCTCACTACTCCCTTTCCAAGTTCACATATAAGACAAAATAAGACTCAATGGACTTCCAGAGAAAAATGTTTATTGCAGGAGTGGGCCGGTTCATTTTTCATCATGGTTTTTGCACGATCAAAAACTCAATCAATTAAAATGCACATTTTTTTGTTGTTGAATATAAACCAGGTCAGGAGGAGATAATGAGGCATCATTTTCTTTTAATGCCAGATATTTCAACTCCGTTCTGAAAGGTGAGTAAAAGACACTCAGTAGGAGGGGAAAGGCACAAGTCTATCTTGAATTGTGGATATGTGGAAAAGGGAATGATGCTTCCATTTTCGTCCCTCCAAACATATACTTGGCATTAGAGAAGGACAAAAATGGTAAATTTCAGCTTCTCTCTATTTCTCACCCCCTCCAGTCTCATACCAATCCTTTCCCCCTCTTTTGCTTCCCTTGCGAAAAACAAGTTCCTGTTTAGGGAAGCTTTTAATGTTTTATGTATTATAGTATTTTAATATTTTTTGGGAAGCCACCCAGAGTGGCTGGGGAAGCCCAGCCAGATGGGCGGGGTATAAATAATAAAATTATTATTATTATTATTATATGAAAATCCATACACAATGCTGTGCAGCGAGCTTCTCCTGTCTTAGAGGTGCCCTTTAGAAATGGTGGGAATCACTATTAAAGACAGAATTGCCAAGCATTTGGACACTTGAAACGCACTTTTGTACAAGACACAAGGGTCTTTTACTTAGACTGTGTTGGACTCCGAATTGTTTTTCTGTATGTTTCTTATTGCTAAATGGCTTTGGGATGCTTTATGTGATGCGATTCAGAAATGAAATGAAGAGATGCGGCAGCTCATTGGTTGAACAGATGCCCCCTGGCTGGGTTTGATCCATCAAAAGAGGATCTCCAGCAGCATTAAACCTTGGAGAGCCACTGCCAGCCAAGGCAGACCAGGGCTTGTGGTCACCACTGTGCACCTGCAAAAGATAAATAACCCCTCCAAAAACCGTAATGCGCAGGAGACACTTTGCTCTCAATGGCTACCAGCCACAATCACTACGCTCTGCCTCCAGAGTTGGAAGCAGTAATGCTCCTGAATGCCAGTCGCTGGAAACCACAGGAGGGGAGACGGCTCTTGTGCTCAGATCCTGCTTGGAAGTTTCCCACAGGCATCTGGTTGGCCACTGTGAGAACAGGATGCTGGACTAAATGGGCCATTGGCCTGATCCAGCAGACGCTTCTTACGATCTTAGGTTCTTAGCTCTCTGGAACCCAGTCCCCCTTAGCTATGTTGTTGTATGGCATCACCCCTCCATTGCCCTTCACCACCTTCTTTCTTTCTCTAAGATGTTCAGCCCTGATCTGGGTTTCTGGGATTCCCACCTCTAGTGTAGTGGTTTAACAGTCAATCCCTCTTCACAGGGAGCTTTGGGAATTGCAGATCTGGGATGGGAACAAGGGTTCTCCTAACAGCTTTCAGCATCCTTAATGAACCCCAGAATTCTTTGGGAGAAGCCTTGGTGGTTTAGAGTGGTACCCTAGTGCTTGGAGTGTATGATGTTTCCCTCCCCTTAAGGTTTTGATCTATGGGCTACTTTTAAAATGAGGCTGCATTTTAAATTGCAGTTCAACCTGTATTTTAAATTTGTGTCTTTTTCCCTATTATGTTTTTACTGTAATTTTATTGGTGTTAGTTGCCCTGAGCCTGGCTCTGGCCAAGGAGGGTGGGGTATAAATAAATTATTATTATTATTATTATTATTATTATTATTATTATTATTATTATTATTATTATGTGATTGTGGCCTAACTTTTGGGATTGGGGGTGGGGCAATGCAGCCAGGAAGAAAGAGATGGTTGTAGAGTTTGTAGAGATGCTATCTCTGCCAAAGGGATCTGAGGAGAGGCACTTTCACTCAGCCTTATGTGCAAACTTCCCCCCAAGGAGGAACTCTGAAAGACGAGCTCAAGGTGCAAGCAGATGGGTGTGTGGGTTAATGACCCTTTTTGGGAGCAATTGTTCTGCAAGGATCCTGCACTGCCTTGGAGAGACAGAGGCACTTGAAAAAGCAACTTGAGTCTGGCTTAAGCTGGTTATCTGCCCCGATTTGCATAATGATTATGCAAACGGTACTTTGCATAATGCCACTATGATCTACAGTCACATTAGTTTTTTATTGTGGAGAGAGAGAGAGAGAGAGAGAGAGAGAGAGAGAGAGAGAGAGAGAGATGGGAGCAGCTGCCCATTCTCTCACTAACAATTTTGCCTCCCTCTCTGTGGCCCAGAGGCTGCTGGGAAAATTGCAACCATTTGTCTTTCAGGAGAAGAAACTCCTGGAGATTCCAGGTGGTGAATTGGGGACGGAGGAAAGGGTGCCACGTTTGGGGCTTTTTAGATTAGAGAAAAGGCGAGTTAAGAGGTGACATGATAGAATTTTATAAAAATTATGCGTAGCATGGAGAAAGCAGATAGAGACAAGTTTTTCCTCTCTCGTGAGACTAGAATTCATGAGCATTCAATAAGCTGAATGTTGGAAAATTAGGGACAGGCAGAAGAAAGTGAGCCTTTATGCAGTGATAGTTAAAATTATGGAACTTGCATCTTCAGGAGGCAGTGATGGCAACCAGCTTGGATGGCCTGGCCTCCCCCCCCCCCCCAACTCTGGAAAAATTCATAGAGGATAAGGCTCTTAATGGCTGTTAGTCCTCACTGCCCTGCTCTGTTTCCTTGGCCAGAGTTATTAATGCTTCTGAATGCCAGTTGCTGGAAACCACAAGAGGGGAGAATGCTCTTGGGCTTGGGAGTTTCACCTTGGTTCATCTGGTTGGCACCTGTCAGAACAGGATGCCAGCCCAATCCATTGGCCTGATCCAGCACGTCTCTCTTCTATCTGTATTGGAGAAGTCCAATTCTCAGGCAGGGATATATGGGATATAAGGGATAAAGCAACCCTACAGGTAAGCTGTTCCCAAGGCACCAAGGTTTCTAAGAGGAAAAACCTCAGCTGAAGTGACCCTCTTTTTGCTTCTGTCCCTGCCCACCCTCTGTGTGACTGCTGAGCAGGATCTTCTCAGCGGCTGCAAAGGAAATGTTTGCCATTGAGAGAGAGAGAACTTTTGGGAGCCTTCATGCACTGCATCAAAGCTATGTAGGGGGTGATTTATGGAACCGCTTAATTTATGTTAGAATTTGCAGCACAGCCCTTTCCAGATTAGTTAGGCAGCATATTAAATGCCTGTTATGGATGTATAATTGCAATAGCCGATGGGTAATAAATAAAAGAAAAAAACAGGGGGAGAAGGAACAAATGTCCTAGTTCTAATAGCTTCTTTGCATCAAGAATGTGACCAGGGGGACAGGGTGGTGTGTAACCCGTGTGAATGAGCAGAGAGGCTCTGGGTGGCTTCCTGTTTCTTCTTTCACACAGAGTAGACCTAGACTCATAGAACCATAGAAGTGTAAACTCAGAAGGGACCCCAAGGGTGGCCTAGTCCAACTCGCTGCATTGCAGGAAGCACGGATGAAGAATCCAAGACAGATGGGGCCATCCAACCTCTGCTGGAAAACATCCAGTGAAGGAGACTCCACCACATTCTGAGGTAGGCAGTTCCACTGTCAATGAGCTCTTAACTTTCAGAAAGTTCTTCCTATGCTTTAGTCATAATCTTCTTTCTTGCCATTGGAATCCTCTGGTTTGGATCGTTCCTTCCGGAGGAGGAGAAAATAAGCTTGCTGGACCCCAGCACTCCCAGAGCCTACATGTCAAATGTGTGGGATGTGAAACACATAGCAGTCAAGTACAGCATTCCTAGAGTGGACATGAGGAGAGATGTTTGGTCCAGCCAGTAGAAAACTTCCTGTTTCCTCCTGGGCTGGGACAAATTTCCTCTACATGTGACCAGAGATGGGCGTGACCTTACCTGTTCAGGTGACAAAAGGACCAGGAACAAAGCCCCCCCACCCAACTCCATTCCTCGAAGAAGCAACATCTCTTCAGCTAGAGGTGCCCTGTTGGCTATCAGCCAGCAAGGGACAAAGGAACTATCTCCTTATGGGATAGATTCCATGTGTATATACTTTTGTAACCTAAGTCTGCCTTCAGGGATCCACCTGTGAAATGAATGAATGTGAGTAAATTACTTCTATACTTTTTACACAAGATTGAGTCATGTCTATTCTTTTAATAAGGGGGAGAAAAGGGAAGAAATCTCTTATTGAGAAGCTCAAACAAGCTTACAACAAGCTAACCACTGTGCATTTAAAAGGGGAATGTTAAAACTCTGCTAAGTTATAGAACTTAGGAAGGATATTATTAAACAATATATCCTCTCTTGCCTCCCTGAACATTCCCACAAAATGGGCCTTGTGAGGTGGAGAGCTTAAAGCCACTTTTCACACTAGGTACCCCAAGTGGACCTGGTGCAAAAAGAGACTGTAAACTCTCCACCTTGCTTGGATTTAACACACACAATTTCAAGTAGCTGGCCTTCAAACCATGTACAGTTGAAATCATGAATGTTAGATGCACATAAGATGTTTTGGGTATTATAGGGAAAGAACTACGGTACCTAAATTGTATAGAAATTTATTCATGTATGCGACTACAGCGGCAAGAATGTTACTTGCCCCCAAATGGAAAGAAACAGAAGTCCCAGCAAAGGAAGAATGGATACAAAAACTTATGGAATATGCAGAAATGGCAAAACCTACCGGAAGAATAAGAAATCAAGATAACAAACTTTTTATAAAAGAATGGAAATGGTTTATTGACTATTTACATATAAATTGTAAACAGATAAGAACACCGGCAGGATTATTGCAACAACCTGCAGTTTCACATAAGAGTATATATTTAAAGATGAATAAATGAGCAAATTAGGTCGATTTGGACCTGCAGAAGAGATTAAAAATAAATTTAAGGAATAGCAGAAGGAGGGGAAAGGAAGTCAAGTTTTGAAATGTCAAAATGATTGTAAAATTAATGAAATGTATAAAATCAGTGAAATGTATAAACTTGAAAAGTATAATATTTTTTTTTAAAAAATGCACATAAGATGTGATTGTGCTGTATGTGCAAATGAAACCTTTTATTCTAAAGACACCACTGTCTCTGTTGACATCCATTCCAAAGGAACCAAACACCGGATAAGAGCAGAAACCTCTGGAGTCTCTTGCTGCTTGGAGACTTGGGGTGGCAGTAACAATGTGTGTGTGTGTGTGTGTGTGTGTGTGTGTGTGTGTGTGTGGAGAGAGAGAGAGAGAGAGAGAGAGAGAGAGAGAGAGCCCCGTCAGAACAAGATGGCATTGACTTTAGCCGATTAAGCATTACATTAAACCCATTAAAATTTGCAGCCCTTGTTATATCGAGAAGGACATACACACGGGCTGAGTGGACAGAGAGGAAAGCGAAGCGAAGCCAGGCTCCTCCTGTGTCAGGAGCTTCTGATTGGAAAATGTGAGCCGCTTTCTCCTCAATCACTCTGCAAATTGATGCTGTTAAATTGGCGTAACCCCTGTGTGCAGAAAACTCCTCCATTAGCTCCTGCTTGTCAGAAATCTGCCTGGAAGGGGGGAGATATATTCTCTCCTCCCCAAAGCTGACTGACAACAGGCAACAGGCTAACGTGATAACCGGAGCTTGACATTCTCTCCCTGGCAGAAGGCGGCCAAGCTGAGGATGCCGTCATCCACGGACGCCTGGGCACGGCTTCCTCCCTCCATCATTGTCGATTACCTCGGAACTTATCGAGAAAAAAAAGTTTTGATCCCGTAATAATTGCGCTCCCACCCAGCCAGCCACCCAGGGCTCTCCAAGATGCGCAGGCAGCAAAGACTGCGTTGCAAGGCACCCGCCGATTTCCAAAAGCTTGCACCTTCACCCATTGCAACATTCCCATGTTTAGGGAAGCTTTTAATGTTTGGTGCATTACTGTATTTTAATATTTTGTTGAAAGCCACCCTGAGTGGCTGGGGAGGCTCAGCCAGATGGGCAGGGTATAAATAATAAATTATTATTATTATTATTATTATTATTATTATTATTATTATTATTATTATTATTATTATTATTATCCCATGAATCTAATGCAGTTCTAACATAAGGACATAAGAAGAGCTTGCTGGATCAGGCCAGCGGCCCACTGAGTCCAGCATCCTTTTTCTCACAGCCAGATGCCCCAATGGGAAACCCACAAGCAGGATCTGAGCCCATGAGCCCTCTCCCCTCTTGCGGTTTCCTGCAACTGGTATTCAGAGGCATTGCTGCCTCTGACTGTGAAGTCAAAGCGCAGCCATTGTGGCTGGTAGACACTGATAGCCAACTACTCCATGATTTTCTCCAACCCGCCTTGAAAGTCATTTAGGTTGGTGGCCCTCACTGCCTCTTGTGGGAGGGAGTTCCGTAGTTTAACTAATATGCATGCATTTCACAGAAGAGAGTTTTCATGGATTTTAATGCATTGGTTTGCTTATTCTTACATGTATACCCCACCTTTCCTCTGGGAATCTCAAGGTGGCCTATGTGGAGCTCACCTCTCTTGTTATCAACATCACAACGACCTTGTTGGGTAGGGCAGGCAGAGAACTGGCAAGTGGCCTGGAGTTGCCTGAACCCATCCCAGTTCCATCCCACCCTGTTTCCTGGCAGATTTTTAAGGGGAAACCACTAGAAAGGTTCAGAAAAGGGCAACCTGGTTCTGGTATGCCCCACAGAGGAACTTACGGTCTTCAAATAAAAACATCTTGAAGGTCCCAGGCCACAGAGAAGTTAGGCTGGCCTCAACTAGAGCCAGGGCTTTTTCGGCTGTGGCTCCGATCTGGTGGAACACTCTGTCACAAGAGACCAGGGCCCTGCGGGACTTGACATCTTTCTGCAGGGCCTGCAAGACAGAGCTGTTCCACCAGGCCTTTGGCCAGGGCACAGCCTGACTCCCTCCCTCGGCAATCTTCGCGGAGCTCTGGCCCAATGGTTGCCAGTGGCTTGATTTAATTAATTTTATAATGAATGATTTTAGAATGTTGTTTATGCTGTACTTTTGTACTGTTTTATTGTTGTTAGCCGCCCTGAGCCCGGCTTCGGCTGGGGAGGGCGGGATATAAATAAAATTTATTATTATTATTATTATTATTATTATTATTATTATTAGTCTCCTAGAGTCCAGCAAACTTAACAATTGCACCACCGCCTGGGTGTAGTTTTAGGGACATATTATTTTTTTTGTATAAAATTTAAATGGGGATTTGGAAGTTCCTGCTCATTGCAAAACATCTGGAGGATTTAGAGGAAAGTGTAAAAGGCGGGCAAGACCACCAGTATTGGCAAACCTTTTTAGTTTTAAGCCTAATAAGCTTTAGCAAGAAACTGAAATAGATCCCGACAGATGGCAGGAGGTAAAATTTTCTTGGGCAGGGAATGTGTTGATCATAAAAACAAATGTGCTTCCACAGGTCATTTTTCTATTTCTAACTGTTTCTCTGCAGGTGAACCCTTCAATATTAGCCAAATGACAAAAAATAAAATAAAATAAATAAAATCAGCTTTGGACTGTTTAATTGGCTGGTTAAAAAAGGAAGTGTCACAGCCAGGACATTATGTCAGCCAGTGAGATCAGGGGCACAACACTTCCCATGTTTTAAATGACCCAGAAAGGCTGCAACATAACTGCGTGTTTCACTGCAGATAAAGGAACTTGGGGTTTATTCACAGTTACCTTTCCTTTGTGCTTTCCAGGCTTAAAAGCTCCGTGCCAGATTGGCTCTTTTCTTTGCTCTGGAGCTTTCCCCGCAAAAAAACTCATTCTTCACCACTGAATCGGAGCAAACAGCAGTCCATGGAAAACCCAAATTGCTGTTTGTTGTGCTTGAGCTTTAAAGAGTGGACTTTTGTGGGGGAATGATCTGGGGTGGAAAAGAAACAGTGTTCAGACACAGATCCTGCGCCTGGAAAGCATGAGGCAAAAGGTAAGGGGTGGATAAGTCCTAAGCCAGTCCACACATTTAAAGCACCATGACAAACTCTACACGTGTCCCTATTTTCCAGAGACAGTCTCAGATTTACAGAAGCTGTCCAAGTTTCTGATTTGATCTCGGAATGTCCTGCTTTTCCTTAGGACGTTCCTATTTTCATCGGAGAAATGTTGGCGGGCGTCCCTATTTTCATTCAATAAGAATAAGAATAAGAATAATTTTATTATTTATACCTCCTTGGCTAAGGGGTCACATAACTCCATACTCTCCAACTTTTCTCCAATGAAAATAAGGACGTCCTAAGGCAGAGGGATGCGGGTGGCGCTGTAGGTTAAACCACAGAGCCTAGGACTTGCCAATCTGAAGGTCGGCGGTTCGAATCCCTGTGACGGGGTGAGCTCCCATTGCTCGGTCCCTGCTCCTGCCAACCTAGCAGTTCGAAAGCATGTCAAAGTGCAAGTAGATAAATTGGTACCACTCTGGCGAGAAGGTAAATGGCGTTTCTGTGCGCTGCTCTGGTTTGCCAGAAGTGGCTTAGTCATGCTGGCCACATGACCCGGAAGCTGTATGCCGGCTCCCTGGGCCAATAAAGCGAGATGAGTGCTGCAACCCCAGAGTCGGCCACGACTGGACCTAATGGTCAGGGGTCACTTTACCTTTAAGGCAGAATAGGACATTTCAGGATCAAATCAGAAACCGGGACTCTCCCTGGAAAATGGGGACACTTGGAGGATCTGCATTCCTGGTCAACAGTCTGCAATTCTTTGAGCCAGTTGGCATTTCTGAACACTTTTCAAAGCCAGCTTCATGTAGAGAGCATTGCAGGAGTAGATGGGCCTTTGGCTTGATCCAGCAAGGCATCTTTTTTTTAACCTCCTCATGTTAATTAAGCTGTGCTGTTAGGGATGGAATGAATTTCCACCACCCTGTTCCTTTATTTCCCTCTGGGTTTGCTCTGCCCTGAGATCCACTGTTCTTGAATTCAGAGTCAACGAGAGAACTCCTAAAACCCATTTTGTAATTAGGGCACGCGCTGTTTGCCAGAGCAGGCTTCCTGTTCCTTCAGCTCATTTGAGTCTTTGTACAATCTCATGCATATGATTCCCTGCAGATAGCTTTCCTGATCATGCCCTCCCCCTCCGCCACTTTTTGCATCATGTATCAATGTACACAAGCATCTATTGTTAACAGAAAGTAGGGGAGGGGTATAGGAAGGAACTGATAGCCGTGTCAACCTGAGCATATGTTGCTCCGCTAGAACATTTGGCGATGGGAAGAAAAGAACAATGGGGAAATCTGAACGCATCAGTACTCTTTAGAAACGAGAGTGGGTAACTAAGGGCACCAATACCTCTGGAGAAATCTGTGCCACATTTACGCCATACATAGAAAGCATGCCCTCCAATGTTCCTCAGATGAAAATAGGGACATTTCTCTTTTTTATATATAATTTTTATTAATTTTTATGTTTTACATTTTAGAATATTAAACAACCTTAAAATATCAATGATTTCCCTTCTCTTCTTTCCATGGTTTGTTTTCCATAACATAAATCCCTGCATATTTTATATAAACTAAGCCATTCAGTATTCCATTGATGCATCCATCAAAACTTATTTACACTGTTGAATTCATCTTAATGCTGCCAGTGTTTTCAAGTACAGTGGTACCTCGGGTTACATACACTTCAGGTTACATACGCTTCAGGTTACAGACTCCGCTAACCTAGAAATAGTACCTTGGGTTAAGAACTTTGCTTCAGGATAAGAAGAGAACTTGTGCTCCGGTGGTGCGGTGGCAGCAGGAGGCCCCATTAGCTAAAGTGGTGCTTCAGGTTAAGAACAGTTTCAGGTTAAGAACAGACCTCTGGAACGAATTAAGTCCTTAACTTCTTTAGGGAAGTTTTTAATGTCTAAAGCTGTATTGTTTTTAATATTCAGTTGGAAGCCCCCCAGAGCGGCTGGGGAAACCCAGCCAGATGGGCGGGGTATAAATAATAAATTATTATTATTATTATTATTATTATTATTAGTAGTAGTAGTAGTAGTAGTATACATACACAGTTCCACCCCCCCCCATATATTCAATAAACATTCTTCCAATCTTCTTTAAACATACGTTCTTCTTGTTCTCTTATTCTATTTGTTAAGTCTGCAAAATGTGCATATTCCATCAGTTTAAGTTGCCATTCTTCTTTGGTTGGGACCTTGCTTGTTTCCCCTTTTTGAGCTAACAAAACATGGGCCACAAAAACAACCTTTTTTGACACCTGGGAATTTCCATCTGAATTATCCCCAACAAAAAGTACTCTTTTAAATACTTTTAAATATTTCCCCCCCAATTCATTATAAATTATTTCCCTTTTACAAGTCCACCACATATGATAGAATGTCCCCCCAGTCTCATTGCATCTCCAAAACAGGGACATTTCTCACTCCTCCCCAAACTGACCCTTCTCGACTGCCCAATTTGTCCCTGTCTCTGACACAGAACATTTCCTTTCAGAAGAAGGGCAAGTGCTACCACACACGCCCTCCACTACCCCGAGAAAACCCTTTAATCCTGATTTTATTTTACAGAGGTACCTCTGGTTACGAACTTAATTCGTTCTGGAGGTCCGTTCTGAAACCATTCTTAACCTGAGGTACCACTTTAGCTAATGGGTTCTCCTGCTGCTGCCAAGCTGCCACTCCCAGGGTTGATGTGAGGACTGAATGAAGAGAGGGAGAACCATGTAAGTCGCCTTGAGCTCCTGGGAGGAAAGGAGGGATATAAATAAATTTAATAATAAAAAATAAGAACAACAATGCAGGGTAACCAAAGCAGTTTCTGCCTCAAACGCAGGCGTAAACCCCAGTTTACAATCCACGCTGAAAAATAATTTTGGTGGGCGAAATGAGACGTTTTTGTAACTCAGCCAAGCATTGCCTGCATACAAACTTTGGCAAAAGCACTAGCGACGATCATCTCATCTCCGGGCTGCATCTTCCAGAATTCTCCATCTCACATTTGATCACAGACCTCCATTCTCCAGGTCCCTTTCTCCTGGCTCCATCACTTCCTCTGCCACTAAAAATACCGCTCACTTCAAAAGCTTTTGCAAACAGACCCACAAAGAGCTCCCCGCACTTCAAAAGCAATTTCTCTCCCTTTGTGCTCTGCATTGCTAAGCCGCTGGGACAGCCTCTGAGAAAAGGACTTTGAAGGCTAGTTCCACCATTGGGAGAAAGATAAATGCACAGGAGAAAGTTCATACTTGCTTGGAGGTTTGTGGGGATGTCTTTTAGGAGAGCCTGTTTTCCTTCATTCCTCCCCACACCCTCATCCCCCCCCCCCAGCAATTTTGAGTGGCTTAGTGTCTCCATTCTGGGGGAGTTAGCTGAAGCCAGCAGAGAGGAATGGCAGATGGCTATCGAGGGCTTGGGCTCAGTCACTGGAAAATTGAGGTTCTCAGGAACATGTTTTATTCATTGGGTCGTCATCTCTATAGCTCAGCTTGAAACACCAGGAGCTTCTCAGGGCTGGGTGGCCCACAGCCTGGGAATAAGCTTTGTCTGCTGCGTAAGAGGCATCCCTGCAGGAGAGTAAGAGAGTCAGCCTTCAGAGTACTGGATAGCTCAGTTTGGTTAGAGCGTGGTGCTGTTAATGCCAGGGTTGCAGGGCCCGTATGAGGCAATTGCATATTCCTGAATTGCAGGGATTTGGACTAGGTGATCCTCAGGGTCCCTTCCAACTCTACAATTCCAAGCTAGCAGGACCAGTGGTCAGGGATGATGGGAACTGTAGTCCAAAAACAGCTGGAGACCCAAGTTTGTTTCAACGATCGAGTTCAATCGCATGCAATGCAGGAAGTGCAACTGAAGAATCCCTGGCAGATGGCTATCCAACTTCTGTCAAGAAATCTCTAGTGACTGAGAGTCCACCACCTTCCAAGGAAGTCCGTTGAACAGCTGTGACCCTAAGATAGTTTTATTCCTACTGTTGAGTTGAAATCTCATTTCTTGTAATTTGAATCCATTGGTTCAGATCCTCCCATCTGGAGCAGCAGAAAACAAACTTGTTCCATCCTCCATGTGGCAGCTCTTCAAATCTTTGAAGATAGTTCTTATATCATCTTTCGGTCTTTTCTTCTCTAGGCTAAACATACCCAGCTCCCTCAACCCTTCCCAGTAAGACTTGTGATCCATTTACAGTTGGAAATAATTGATCACTTTGACTTTTTACGTCCAGCAACTGAGTTGTGGCTGTTTCCAGTATTCTCTTGGTATCTGCCATTTTAGCCAATCCGTAGCCCTCAGCATCAGGATCTGACATATGAAGACTTTTCAGCAACAATCTGAATCTGGCGTGCATCCGTCAGCTTTTGACAATGTTTGACAACCGACAGGCAGTGATGGTTGACATCTGACAGCAGACAGACAACAGCAATCAGGGTTAGGCGTTCGACTTCCCATGGAATTTGGGGCATCTGTTGGTTAATATTGTCCATACATGTAGGCAATGGAAAGAGGTGACCGGGACAGATGAATCTTGCACTTTATGGTTCCCCCCCAAACTCCAAAGCTATCATGAGTCAGGGGTCACAAATAATTTAATAAGAGGGGCCAGATTAAAATTTCAAGAGATAAAGTGGATAGAGAAATGTTTTCCTCCCTCTCTCATAACATTAGAACTCATGGACATCCCATAATGCAAATGTGGGAAGATTCAGGACAGATAAAAGAAAGTCCTTCTTTACACAGAGCAGAGTTAAACTATGGAACTCCCTCCCACAGGAGGCAGTGATGGCCACTGACCTAGATGGCTTTGAAAGGATGAGTCAAATTCATGGAGGAGAAGGCTATACAGTGCAATGCTTCTTCTGAATACCAGTTGCTGGAAGCCACAGGAGAGGAGAATGCTCTTATGCTCAGATCCAGCTTGTGGGTTTCCCAAAGGCATCTGGCTGGCCACTGTGAGGACAGGACGCTGGATGAGATGGGCCATTGGCCTGATCCTGCAGGCTCTTCTTATGTTCTTATAGAATTATATAAGTATAGAGCTGGAAGGGACTCTGGGGATCATCTAGGCCAGGGGCCAGCAAACTTACCACGCCTCGGGCCAGTGTCTCCAGCGCCAGTTGTGTGGCGGGCCGGAGGGCGGGGGAGCGTGTGCCCATACATGTATGCACAAGCTATTTCCGACGCATTTCCGGGTTGGCGGAGCACTGGAAACAGCTTGTGCACGGGCCTCCTCCAACCCGGATGTGCACCGGAAATAATGCTTGCACATGCACAAATAACGCTTGCACATGCACACAAGCTATTTCCGGTACTCCTCCGACCTGGAAGTGGGCAGCAGCGCAGCGCTGGTAAGAGCGGGTGGCTGCAGTGGGCGGTGGGGGGCGCCGCAGGCCGGATAAACAAGTCCCTAGGGCCTTATCCAGCCCATGTGCCTTATTTTGGGGTCCCCTGATCTAGGCTAACCCCCCGCAATGTAGGAATATGCAGCAGTCCCATATGGGGATCAAACCTGCAACCTTGGCATTATCAGCACCACACTCCAACCAACTGAGCTATCCTTACATACGAGATGTCTCAGCTGCTGCCTCCTCTCAGTAGCTCAACCCCAGAGGAGTGGAGATGGCATCAGGTCACCACTGAGTGAGACATTCCCAATGAGGGGCGACAGGCTTGCCACTGCCATCATGTCAATGTTTCTAGGCCACACAAAACACACAGGAACCCTGCTCTTTTGCCACCACCAGTAGCACAGAGATCAACTGTCCTGGCCAGGGCTGGGAAATATTTCAGGAGGCCAAGAGAGTGGTGCTTGAGAGCATTAGGAAGGAGAAATATATTTTTTTTGCATTTTTTATTTTATTTTAAATACACACAGAAGACTATGCATGGAGCAAATGAATGCATTTGTTAGATAACTATGCTGAGTAAGTAGCTCTGGGTCATCTGAAAAGACCTGCTCACCTTTTATATGGTGCTGTCAATAGCCCCGACTGTGTTGGAAATCGCATCCTGTCACCTGCCCTATTTTTGGAGAGAGCTGACTGCCTGCTAGAGCATGTGAGTGACAAAATTATCACCTTTTGGGGGGGAAGCAAATGGCTCCCATTAATTATCCACACAGCGGAAACCTTTCTACTGTGTGGCCATTTCTAAGTGCTCTCCGATGAGATTAAGTGCAGGTAATTAATCTTAGGAGCTTAGATAACGGGAGTGCTCGGGTGGCGGAAAGGGGCCATTTGTTAGGGTTAGGGAGCCAGAACTGAGGTGAGGAGTCAGCAGGAATTAACTGCCAGCTACATAGAAGTGTAGAGACCCAGAAGATTCCAGGTTCAATCCCCAGCATCTCCAGGTGCACCTGGGAGAGACTCCTGCCCAAAATATTGGAGAGCCACTGCCAATCAGTACACGCAATATTGAGCTAGATGGACCAATAGTTTGACTCAGCTTCATCTGCTCATGTGTGTTTATAAATAGATTGTTTAAAATAAATGCTCTTGCGTTTTAAGGGCTGTAGCTCAGTGGTTAGAGTATCTGCTTTGCATGCTGAAGGGCCCAAGTTCAGTTCATTGTGGCACCTCTGGGGCTAGGAGAATACCTTGTCTGAAACTGAATTGACATTGAAATACAGTGGTGCCTCGCAAGATGAAATTAATCCGTTCCGCGAGTCTCTTCGTCTTGCGGTTTTTTCATCTTGTGAAGCACGGCTATTAGCGGCTTAGCGGCTATTAGCGGCTTAGCGGCTATTAATGCTGTTTAGGGCTTTAAAGGTCAGCACCAACACTTTGAATTGTGCTCAGAAACGTTCTGGGAGCCCATGTAGGTCTTTCAGGGCTGGTGTTATATGGTCTCGGTGGCCGCGTCCAGTCACCAGTCTAGCTGCCGCATTCTGGATTAGTTGTAGTTTCCTGGTCACCTTCAAAGGTAGCCCCACGTAGAGCGCATTGCAGTAGTCCAAGTGAGAGATAATCAGAGCATGCACCACTCTGGCAAGGCAGTCCGTGGGTAGATAGGGTCTCAGCCTGCGTACCAGATGGAGCTGGTAGACAGCTGCCCTAGACACAGGACACAGGGTGATAGCCATAGGTCACCAGTAATAATAATAATAATAATAATAATAATAATAATAATAATTTATTATTTGTACCCCGCCCATCTGGCTGGGTTTCCCCAGCCACTCTGGGCGGCTTCCATAGAAACCAAAAAACACTAAAATATCATACATTAAAAACTTCCCTGAACAGGGCTGCCTTAAGATGTCTTCTGAATGTCAGGTAGTTGTTTATCGTTTTGACATCTGATGGGAGGGCATTCCACAGGGCGGGCGCCACTACCGAAAAGGCCCTCTGCCTGGTTCCCTGTAGCTTTGCTTCTCGCAATGAGGGCATGTGCTTTGCATGCAGAAGGTACCAGGCTCAATCCCTGGCAACTCTGGGCATGGCAGGGAAAGACTCCATGTCTAAAACCTTAGAGAGCTTATGCCAGTCAGTGTAGACAACGCTGAACTAGACGGACCAACGATCTGACTCAGGACAAGGCTGTGTTCTCTGTGTTACTATGTAGGATTGTTTCCAATGCTATTTATGGAACCGAATGCTGAGATGTCCCCTCTGTCAGATGGTCACCTCGGGCTAAGCTTTGAGGAGATGGGAAGCGTCTGTTTCCCTCCATCCTCTCCACCGGCGAAGCGTTCTTCCGACTCATCCGCTATTAATAGGCCTTTTTCCATTTTTGATTCCTGCAACGTAACTAAGTGAATGCGCTGACATGTTGAAGAGGGGAGTCTTTTATTACCAGCTACTTATATCATTAAGGCAATACCCTCCCTTGCAATCACACAGCGATGGATTCATATTTTAAGAAGCTTGAACGTTCCTTCCCTGTCATTTACTCCTGCCTCTGTTTCGCGGAGACGGCAGGCCCAGATTCGGAAGAGCAATCACACCCTCTTTGCCTCTTTCTGCTCTGACGTTGATTTATGTTCAGCTGGCGATGGCTGCACCCAATTACCTTTGCTTTGCTTTCCTTAATGCCAGAGACACGATACCAAAATAATACAAACCTCTTTATTCTTAATGAAATATTATCCTTTGGCACGATGGGAGATTATTCATTGCTTTGCTTGTTGTTCAGTGCTTCTTTCCATGGGAAATGGGAGACTGCTGATTGCCTCCCAAGCTAGGGATGGAGGGATGGATCCATCTATTTTCAGTGTGTGCTGGGCTCTGTGCCTTTTAAAGCATTTCTCCCATCCCTGCAAATAATCCCCAGAAATGTAGTTTGTTAAGGGTGCTGGGAGTTGTAGTTCTGATGGGGGACAAACCACGGTTCCCAGGATTCTTTGGGGAAGGTGCTTTATGTTAGAATTCCTGCTCCATGATTGCAGTCATGGGATTGTTGTCTTTCACATGACGGTATATGTTTTGACTCCACAGAGTGGGAAGGGACGGAGACAGGATGTTTGTATTACTGTGTTCCGTGAAGTGGGACTATTGTCCTTTGTTCACTCTTTTTGCTGTCTGATGCTAGACAGAAAGGGAGCCATGTTGCAGTGCTCCATGTGTATTTATATGTAAATAAAGTAGATTAGCCAAAATGCTGAGTTGCTGAGGTCTGTTACGCAAGCTGCGAAGACTCGGCAGATCCCTAAGTGTGCCAATGTCTGTTGGCATCGGTCGCTGTGACGTTCGGGCTGAAGAAACGAGCACCCAGGAGGGAGAGAACATGCCAGTCGGGCATGTGTCTCTGCCAGGGTCCTACTCAAGTGTAGGACAAGCTCCTGACAATTTACAGGTATGGTGTATAGGAAGCTCTGCCACTGAACTACAGTCTCTCCCTGGAGTCAATTTAGCTTGGTATTTACACTGATTAGCAGAGACTCTCTAGAGCTTCAGACAAGAGAGTCTTTCCCAGCCCTGCTTAGAGATGCCGGGGAGTGAACTTGCAACCTTCTGCATTCAAAGCAGATGCGCTACCACTGAGCTACACCCCTTCATTACACTCAGTCAAGCCACTGGCTCACCTTGCTTAGTATTGTCTACACTGACTGGCAGTAGCTCCCCAGGTTTCTAGGTAGGAAGTCTTCTCCACCCTGCCTGGAGATACTGGGGACTGAACCTGGGACCTTCTGCATGCAAACCAGATGCTCAAACCACTGAACTATGGCTACAACCAACTGCTCCTGGTCTTAGGTGGAATCTAGACACATATAAAAAAACGTTGTGGGAATGCTTTTTAAAAAACGTTTTGAAAAACATATTGAATTTGCCATAGCTCACCATCGCCATCTAGTGTATAATGCGCTTTGCAACACACTTAAAACATTTTATTTGCAGCTGTATAGCTGAGTCCAGAGGATAACATTGATATAGTTGCTGCAACAGAAACCTGGCGGAATGGAGAGAACTAGTGGGATGCATGTGTTTATCCCCCCCCCCCCATTCATCTTGTGGTGGGACCCCATTGCGGAAATAGAAATGGATTTTTGACAACTCGTGATCCCAGACACCTCCAAATAGAATACAAACATGGGTGGACATCCCCTGCCCATGCTGTGACTCCTTTCTCTCTGCAATGCTTCCAAGCACCAGGAAGCCCGGCTTCTCAAATGCGGAGAATGCCTACCCCATGTCTGTTCACAAGTGACCCCAAGCCCCCACAAACATCAGGAACTGAAGCTGGATGTTGGAAGGTTCAGGACAGATAAAAGGAAGTTCTTGATGCACTGCAGAGTTAAACCATGGAACTCCCTCCCACAAGGTGCTGCAATGACCACCAACGTGGGGGGCTTTCAAAAAGGATTGGACAAATTCACTGGACAACTTCTGTCGCAGTTTGAGGCAGCAATGCTTCTGAATACCAGTTGCGTACCCTCCAACATTTCTCCGATGAAAATAGGGACATACTGTTCAACAATAACATCAGCAGCAGCAGCAGCATTTATACCCTGCCCATCTGACTGGGTTGCCCCAGGCATTCTAGGCAGCTTTCAACATAAAAAAACCATAATAAAACATTAGACATATGAAAAACTTCCATTTAGAGGACTGCCTTCAGAAGTCTTATAAAGGTTGTACAGTTGTACCTTAGAAGCCAAACGGAATCCGTTCCGGAAGTCCGTCAGACTTCCAAAAGGTTTGGAAACCAAAGTGCGGCTTCTGATTAGCTGCAGGAAGCTCCTGCAGCCAAATGGAAGCTGTGGAAGCCCCATTGGATGTTTGGGTTCCAAAGAATGTTCGCAAACCAGAATACCGTATTTTTTGCACCATAACACTCACTTTTTTCCTCCTAGAAAGTAAGGGGAAATGTCTGTGCGTGTTATGGAGCGAATGCCTGCGGGTGGCGGGGGGGGGGATCTGCTGCAGTCGTGAGCAGAGGATCCATGGTTCCCCTTCCTTCCCTCCTCCTTGGTTACAAAGCATGGATCCACATGGATCCTCAGGATTTTTGCATTGGGCTACTCCAAACTCACTGTCAGATCACATGTCTATGGCCACAGCATGAACCACAAAAATCATATATCCACTATTTCATTTAGAATATTTTTTTTCTTGTTTTCCTCCTCTAAAAACTACGTGCGTGTTATGGTCTGGTGCGTGTTATAGAGCGAAAAATACGGTACTCACTTCCGGGTCAGGTATGTGGCGTTTGGAGCCAAAATGCCCGAGTACCAAGGCGTTCGTGATCCAAGGTATGACTGTATAGTTACCTATCTCCTTAGCTCAGGAGTCGCATAACTCCACACCCTCCAACATTTCCCCGATGAAAATAGGGACGTCCTAAGGGAAAACGGGACATTCCGGGATCAAATCAGAAACTGGGAAGGCTTCTGTCCCTGGAAAATAGGGACATTTGGAGGGTTTGCAGTTGCTGGAAACTTCTGGAAGGCAGCTCTTGGGTTTGGGGCCTGCTAGAGGGTCTCCCTTTAGAGCAGTGGTTCTCAACCTGTGGGTCCCCAGATGTTGTTGGACTACAACTCCCATCATCCCTGAGCTCTGGCCTTGCTAGCTAGGGGTGATGGGAGTTGTAGTTCAACAACATCTGGGGACCCACAGGTTGAGAAAGGCTGCTTTAAGGCATCTGGTCAGCCACTGAGAGAACAGGATGCTGGGCCAGGTGGACCATTAGCCTGACCCATCAAGATTTTCTTATGTTCTTGGACTACATGGAACTGGCGGAAATGACTGGCAGAATCCGAGACCAGGGAGAAGAGTCGGTGGAAGAAGATTGGAAAAAATTTAAAGTATATTTACAAAAATATAGTAAAATTAATGAATGTTAGAAGGATGCTGGAATGAAGTTACATGGTTTTAGCAGAAATGTTATAAAGAATAAAGTAAAAATGGATTGTTAGTGGGCCAAAGTGTAGAATATAAAGTCAGATTGGGTTAAGGTAAATTATAGAACAAAAATTGAGAAAGATGGAAAGAATTTGCACTAGTAAATTGAACTAGAATACAAAAAGGGAGGTGTGAGGAGGTCGAGGAAATAAGTAAATGAAAGGTAAAGCTATGAAATATTGGATGTGTTTTAATGTTTTTTTCCTCTTTTTGCTGTTTTGTTGTTTATGTTTTTTCTTTATTTTAGATGTATTGTAATGCATGTTTGCTATTTTTTTATTGTGTTTTCTTTTTATGTTTTTTTGTAATTTTTAAATGCTTAATAAACATTTCTATATATATAAAAAAGATTTTCCTATGTTCTTATGTTGGGATTCAGGAGGGGTAGCATGTCAAAATGCAAGACCACATACCTCAGCAGTTTCCACTTTAAAAATTAAGCCTGTTTCCTCGGGATGTCTCTCTGGAGGAAAACATTATGTCGAAGCCAGCTCCACTAAGCTTGAGATGTAGTGAGGAACATATGGCAAATCTACTCCTCGAATGCTCAGTCCTCTTCAGCAATTAATTAATTAATGTGCTTTGCTCGTTCATGGCTCTCCTTCCCTCATTAAGCCCCGCTCCCAGCCTCCCTGCAGGATTGTCATCTTTCCAAGATACACCTGGCCTCTGTCCCATCCTGGTGACCTCATCATCCACAAAACCTAATCACATGGCCGCAGGAGCCCTAGATAGAAGGCTCAACAGCCAATCAGAGCTCAGGATGCCCACTGGGCCAGCCTCCTCCATCCCTCTGTCCCTCCTCCCCGGAGTTACTTTGATGGTTCCATTTGGCTGATGAACAGGAGTGCTTCCCTATTAGAAGTTTGATGGATGGTCCCAATTATAGATCCCCTCCCCCTCTCCCAGCCTTGATTTAATGTAATGTTTTATTAATGGCAACAATTGGAAGAAAGCAAACAGCTCATTCCGAGCACGCCGGCCCAGTTTTGGAGGTTTCTCCGTTTAAGATTCACACCGAGTGCTCAATGTCAAGGAATTAAGGGTGGAAACGCAACCCAAGAACAATTCATTGAACAGGGAAATAGCCCATTAGGAGCCTCTTGACAAAATTAACAGAAGCATGACAAAGTTCCCCCAGCCCTCCCAGCCTGAAGGGGAAGGCTTCCAAGTGAATGCTAAGTCCTCGCCTCCCAGCCTATGGGATATTGCAAAATTTATCGTGTTTCAAGTCATTTGGAGAATTCAGCTACCTTCCGGGACCTGTGTTAGGCTCGCATTCACATCCTACATTTCTGTTCAGCTTTAAAATATATATATATTATTACGTTATTTCAAATATATAACAACAACATAAAGCGACCCCTGACTGTTAGGTCCAGTCGCGGACAACTCTGGGGTTGCGGCACTCATCTCGCTTTATTGGCCGAGGGAGCCGGCGTACAGCTTCCGGGTCGAGTGGCCAGCATGACTAAGCCGCTTCTGGCAAACCAGAGCAGCTCACAGGAATGCCGTTTACTTTCCCGCTAGAGTGGTACCTATTTATCTACTTGCACTTTGACGTGCTTTCAAACTGGTGGGTTGGCAGGAGCAGGAACCGAGCAATGGGAGCTCACCCCATCGCGGGGATTCGAACCGCCCACCTTCTGATCGGCAAGTCCTAGGCTCTGTGGTTTAACCCACAGTGCCACCCGCGTCCCTTAACAACAACATACATATACATAATAAAATAAGCCACCCTATCTGGTGTTTAAGCAATCAATATCCACCATTCATTTCAAGCACTGTGCTATCCTTTTAAAGGGGGGGAAAAGAGGGAAAAGGTAAAGGACCCCTGGACGGTTAAGTCCTGTTAAAGGTGACTATGAGGTTGTGGCGCTCATCTCACTTTTAGGCCAAGGAAGCCGGCTTTTGTCCACATGACCTTTCCAGGTCATTTGGCCAGCATGACTAAACCACTTCTGGCACAATGGAACACCGTGACGGAAACCAGAGCGTACGGAAACACCATTTACCTTCCTGCCACAGTGGTACCTAATGATCTACTTGCACTGGCATGCTTTCGAACTGCTAGGTTGGCAGGAGCTGGGGCAGAGCAACGGGAGCTCACTCGGTCGTGGGGATCTGAACCGCCGACCTTCCAATTGGCTAGCCCAAGAAGCTCAGTGGTTTAGACCACAGTGCCACCCACGTCCCTTTTAAACAGTCATGGCTCCCTCCACCCCCAAGAATTCTGGGAGCTGTTTTTAGTTAAGGGTGCTGAGAGTTGTTCTTGAAATTGCAGAGCAGCAAAAACACAACATTTAAGATTTAAGTGCGTCGTTGTTGGCCCCTCCCCCAAAGAAAACACACACAAAAGAAAAGAACCTACCTCCCCATTCTTTTTAACTCAGCTCTCAATTACAATATGTAATGCTCTGAGTTTGGGGATGGGTTTGATAAACTGTGGTTTAATAAATCATTAAACTGCTGCTTGGAGGGAACGTACATCTGGAATGTGGTGCCCTGAAGCTATTATCGAAGTGCCAAAGCTCAGATGGGCTCATTACAGCATTGTGGGCCAATGAAGTCTTGTTAAATGCAGCTGCCCTTCCTTTAAGCTTCGCAAATGGCGAGAGAGGGGGCCATGGAAATGAAGGGGGTGATGGTCCCAGCAGGAAATTCTCTACTTCCTAGCATCTGGAATGTTGCACTGGGGTCAGGGAAGCTTCCAGATTTCTCCTTTTCAAAATTCCCTTGCTTCCCAGCTATTGGGATTTGGAACAGATTGGGTCCAATTTCAAAGGTAAGGTTCTACACTTAGGCAGGAAAGACCGGCTGCACAACTAGAAGATGGGAGTCACCTGGTTTACCAGTAGTACATGTGAAAATGATCTAAGGGTCTTAGTAGACCACAAGCTTAGCCTGAGTCAACAGTGTGATGAAGCAGCAAAAGAAGAAGAAGCTAATGCTATTCTAGGCTGTATCAACAGAACTACAGTGTCCCGATCAAGGGAAGTCATTTTGTTGTTGTTGTTTAGTCGTTTAGTTGTGTCTGACTCTTCGTGACCCCATGGACCAGAGCACGCCAGGCACTCCTGTCTTCCACTGCCTCCCGCAGTTTGGTCAAACTCATGCTGGTAGCTTTGAGAACACTGTCCAGCCATCTTGTCCTCTGTCGTCCCCTTCTCCTTGTGCCCTCCATCTTTCCCAACATCAGGGTCTTTTCCAGGGAGTCTTCTCTTCTCATGAGGTGGCCAAAGTATTGGAGTCTCAGCTTCAAGTTCTGTCCTTCCAGTGAGCACTCAGGGCTGATTTCCTTCAGAATGGATAGGTTTGATCTTCTTGCAGTCCATGGGACTCTCAAGAGTCTCCTCCAGCACCATAATTCAAAAGAAGATACAATATCCATCTTCAAATATCTAAAGGGCTGTCACATGGAAGATGGAGCAACCTTATTTTCTCCTGCTCCGGAGGGAAGGAATCAAACCAATGGATTCAAGTTACAAGAAAGGTGATTCCGACTAAAGACCTTTCTGACAGAAAGAGCTGTTCGACAGTGGAATGGACTTCCTCAGGAGACTGGGGACTCTCCTTCCTTGGAAGTTTATAAGCAGAGGCTGGATGGCCATCTGTCACGGATGTTTTTCTTGTCATTTGAAACCATTGGTTCAGGTCCTAACCACCAGAGCAGCAGAAAACAAGCTTGCTCCATCTTCCATGTGACAGCCCATAGTTCAAAGGGGCTCAAAGCGCTTACAGTATGGAAAAAATACATAATACGACATAAACAATAAATAAAACATCAAAAAATACACAACCTAATGGCTCAATCTCCACATAAATCATAGGATCTAAAATGAAGATACAAAAAAATTAATATCAATAACAGCAACAACCCCCTGCCATCAAATCCCCCTAAACAATACCCCAGCCCAGGGCCAGATTTAGTTTTGATGAGGCCCTAAGCTATTGAAGGTAATAGGGCCCTTTATATGTCCAGCTGTCCTTTGTCAACAACAAATTGTCATGGTTTTTTGTGTTGAATATATGCTATATGGTAATTTATGGACCTAATAGGTATCTAACCAGTGATATTTTAGGAAGCAGGCTAGCAGGCAGGGCCCATTAATTATATTATAGGGGCCTACACAACACAAAACACTGTTGCTGTATGCAGGTTTTATTTTATTTGTTTTTTTATCTTATATTTTGGAAATGCACATCCAGGGTTTTCCCCCTCTAAAATATTTCGGGGCCCTCAAGAGAGTGGGACCCTAAGCCAGGCATGGCCAAGCAAACTTGACCCTCCAGCTGTTTTGGGACTACAGTTCCCATCATCCCTGACCACTGGTCCTGTTAGCTAGGGATGATGGGAGTTGTAGTCCCAAACAGCTGGAGGGCTAAGTTTGCCCATGCCTGCTATGCTATAGCTTGCTTAGCTTATATGTAAATCCAGCACTGCCCCAGTCCAAGAGACTGTTCAGCAGCCTCAGTTTTTGTAGCTGGAGTTGGCCAGTCAGTCAGGGCACTATCCTCACAGGTCAAGCAGAAAAGGCCCACAAGACAGGGAGCCGGTCTTCCAGGAGTCACAGCCAAGATGGTCTCTTGCCTCATATCA
The DNA here is from genome assembly GCF_964188315.1 of Podarcis muralis. Lineage (NCBI taxonomy): Eukaryota > Metazoa > Chordata > Lepidosauria > Squamata > Lacertidae > Podarcis > Podarcis muralis. The sequence goes on from NC_135669.1 coordinate 31,301,292, forward strand.
CCTCTTAGTCACCTCCAAGCTAGATCTACCCAACTCCCACACCTGGGTGGGAGTGGTACTCCCCAGATGTTGCTGGGCTCCAGCTCCCTTCATCTCTGAGCACTGGCCATACATGCCAACACTCCCCATGTTTTGTTTTGGTTTTTTGAGGAGGCCGGGTCCCCTCAATGTTCAGAGGGCATTCGGCTCTGCCTCCTGGCTCCTCATGACATCACGTTTGCAACGGGTCCCTTCAATCAACTTGCAAAGATGGCGCCTTTGGCATTGGCTGCCTGTTGGGGATGATGGGAGAGGGGCTCCGGTCCAGTACAACGAAATTAAATCTTTCCAATGTTCTGTTCTCCCCCCTCCCTCCCTGCCCCTCTGCCTCACCCCCACCACATAACCTTCCTATGAACCAGGTAGGCGTGCTTTCGACAATGCATGCCGAAAAGATGTAATGCAAAGCAATACCTGCCCTGCAAAATAATTGAAAACAAATTGAAATTGATTTCAGTTGATCTGCTCATTTGCCACCCCTCTCCCCAAATTCATTTCCCCCCTTTTATAGTCATTTACAGTATGAAAAATGAATAAAACAAATGGGGCTCATTTGCTCTTTTCCCCATTTGTCTTTTAAATGGACACATATCCCTATTTGAGACTAGGAAGGTTGATCCAAGCATCAGTTTCTTCCCCTGCAGCCTCTAGCCAATCTAAAATGAAGGAAATATTGCAACAAAAAACAAAGCAAAAAACCTTTTGCTAGCAGTTCCTAAACTTTTTGGGCTGCCACCCCCTTGGTTCCATAAACCCAACCCCATTGCCCCCTGCACTATAAAAGGCATTATTTAAAATAGTGGTTTGCACAACCCACTAATGAATATTGTTGTTGTTGTTTAGTCATTTAGTCATGTCCGACTTTTCGTGACTCCATGGATCAGAGCATGCCAGGCACTCTTGTCTTCCACTGCCTCCCGCAGTTTGGTCAAACTCATGCTGGTAGCTTCGAGAACACGGTCCAACCATTTTGTCCTCTGTTGTCCCCTTCTCCTTGTGCCCAACTTCAGGGTCTTTTCTGGGGAGTCTTCTCTTCTCATGAGGTGGCCAAAGTATTGGAGCCTCAGCTTCAGGATCTGTCCTTCTAGTGAGCACTCAGGGCTGATTTCCTTAAGAATGGTTTGGTTTGATCTTCTTGCAGTCCATGGGACTCTCAAGAGTCTCCTCCAGCACCTTAATTCAAAAGCATCAATTCTTCGGCGATCAGCCTTCTTTATGGTCCAGCTCTCACTTCCATACATCACTACTGGGAAAATGCTTATCTTGATCCAATGATACCGGCTTTTCAAAGTCTGATGGTCATTTACACATCAAATGTCCCCCTGCCACCCCCATGCCTCTTAGCCCCTGCCTAGGTAATCCACCCCACCCTCCTGGGGGCGCTATGACCCACTATGGGAACAATTGCTTTCCACTTTCTGTGCTTCCTCTCCAGTTGAGTATCCCAACTTAATGGGGAAACTCAAAGCAACACTCAGAATACTCCAGTGTTTTGATAGCTTTAGACGACTCTTCTGCATCTGAATGACTCAACACACAATTCTCCATGGGCAGACCCCCCCCCCATGCAGACTGGACTAGCCTGCCCAAAGATCTTTTGAACTGTCCCTCTTATTATAAGGTATGTATGTCTTAACCCTGCTCACTGGATGGACAGATCCTGAAGCTGAGGCTCCAATACATTGGCCACCTCATGAGAAGAGAAGACTCCCTGGAAAAGACCCTGATGTTGGGAAAGACGGAGGGCACGAGGAGAAGGGGACGGCAAAGGACGAGATGGCTGGACAGTGTTCTCGAAGCTACCAGCATGAGTTTGACCAAACTGCGGGAGGCAGTGGAAGACAGGAGTGCCTGGTGTGCTCTGGTCCATGGGGTCACGAAGAGTCGGACGCGACTAAACAACAACAACAACACAGCAATAATAAGCCAGAGGTGTAGGAAGGGGGGGGCGGAGGGCGTGTGCTGCCCCGGGTGCTCTGGTCCATGGGGTCACAAAGAGTTGGACATGACTAAATGACTAAACAACAACAACAAATGTCTTCACCCACATGTGTATCCAGAAGTCACTCATCTTCCTACACTCCCTGTCAAGAGGTTTAGGGTCTTTTGCTAGATTTGTAAATTGTGCTTGTTATGGGCATGGCTTGTGCAGAGGGTGTGGGGTGTAAAGCCAGGTATACTTGCCTCAGGCCTTGGAGGGCTAAGCTGGCTGGAGGTCACTACCAGGGGCTTGCTGGACTTACCCTGTCATACCAGGGACTTAATGGGCATCTGATTGGCCGCTGTGAGAAAAAGATGCTGGACTAAATGGGCCATTGGCCTGATCCAGCAGGCTCTTTGGTTCCTACGTTCTTTATACCTTGCTTCAGTGGGTCTTCTTAAAGTATGTCTAACATTGGACATCACTCTGTATAAACTGGAAGTCAAAACTGAAATAATCAAATCTCCAAAGCTTATATCTTTCTTATTATCACTACTGACTTTGATGGGGGGATTGAATATACATTTTTGAAGAGTGCATTAATAGAACTGATCTCTGTTAGAATGAGAAGGAAGCCCGAGAAGGGACTAAATCAGAAGAAAAATTGGCAGAAGATGGGGAGATGAAAGGATTCTTTTTTTTCCTCAGAGAAAGCCGAATGTTAGGCTTGCCTACAGCGGAAGTGAAATTGAGTTTCACTCTCCGTTGAGATATCGGATTTCAGAATCCTAACTCAGTTTGGATTTCAAAGCAGCAAAAATTTGAGGAAAAATTCTCGGGGGCCTCTTAACTTAAATCTAAATACAATTTATTAATTTTTTTCACAGGGGAGAGAATGCCCAAATCAAATAGTACGAGTCATAGAGTACAGTTAGACACGGGAGCTGAGAATTCACAACCATCTCTTCCTCCTCCTCCTCCTCCTCCTCCTCCTCCTCCTCCTCCTCCTCCTCTTCTTCTTCTTCTTCTTCCATTTTAAAAAAAAGCAGTCAGGGGTGATCTGAACCACAATGGGGTGTTGAGGAAAATGGGAACAGCTGCTGAGGGAAGGAAAGTGCCAAACAGTGGGGCAGAAGGAGGCTCTATAGTTAGGTAGTTTAGCTAGAGAAAAGAAGACTGAAAGTTGATAGTTATTTCCAAGTACCTGAAGGACTGTCACATGGAAGATGAGGTGAGCTTGTTTTCTGCTGTTCCAAGAGACCCAAACCAATGGATACAAATGACAAGTAAGGAGTGCCTGACTAAACATTAGAAAGAACTTTCTGATAGTGAGAACTGTTTGACAGTGGAATGGACGACCTCGGAAGGTGGTGGATTCTCCTTCATGGGAAAGCTTGGATGGATGGCCATCTGTCAGGGTTGCTGCTGACCTTTAAAGCCCTAAATGACCTCAGCCAAGTATACCTGAAAGAGTGTCTCCACCCCCATTGTTCAGCCCAGAAACTGAGCACCAGCGCCGAGGGCCTTCTGGCAGTTCCCTCACTGCAAGAAGTGAAGTTAAAGGGAACCAGGCAGAGGGCCTTCTCGGCAGTGGCACCCACCCTGTGGAACGTCCTCCCATCAGATGTCAAGGAAATAAACAACTACCTGACTTTTAGAAAACATCTGAAGGCAGTCCTGTTTTTAATGTTTGAAGTTTCATCATGTTTTTAATATTCTGTTGGGAGTGACCCAGAGTGGCTGGGGAGGCCCGGCCAGATGGATGGGGTTTAAGTGAATAATAATAATAATAATAATAATAATAATAATAATAATACCAAGGCTTGTTTTGCTGTGACCCTGCATTGCAGGGGGGTTGGACTACTTGAGCCTTGGGGTCCCTTCCAATTCTACAATTCTATGAGGCAGCAGTGGAAGGGAGAGGGTGAAGGGGGCGCCATTTGATGGCTCACCTCAGGCAGCAAATTGACTTAGGCTGGCCCAGTTGCCTAAAGCACCCCGGATAACGAGAGCCAGTCTTGGGTGAGAGGGATAAGTCATCGCCGAAAAGCAATTTTGGGCAGTGTCTGTGTGATAAACCAAATGTGTAGACTAACCCTTCAGGAGCAGAACCCGTTGCCACCTTAACTTCCGTATTGATTCTGCTGAGGCCAGCAGATTCGCACAGCTCATAAACTGCATGATTACATTTATAGCCGTGTTCCTATTAAGTGAGAGGCGCGGTGGAGATTAATCTCGTGTGTCCCTTCCAGCAAGGAGGTGGGGAAACCAATGTCAGAGGCAGGATCCTAAATCTCCCGGAGCTAATAAAGTCCCCGACTTTCACAAGAGGGAGAGGGTGCAGGGGAAACAGAATGGGTCCATAAGAAAACAAAATTCATTTTGCCACAATGGCTGGGTTCCTGCTCTAGCCAAGACAATTCCCAGCGAATGGTGAGCAGAAGTTGCATGGCAGTTAGGGATGTTGTGAAGGTCCTGATCTTCTCTCCAAGTGAAAAAATGTTCTTTTATGTCGGGGGGGGGGGGGGCGGAAATGTGGAAAAATATTGGGGTTTTTCTAAACGAAGAATGTCATGGGTCTAGCAAGTGGGCGGATTCCTGCTTTATCATTTTGCCTGAGGGAAGACTATGGAAACGAGAGAGCCTATGTGGTGTAGTGGTTAGAGCATCGGACTAGGACCTGGGAGAGATGAGGGTTCAGATCCCCTCGCTTGGGTATGAAGCTCACTGGGTGACCTTGTGCCAGTCGCAGCAGCTTTCAGCCTAGGTAAAGGTAAAGGGACCCCTGACCGTTAGGTCCAGCCGTGGCCGACTCTGGGGTTGCGGCGCTCATCTCGCTTTATTGGCCAAGGGAGCCGGCGTCCAGCTTCCGGGTCATGTGGCCAGCATGACTAAGCCGCTTCTGGCGAAACAGAGCAGCGCATGGAAACACCGTTTACCTTCCCGCCGGAGCAGTACCTATTTATCTACTTGCACTTCATGCTTTCGAACTGCTAGCTTGGCAGGAGCAGGGACCCAGCAACGGGAGCTCACCCCATCGTGGGGATTTGAACTGCCGACCTTCTGATCGGCAAGCCCTAGGCTCTGTGATCTAACCCACAGCGCTACCCGCGTCCCTAGCCTACCTCGAAGGGTTGCTGTGGGGATTAAGCAAGGAGTGAGTACCATTTACACCAGCTTGAGCTCCTTGGAGAAAAAGGTGGGATATCAATGCAGATATTCGAACTCTACATGGTGACTAGCCATGATGACTGTGCTCTGGCCTCTATAGTCAGAGGCAGCAATGCTGCTGAATACCATTTGCTAGAAGCCACAGGAGAAGGAAGGTGTTTTTTTTTGCTTAGTCCTGCTTTCTGGTTTCCCATGGTCATCTGGTTGGCCACTGTGAGAACAGAATGCTGGATTGGAGGGGGCCCCTTTGGCCTGGTCCAACAGGCTCTTCTTACACTTTCGTGGAAACTTGCCCATAAGGGAATGAGGTTCCTGGGGGGTGGGGAGAAGTCCTTTCAACTCTTGTCTAGGCTCACAGGAGAAAGGAGACCTTGGAAATGATCCTGCCCAGGAAACATTCCAAAGCACTCCATCTTCCTTCTGCCTGCCTGTTAATAAACCTCAGAGTAGTCATGGCAACTAGAAAAAGCCAAGGAGGGGGGACTTTGCCAAGGTAGAAGAATGAAGGAGGCAGCCAGACGAGGGTGACCCCCAATCCTGCCTTCTAAGCCTGTCAATCAATACAATATTAATTTGAGACCAAAAGGATTAGGCAGTTGTGTGTCTGGGATCAGCGAACAGCCTCGGCTGACAAGTGTAGGAATGAGTTCAAGGTCCATGCAGAAATGGTTTAGATCTATCTCCTGCCTGTCTTGAGAAGCCTCCCTCCCCATCTGAGGATTATGAAGTGCTTCGTTCCATCACACATCAGGCATGCCCCCATCTCTAGCCATTTCCCTGCCTGCCATATTTCCAGTTAGAACTGTAGAGTTGGAAGACACCCAAAGGCCATCCGGTCCAGCCCCCTCCGAGGCAGAAGTCACAGCTAAAGAATCCCTGACAGATGGCCATCCGTCGGCACCCCCCCCCCAGTCTGAGACCACTTCAGATGTTTGCAGAGAGGAGAAGAGAGCTGAAATGTCCTCAAAGACATTTTTGAAGATAATTCTGAGGAACACCTGTGGCTGCATAGGAACACACCTTCTGACACAGTCAGCCCCATTGTCAGGCTTTGGGGAATCAGATCCCTCCCCTGGTGGCAGTAATTAAGCAGATCAAATGAAAGGAGTGTTCTTACCAGATAAGTTATTTAATAATCACAGCGAGAGACAAAGGAAGGCATAGCACACAAAAAAATTGCCTTGCTCCCAGTAAAGGTTCACCCCCCTCTGTCCCCATTAATCTAAAGGTAAAGGGACCCCTGACCATTAGGTCCAGTCATGGCCAACTCTGGGGTTGCGGCGCTCTTCTCGCTTTATTGGCCGAGGGAGCTGGTGTACAGCTTCCGAGTCATGTGGCCAGCATGACTAAGCCGCTTCTGGCGAACCAGAGCAGCTCACAGGAATGCCGTTTACCTTCCCGCCAGAGCGGTGCCTATTTATCTACTTGCACTTTGACATGCTTTCGAACTGCTAGGTTGGCAGGAGCAGGGACTGAGCAATGGGAGTTCACCCCGTCGCAGGGATTCAAACCGCCGAGCTTCTGATCGGCAAGTCCTAGGCTCTGTGGTTTAACCCACAGCGCCACCCGTGTCCCTGTCCCCATTAATCTACATTACTCCTAATCTGAGTTTGTTGCCTTTGCGCTTTCTATTCCATCACTTTCCAAGCCCATCTAGTCTTAGGGGAAGAGGGGGGCATCAGGAATGCTGCCCAAGGACACTGAATCAGCCAGCTTTCTCTCTCTCTCCTGGTGTTTCCTTTTCTAGCTGCTCCTTACCCAGTATTTCCCAGCTTTCTCCCTCTGGACTATGCCCTTCTGCAAACCACTGTTCTAAATCAATACTGTCCTCCTGCCCTTGGGAAGGTTCATAAAAGGGGGGGGGGCCTCCCATCATTCCTCCTCAGTCCATTCCCTGACACCCATCAAGCTTGATATTGTCAACACTGACTGGCAGCAGCTCTCCAGACATTTCAGGCAGTGTGGGGAGGGGCAGTGTTTGACTCACTGGCATTCCACTCTGGAACTCATTTCCACAAGAAAGTAAAGATGACCATCAACTTGCATGGCTTTAAAAGAAGGTGAGGCATATTCATAGATACTGGGATGCTTACCACTTTGTTCAGCTTCACCTTCACTCATATATATATATATATATATATATATATATATATATATATATAGCCACATACCATCAAGCCAAGTGCAGAAACATTCATTACCACTGTGTTCCTCGCAAGGGCTGGTTGCTGCAGCTAAGTCCTGAAGGGCTCATTAATCAAAAGGCAATTAATTCTCCATCACAGGGGCAAAAAAAAGCACAAATACCCATCATTCTATAAGGCTCCATTTTTTTCCACAGGTGAGAAAAATTCTCTGATTCATGCAGAAAAAATGCATGATTAAACACTTCATTAGCATCCCACAAAGGGGAAGCTGTGGCCTGGGTTGCGTAATTCCGTTGCCACAGAGATGTGCAGAGCAAGGTGGCCAGCATCTTGGGGCAAACTGTGGAGGAAGAGAAGTCTGAACGTAGAAAGAAGCGATGCCCAGCACCTCTACTGGGGAAGGGCTGCAGCTTAGTGATAGAGCACCTGCCTTGCATGAAGAAGGTCCAGAACCCAACGGCATCTCCAGGGAAGGTTGAGAGAGACCCATCATGAGGGCTGGAGTCTTGCTTTATTTTGACGGGAACGGCCATAGCTCAATGGTAGAGCATCTACTTAGCACTCCAGAAGCCATGGGTTCAATCCCTGCTGGCATCTCCAGGTAGAGCCAGTGTGGTGTAGTGGTTAAGAGCGGTGGACTCATAATCTGGTGAACCGGGTTCACGTCTCCGCTTCTCCACATGCAGCTGCTGGGTGACCTTGGGCTAGTCACACTTCTTTGAAGTCTCTCAGCCTCACTCTCCTCACAGAGTGTTTGTTGTGGGGGAGGAAGGGAAAGGAGAATGTTAGCCGCTTTGAGACTCCCTAGGGTAGTGATAAGGCGGGATATCAAATCTAAACTCCTCCTCCTCCCCCTCCTCCTCCCCCTCTTCTTCTTCTTCTTCTTCTTCTTCTTCTTCTTCTTCTTCTTCTTCTTCTTCTTCTTCTTCTTCTTCTTCTTCTTCAGCTGCCTGAAACCCCGGAGAGCATCTGACAGTCAGTGTAGACACCACTGAACTAGACAGACCAATGACCTGACTTAGTAGAAGGCAGCTTATGTCTAATTCACACACTGTAAAGGTATTTTGGGATGGGGGTGGGGTCCATAAGGCAGGGAGCAAGCTTTGGTCATAGATCCCACCCCCCCACCCCAGGGGCCATCTCTAGTTAAGTAATATCTCATCAGACCTAGGAAAAAGCACTGGGAGCTGCTTTCCAGCTTCCCAGCTTCCTGCGTTCCAAGCATTTAATTCATAAAGTAGCAGAGGAAACGGCATTCTCACTTCTGACTGCGAAGACTTTTGAGGCTGGAAGCTAAGCCGGGATGAGCTTGATCTCCTGCCGTCTTTCCCCAACAGCATCAGCAGGAATCAAGCCAAGTCAAATATCCTCTAAAGTACAGGTGGGTAACTGCAGGCAAAGGGGGCAACATGTGGCCCTTGGCATCCTTTTACATGGCCCCCAGTACCTCCTGAAGCTGCTCCATCGGTTCCCGTTCAGAACAGAGACCAGGCAGTTTGAAAACCTCTCCATTTGTGGGGGAGGAGGCGAGTTTTGGAAGCAGCAGCAAAAGAGGCAGAAGGAGATTTGAATGCTACTCTTCTCAAAGCGGGCTTCAGATGTCCCCAAGTCGTCTACAGATCTCACCCCATGTGAAATCCCAGGGACCTGATGGTACTGCCTCTCAGAGTTTTTTTTCTGCTTCCTTTTTCCTGCAGAGAATTCAAACGTGCACAGATATTTGCTAGAGCTAGACTAATTAAGGTGCCCTTACAACCCCGATGCATTAAAACGAGGAGTGTTTCTGCTTCTGATTTGTTTTGGGGGTTTTATTTCCCATTCCCAAATGAGCTCAACTTCAGATGCACAGATGTGGCTGGCCTGGAGGGCCCCTCTCTCCAAATCCGTGGCGACTCTGCCCTCGCAGCCACCCAGCCGAAGGTTGGCACGTCTAATAATGCATTAGTCACTGTCAAGTTTCCCAGGGGGCAATGTGCCTGAAGAACTTTGCAGACGGAGCCCTGCCAATGGCGTTGGGGCTTTCAGATGCTGCAGCTGTTGAGCCAGATGCTCTGCCCTGTGGCTGACGCACTGTATAATGTTGCCCATGTACTGCAAAGATTTCGCACCGGAAAGCCGATTCCCCAGTCTATTTACACTTATTGATCGCGGAACTGTCCATAGCGGTGCTCGCTGACCTGGAACACGGATAGAGAGGCTGTCAGGCAGCCTCAGGGATGCAGGAAGGGGGCGGGCGGGTGATGGATAGGGGGTGAAAGCAAGAGACAGAGGGGGCTTCCTCCATCCTCTTTTCACACTCAGAGCAGCCCAAGAGGTGTCAATTGGCGAGGAAGTCATCAGAGTGAAATCGCTGAGCGCAAGGAGGCAGCTGACGAGGCGAAAAAAGCCCTTGATATAAGTTGGCGAGCAGGTCAGAAGGAGACGTGGGTGGCTGCTGATTCCACTTTTGATTGGAGCAGGGTGAGGCGGGGACCTGATGCTCTCCAGATATTGGACTCCAGGTGCTGGCATCTCTGACCATCACTGTGTACAGCTCTGGTCACCTGACCTCAAAGGGTATTGTAGAGCTGGAAAAAGGTTCAGACAAGGGCAAGCAGAACGATCAAGGGGGTGATAGCACAACTCCCCTATGAAAGGGGGCAGTGTCTGGGGCTTTGAAGTTTAGGGGGGGGAAGCCAAGGAAGAGGCAACCTTTGCAAGGCGAAGCAGTGTATCCCAAACTTGGGACTACAGTTCCTATCATCCCTGACCACTGGTCTTGCTAGCTAGGGATGATGGGAGTTGTAGTCCAAAAATAGCTGCAGACCAAAAATTGGGAAACGCTGGAGGGAAAAGGCTTTCCTCTTTCTCTCATAGTACTACTGGAGCATCATGGACATCCAATGAAGCTTAACGTGGGAAGAATCAGGACAGGGACTGACAAATGCAATTCAGCGTAAGCATGTGTAAGGCGATGCATGTTGTCACACAAAAATTCCTTCTTTCATGTAGAGGCATACCTCAGAGATATTGTGAGTTCAGTTCCAAACAATGAAGTGTATATCTCAATAAAGCAAGGCACACACAGTCAGAGGCAGAAAATGCTTCCGAAAACCAGTTGTGTTCTTAAATCTGATAGCATGAGCTTTCTGAACCCTGTAGCCTCTTCTTATGAAACTACCGCAAGGAACCTCTCAGTTCCAAAACCTTGTTGGCTCATGCTGGTAGGATGAAAACTGTGTGCGTGGCTTTTAGCTCTTTTTGAAAACCGTTAGCCTTTCCCCTTTAATTTCTTCTTTGCATTTCCTTGGCCTCAAGACTCGCACACCTCTTTTCCCATTCCAGGGCACATGGCTAGTGAAAGAGGGGCTTTGGTGGGTCCAAAGTCTCCCCTTCTCTGCCTGTGAGGTGCCTCTGGAATACCCCTGTTTTCCTCTCTCTTCTCAATCATCTGGAAAACTGCTGTTCATGGTTGATTTATCGCCTTGGAATCCTCATAGTTCAACCTTCCAATGATCAAACAAATAAATGCTATCCCAAATGCTCGGCCCACTCCATTCATCATGGGATATTAAGTGAAAATAATTGTGGATTATTAAAGCAATTACCAGATAATCGTTGCCACTCACAAAACTCCATTAATCTTTATTTGGGCCTCTTGGAGTTCACATCCTTCAAGGCCAGTTCGGCTAATTTGGCTTCTTAGAGAGATACAAGTTGCTCTGTTGCTCACACAGGGGGATGTGTTTTGGAATGCAGGGTGCCACCAGAGTCAACAATCTGGGTGGGGTGGCAATTGCAAGGGACCTGGCTCACTCACTCCACTGCTGCAGTGGCTAAACCCAGTATCCCTCCAACCTGTGGGTCTGTTGCTGTGTCTCTTGGGGCTCAAACTCCCCACTCAGCCCCAAATCTCACTGGGTGACCATGGGCCAGTTACTGTCTCTCAACCTGACCTACCTCACAGCGGGAATCGCAAACACTGCCTTGAGCTGCTTGAAAGGCAGGTGGAATCGAAACCTAATAACAAATGAACAAATTTGACTGGATGAGGTCTTCTACCTTTGAGTTCTGCCTGGGGAAAAAGAACCGCAGTGTCTTCCTTCCTTCCTTCCTTCCTTCCTTCCTTCCTTCCTTCCTTTCACAGTGTTTTTTTTTTTAATGAAATATTTATTCAAGATTTTTTACATTTATCACCCAACATATATAATCCCATACCCAACAATACAGTAAACAAAAAAAAAAAATGACAATAACAATACATACAAAAGAGAAAAAAAAGAAAGAAAAAACAAAATTGTAGCATCATATCCAAATTCTTAATATTCATGCTTTCCTTACTTTTGGACTTCCTCAAATCTTCCATTCCTGCTTTCCAGGTTTATAAAATTCTTTACAGCAAATTATCACCTTATTTTAGTTTCTTATTTGTATTTTTCCCCATATTATGCCTCTAATTTTAGATTTATTTTCCAAGTGCTTGAATACTTAATTAGACATAATTTCAACCAAAATAAAATTAACTTTTTCTCAGATTTCACATATTCTCAGATTCTTATCAGCTAACTTACTGATGCCACATTTATTTTCACTCTTGCATCATCTTAACACTCATACAATTTACAATGTTTTTGTAAGTAGTCCTTAAATTTCTTCCAGTCCTCTTCCAGTGCTTCCTCTCCCAGGTCTCGGATTCTGCTAGTCATTTCCGCCAACTCCATAAAGTCTATCAGTTGCATCTGCCATTCTTCCAGTGTGGGCAAGTCTTGAGTTTTCCAGTGTTTAGCTATCAGTATCCTTGCTGCTGTTGTTGCATACATAAAAAATGTGTAGTCCTTCCTTAACACCTTCTGGCCGACAATGCCCAAAAGCAGGGCCTCTGGTTTCTTAGGAAAGGTATACTTAAATACCTTTTTCAGCTCATTATAAATCATTTCCCAGAAAGCCCTAACCTTAGGGCAAGTCCACCAGAGGTGAAAGAACGTTCCTTCAGTTTCTTTACATTTCCAACATTTGTTATCAGGCAAGTGGTATATTTTTGCAAGCTTGACTGGGGTCATGTACCACCTGTATATCATTTTCATAATATTTTCTTTTAGGGCATTGCATGCCGTAAACTTCACACCGGTGGTCCATAACTTTTCCCAGTCAGCAAACATAATGTTATACCCAATGTCCTGTGCCCATTTTATCATAGCTGATTTAACCGTTTCATCTTGTGTATTCCATTTTAGCAGCAGGTTGTACATTTTTGAAAGAACTTTGGTTTTAGGTTCTAACAGTTCTGTTTCTAGCTTTGACTTTTCCACCTGGAATCCTATCTTTCTGTCCAACTTAAACACCTCTTTAATCTGAGCATAATGTAACCAATCTCTCACTTTATCTTTTACTTTTTCAAAACTCTGCAGCTTCCAAGAGTCTCCATCCTTTTCTAGTATTTCCCAATATTTCGGCCATTTGGCCTCCATATTGAGTCTTTTGTGGGCCTTAGCTTCCATAGGTGACAGCCACCTTGGAGTCTTATTCTCTAATAAGTCTTTGTACTTTATCCAGATATTAAACAGTGCTTTCCTAACAATATGGTTCTTGAAAGCCTTATGACTCTTAACCTTGTCATACCACAAATATGCATGCCATCCGAAAGCATTGTTAAAACCTTCCAAATCTAAAACATCAGTGTTTTCAAGAAGTAGCCAGTCTTTCAGCCAGCAGAACGCTGCTGCTTCATAGTACAGCCTTAAGTCTGGCAGGGCAAACCCCCCTCTTTCTTTAGCATCAGTTAATATTTTAAACTTAATTCTGGGCTTTTTGCCCTGCCAGACAAATTTAGAGATGTCTCTCTGCCACCTCTTGAAACACTCCATTTTGTCCATAATCTGTAGGGTCTGAAACAAAAACAGCATTTTTGGCAATACATTCATCTTTATAACAGCGATTCGACCCAACAAGGAAAGTTTCAGTCTGGACCAACCTTCTAGATCCCTTTTAATTTCTGACCAGCATTTTTCATAATTATCCTTAAATAGGCCCAGATTCTTAGCTGTAATATTTACCCCTAGGTATTTCACTTTTTTAACCACATTTAAACCTGTCTCTTTCTGAAACCTTTCTGACTCTGATGATGTCAAATTCTTTTCCAATACCTTGGTTTTCTGCTTGTTTAATTTAAACCCTGCCACCCGACCAAACTCATGAATCAGTTGTAATACCCTTTTCGTACTGGATTCTGGCTCCTGTAATGTCAGAACTAGGTCATCTGCAAAAGCTTTCAGTTTGTACTGTTTAGCTCCGACCTGAATTCCTTCCACCAACTGGTCCCCTCGAATCATGTTCAAGAGCACCTCCAGGACCGAAATAAACAGCAGAGGGGAAATAGGGCAACCTTGTCGTGTTCCTTTCTCAATTTTGAATTCTTTTGTCACCACATTATTAACTATCAATTTAGCCTTTTGTTCTGAATAGATTGCCTCAATACCATTTTCAAACCCCTGTCCCACTCCCATCCCTTCCAAATTTTTCTTCATAAACCTCCATGAGATATTGTCAAAGGCTTTCTCCGCATCTATAAATATTAACACTGCTTTTGTGTTTATGTTTGTTTGTAAAAGTTCCAAAATGTCAATAATGTTCCTTGTATTAGTAAACAACTGTCTACTTGGGAGAAAGCCTGCCTGGTCCTTATGGATCACTTCGTTTAGAACTTTTTTAAATCTACTTGCTAGAATGTCTGCAAAGATTTTGTAATCCACATTTAAAAGGGAGATGGGACGGTAGTTCTTAAGCTGTGTCTTTTCAGTTTCTAATTTAGGTATCAATGTGATGAAAGCCTCTTTCCACGTGTCCGGTGCTCTTTTCCCCTCCATAATCTCATTGCAAACCTCCAATAAAGGGTGCATCAAAAAGTCTTTCAATGTCTTATAATATTTGGAGGTAAGCCCATCTGGCCCTGGAGATTTGCCCAGTTGCATATTCTGAATGGCTCCTTCAATCTCTTGTTGTGTTATTTTGTGATTCAGGATTGTCCTATTATTTTGAGACAGTTTTGGTAATCCATGGCTCCTCAAAAATGGGTTCATCTCAATCTCACTCTGCGGCCCTTGAGTATATAGTTGTTTAAAGTATCTCTGGAAACATTCTAATCTCCGTCGGATTTTGGATGTTTCTCCCATCAATCTCTAAATTTGTGACTGTGTTCAATTTCTGTCTTTTTTTCAACTGCCATGCCAGCAGTTTTCCACATTTATTTGCCGATTCGAATGACCTTTGTTTCATTAATTTAATTTTCCACTCCACTTCTTGATTTATCAATTTAGAATATTGTCCTTGATAAAGTTTAATTTCTCTCAAGATCTCCATTGACTTTGGTTTCAATCTTAACTTCTTCTCACAGTCCTTAATTTTCTCCAAAATCCTATCTTTTTTCTCATTTTGTGCTCTTTTCTTTATAGTATTTTGTTGTATCAAAAACCCCCTCATAACTGCTTTACTTGCGTCCCAGATCACTCTTTTTTCTATTGTGGTGTTCAGATTTATTTCAAAGTAGTCCTTCAAAACTTTTTGGGCCTTTTTAATAATCTCCTGGTCTCTAAACAAGTTGTCATTCATCTTCCATCTAAAGGAACCAGTTGGCATTAATCTCATGTCCATCTTTACTGCATTATGGTCGGAGCAAGTCTTTGGGCAGATTTCCACCTTTCTTATCTTAGGTGCCAGCCCTCTAGTTGTCCATATTTGGTCGATTCTTGTCCATGTCAGTTGGGCTTCAGAAAAGAATGTTCCTTCTCTTTCTAGGGGGTTCTTTGTCCTCCAGATGTCAATCAAGTCCATATTGTCAGTTAGTTCAAAAAAGGTTTTAGGTAGTCTGCCGTCTTTTGTAACATTCTGACCGTGTGACTTATCCATGTTTGTTGATACCACTCCATTCATGTCTCCCATCATTATGATGTTGTTGTAGTCCATATAGTCCAGTATTGTCTCATGCAGTTTCTTGTAGAATTCCGATTTCCCCTCATTTGGTGCGTAAATTCCTAGTATTAAAAACTTTTCACCTTGAGCTTGAATCTCAATTGCCAGGATTCTTCCTTGCTCATCTTTGAATAAAAATTTTGGTGCTAGGCTCTCCTTTGCATAAATCACCACTCCTCTTTTTTTAACTCGGTCCGATGAAATAAATTCTTGGCCTAATCTCTTGTTTATTAGCACTTTTCTATGGAGCCTAGTCACATGTATTTCTTGCAGGCAAATAATGTCCAATTGTTCTTTCCTCAAAATGTGGAATATTTTTTTATTTTTTTCCGGGGAGTTACAACCATTAATGTTCCAACTAAGAAGTTGCAGAGACATCCTGGACGAATATGTTATTCGTTTATTGGTGGTGGTGGTGGTACTTTCTCTTTCTCCTGATCCTCAGGTCTCACAGGTGTAGGTGCAGGCAGTGGCCCAAGTCCTGGCGGTCTATCAATCCCCTTCTGAAGATCCTCTCCGTAAGCACTCAGAAACTTTTCTTTATCGTCGGCTGTTTTAATTCTCACTTTCTTCCCTCTAAATGTAAATGATAATCCCTGGGGGAATTCCCACCTGAAGGGAATTATGTTGCTCCTCAAGAGTCGTGATAGCTCTGTATAAGTGGATCTAAGATCCAAAAGCTGTTTTGGGATGTCTTTGAATATCTCTGCTCTTTTGTCCTGAATTTCAAGTGACTTCCCGTAATGTAGGCCTAATATTTTATCTCTCTCCTCCTTAGATCTCAAAATAATCAAGCAGTCTCTGGCCCTGTCTTTCCTTGTTATTTTTCCAAGTCTGAAGGCAGTCAGAATCTTAAAGTCCTTTTCTTCTTCCAAATTCCAAAATTTGGAGAATTCTTTTGTCAGATACTCAATTAAATTTCCTTGCTCAAGTTCTGGAATTAGCCTCAGTCTCAGGTTACTTTCCCGATTCCGTAATTCTATCATAGACAGGTAGGCCTGCTGCTCGCCAATCTGTTTATGCAGTGGTGTTACTTCTCTCTGCAAAGCTTCGACTTTTTGATTGGCTTCCTCCGCCAGTTTACGATTTTCTGTGGTAACTTCAGACAATTTCCCAATTGCTTGTGCATTCAGAGCAACTTGTTCAGTTAATTTGTTGACACTAGCTGTATTTTGGTCAATCTTAGCCGTTTGTTCATCTGCTTTCTTGTCCAAACCTTCCAATTTTTCAAATATTCTATCTAGTACTGTTTTAGACTCTCCAGCAGCCATGCCTTCCAAAAGGCCTTGCTCAATTCCTTCTTCTTCTGTACCTAAATCAACCGGAACAGATGGTTTACCCTCTATTTCCAAAACAGCAGGTACAGATGATCTACGCAGCTGTGCAATTAAATTCAAGGTTGTTTGCTTAGCTCTTGCTTTTGCTGTTCTCATCTTGGCGGCACCACTCATTCCAAAACCATCTGATAGTCAAGGTCAAATTATGTACAATCCAATGGGAATCCACAGGCCCAGAGAATAAACAGCAAGATAAGGAGGTAGAGTACAAATGCAGAAAGTCACGTAACGTTATAAATCCACAAACCTCTAGAGGGAGCCCCACCAAGTACTTGAAGGAAGAAAACAAACTTGAAAAAATTAACAATGTCCAGCAAACTTTCAAATTCCAAAGGACCTTCAGGCTTAAAGCCAGCAGAGTTGATCTTGAATATACAACAATGTCTCAGAAAAGTATAAACAGTGTTCCAATGTAACACTCCAATTGCACTCAGATGTAACACAAGCAAAGTTTCTAAGTATCAAAATCTGCACTCTGACAGTTCTATTTTTTTTTCCAGGCAGCCCTCCACCTGGGGTTCAAAGTAAAGTTTATATTCCAAAGGAAGAGTTTAAAACAGAGTCCATAACAAAAAACAGTACTCAAAAAAGTTAAATCCTCAATGTTAAAATCTATTCTCTGTGATGCAAGGGTTGACTGCTTTTGAAGCTACTTCAAAGGCTCCAGACTTCAAAGTCTTTCGCTTTAGATCTTTAAGCAGGGCGGAAGACGGACTTCCTGGTTACGTCTCCCGCTTTCAGGCAAATTGCAGATTAATTTTAGATCCCAAATTCTCTCCGTTTTCTACTCACGGGTTGTTGCTTTTAAGTCGAATGTTTCCAGGAAAAAAGGTCAGCGCTCATCGGCAGCGGCTGTGCGGCTTCACTCCACGGGAATAGCGATCGACCCACAACACCGCGCCACCCGTCCACGTTCCGGGGCTCCTTACGGAGTCCCTTCTTCGTTTCTGGGGGCGCTTTTGGTGCCCACCGGGTCCCACGACCACAGGCTTTCACCGCCTGTGGGTTTCCGATGCGGGTCTCCGCTTCGCCGTAGCGGACGACCCGTTTCCGCGGAGCTTCCCCTTCACAGGATGAAGAGGACCGCCATTGCCGTTTCGCACCGCCTCCGGAAGTCCTTTTTCACAGTGTTTTGATCCATGTTGCAAGCTAACAAGTAGAAGAATACAGCAGATTCTCCCTGTCCGGGGTCAGTTTTATAATTTCAAGGCTGGAGTATGTGGGGCTTCCCTTGCTCTTCATCCAGAGGCTGCAGTTAGTGCAGAATGCAACAGCACAATTGCTGACAGGCCTTTCCAGCATGTAACAACTGTGCTCAGAGATCTGCACTGGTTTCTGGCTTTCTACCAGGTGAAGTTCAAGGTGTTACTATCAATATATAAAGCCCTTAACAGCTTGGGACAAGTTTACCTGACAGATTGCTATACTCCATATATGCCCACTTCCATCTGTGGAACTGGCACTGTCTCAGGTGCCACACTTGTAAGAAATTGATATTTTAGTATTGACATCAGGCAGGTACCTTCACTGTTGGTTTCCAAATGTCTGATGTAGATTTTCAATTTCGTTGTTCTGTATGGGACAATGACAATAAAGATTATTGTATCGTATCATACTTATTTTTTGGCACATGCTAAAAACATTTTTAGTTTTTGTATGTATGTGATAGGGACGCGGGTGGCGCTGTGGGTAAAAGCCTCAGCGCCTAGGACTTGCTGATCAAAAGGTCGGCGGTTCAAATCCCCGCGGCGGGGTGCGCTCCCGTCGTTCGGACCCAGCGCCTGCCAACCTAGCAGTTCGAAAGCACCCCCGGGTGCAAGTAGATAAATAGGGACCGCTTACTAGTGGGAAGGTAAACGGCGTTCTGTGTGCTGCGCTGGCTTGCCAGATGCAGCTTGTCACACTGGCCACGTGACCCGGAAGTGTCTCCGGACAGCGCTGGCCCCCGGCCTCTTAAGTGAGATGGGCGCACAACCCTAGAGTCAGACACGACTGGCCCGTACGGGCAGGGGTACCTTTACCTTTTTATGTATGTGATGTATGGAATGTGATTGTATGTGATGTATGGAAGTGAGAGCTGGACCATAAAGAAGGCTGGTTGCGGAAGAATTGATGCTTTTGAATTATGGTGCTGGAGGAGACTCTTGAGAGTCCCATGGACTGCAAGAAGATCAAACCTATCCATTCTGAAGGAAATCAGCCCTGAGTGCTCACTGGAAGGACAGATCCTGAAGCTGAGGCTCCAATACTTTGGCCACCTCATGAGAAGAGAAGACTCCCTGGAAAAGACCCTGATGTTGGGAAAGATGGAGGGCACAAGGAGAAGGGGACGACAGAGGACGAGATGGTTGGATAGTGTTCTCGATGCTACCAGCATCCACTGTGGGAGGCAGTGGAAGACAGGAGTGCCTGGCGTGCTCTGGTCCAGGGGGTCATGAAGAGTCGGACACGACTAAATGACTAAACAACAACAACAACAAACATTTTTGTTTAGCCAAGCCTACCTGGAATGTTGTTGCACATTTTATTTTGTTTTCAGTTTATCTCTGGTTTTAATTCTTTAATGTTTAAAATTGTGCTTGTTGATTATTCCATCAATACTTTTATTATTTTCTTCTTTTAGTAAACAACAACATATTATTTTCTTCTTTTAAAAAAACAACAACAATCAAGCGGTGTATAGATTTAATGAAATAAATAGCAAGCAAGTGTCCCTCAGACCAGATGTGAAGAGCAGCAAAACGCAGTGCAGAACAATCATCTCTGCATCATTAAAGGGATGGAATGGGTGCCTGGGGACCATCCACTCACCTCCAGATTCAGGGTCTTAAATGTCTGGTCTTTTGTTTCCTCTGGTGGCAGCTAGGAGCGGAGACTATGATGAGCCCCAAAACAGAAAGTCCAGCACACACTGTGAAACTCGCTCCCACAGGAGGCAGAAATGGCCACCAGCTTAGATGGCTCTTCAAGAAGTTTGGACAAATCCATGGCTGGCAAGGCTATTGATGGTTACTAGCCGTGGAGGCAGTAATGTTTCTGAATACTAGTTGCTGGAAGCCACAGAAGAGGCAAGGGCTCTTGTGCTTGGCTCCCTCTTGTGTGTTTCCCACGGGCAACTGGTTGCAGACTGTGAGAACAGGATACTGGACTAGATGGGCCATTGGATTGATCCAGCAGACTTATCTCCTCGTGTTTTTACATCTGATAGCATGAGCTTTCTGAAGCCTACTTGAAAGGAGGGAGCAAGTTGATGTGTCCTGTAGAATTAAGGCCTTGTTGAGCCTCCAGGAGGGGCAGCTATAAAACTCTATGATTCTATGCTTTCCTGCCTAGTTGTTGCTCAAGACAACATGGTCTTGTGCTGGCCAGCTCCCCAGCTGCTTCAGCAACATCTCATGCTGGCTAGCTCCTTTTCCTGGCGGACAGCTCCCCAGTCTCTGTAATATCATGGGGAATCCAAACCACAAAGCAGCAGTGAAGGGGACAGACCTTTATGTAAAGACTAGATGGGAAAATCTAGGGAACCTCCTTCCCCACCACATCCCCTCTAAGAACCTTCCCTCCTCCCTTTTCTTTTCTATGGAAACAATGGAGATTTTAGGGAACGCTGCCAAAAGCGCCATATGCAATATTTTTAAAGACAGCATGGCATGCATCTTAAAACAATGCTTCACTTTTTAAAAAAATGAGTAGTATTGAGATTTTTTTTTAATGAAAGGCAATTAGGGAATGCATCCAAGCTGACTTTAAAAGAGGGTTGGACAAATTCATGGAGGACGTTTTTAAGCAGAGGTTGGGTGGCCATCTGTCATGGATGCTTTAGCTGACATTCCTGCATCGCAGGGGGTTGGACCAGATGTCCCTTGGGGTCCCAACCATACAATTTTATGATTCTATGATAAGACTATGGGTGGCTACTAGCAATTATGGCTGTGCTCTGCCTCCACAGTTGAAGTCATTAATGCTTCTGAATACAAGTTGCTGGAAACCACAGGAGGGGAGAGGGCTCTTGTGGCCAGGTCTTGCTTGTGGGTTTCCCATTGGGACATCTGGTTGGCCCCTGTGAGAACAGGATGCTGGACTAAATGGGCCACTGGCCTGATCCAGCAAAGCTCTTCTTATGTTCTTAGGACAGTTACACCATCTTAAAGGGATCTGGAGAGAGAGGAGTTCTGGAATCTTATCTTGTATATGGTATTTGTTAAACTCTGTCAAAATAAACATTTCACGTTACTGGAGTGAAGAGATCTCCATCTTGCATGCAGAACTGCTCTTGGGAGAACTTAGCAGCGATATCAAAACTTGCTAATTGTGTCCACCTCTGTGGAGGCAGAGAAGACAACCTGCAATGGTTTAACCCTTTGTGAATACTGTATGTGTTTGGAGTGACAAATAATATGACAGGAGTGTTGACAGATTTGTGGTCCTCTCTCCAAACTGATACCTTGTAAATATTAGCATGCAAATGTTATTGCACTTGGGTATCTGATTGTATTATGTTAGCTGTTGAAGTACGCATTTTCATAAAACGTGGCACAGAAATGAAAGTTTCAAAGAGCTGATGCATCCCCAATGAAAACCCATTCCTTCCTATCTGTGCTGTTTGGGACCCACACCATCTGCCCCCCCCCCCGAGAAATGAATATTGTAAACACCTCGGGGCAGAGATCTGTCTTAATATTGCTGTAGTCTGAATACTGCTGCCTGCTTTGTCGCATTCTATTGCTGATACTGATTTCCATTTTTGCTTTATGCTGAGTTTATTGTTATTTATAAGGGAAGGAGTGAAGGAAACAAGTTAAATACCACAGCAACAACACTGGAAAGCTGTGGCTCAATGGTAGAGCAGCTTCTTTTTATGAAGAACATCCCAGGTTTGATCCCCAGCACTTCCACACAGGGCTGGGGAAAACACACTGGTGAGATGCTTCTGGTCACACTTGGCTCAAGGCAGTTTGCTTTCTAGCTTTGCTCCTGACATGCAGCTTTCAGCCAGCCTTAAGAACACAAGAAGAGCCTACTGGATCAGGCCAATGGCCCCATCTAGGCCAGCATCCTGTTCTCACAGTGGCCAACCAGGTGCCCCAGTGGGAAACCCACAAGAGGGACCCAAGCACAAGAACCCTCTCCCCTCCTGTGGTTTCCATCAGCTGGCATTTAGAAGCATTAATGACTCCAGCTGAGGAGGCAGAGCATAGCTATCGTGACTAGTAGCCATCGATGGCCCTCTCCTTCTTGAATTTGCCAAATCCTCTTCTAAAGCTGTACAAGTTGGTGGCCATCACTGCATCCTTGTGATGGCCTGGGACCGGGCCCGGAACCAGAGGAGACTCAGTCTGCACCGGATCCTTTGCCTCAGGCATAATCTGAACCAAGTCTGGGGCCTGTTCCTGAAGAGTCCCAGTCTGCACAGGTTCCCCTGCAACAAACACCAGGTGGGCTGAGTCAGGGGCCTGAGCCTGCTCTGGCTTCAGATGCGGGGATTACCTCGTTGCCTTCAGCTGGGCCATCACTTACAGCTGCTCCACTACTGGTTTGGTCAGAGGAGGCTGAGGCGGCCCCTGGGTCTAGTAACCCACCGACGTCTCCTGAGCTGCAGACACTAAGGTCTGAGACAAGGAGAGACCTGAGTACTTGCAGGAGGAGTGCTCACCTTCGGGCAAAACAGGGAGGTGAGTCACCGGGGGATCAGGACCGGCCATTACCCCAAAAAAGATAAAAGTCTGTCAGACCCCACTCCAGGTTGCGGGAGCAACATTGCTGTATGCCAGCTCCTGTCTGAGATCCTGTACCTGTCCTTGCCTGGTTTCCTGTCTCGTGACCTGCCTTGACCCTGTCGGACTGACTCCTAGCGGAACCTTCGGATTCTGGACTGGTCCTGGACTGCATTTCACGGGTTACCCCGGGCCCAGCACACTCCTGTAGGAGGAAGTTCCATAGTTTAACAATGCACTGCATGAATACCGTATTTTTCGCTCTATAAGACGCACCAGACCACAAGACACACCTAGTTTTTGGAGGAGGAAAACAAGAAAAAAAACATTCTGAATCCCAGAAGCCAGAACCCAACAAGAGGGATCGCTGCGCAGTGAAAGCAGCAATCCCTCTTGCTGTTCTGGCTTCTGGGATAGCTGAGCAGCCTGCATTCGCTCCATAGGATGCACACACATTTCCCCTTACTTTTTAGGAGGGGAAAAGTGAGTCTTATAGAGCAAAAAATACGGTAAGTCCTTTTATATATTTGACCTGAATCTTCCAACATTCAGCTTCTCTGGATGCCCATGAGTTCTAATATTATGAGAAAGGGAGAAAAAATTTCCTCTATCCACTTTCTCCGTGCCATGCAAAATTTTACAAACTTCTACCATGTCACCTCTTAGTGGACAGTGGAGGCAGAAAATAGCCATTATGGCTATTAGCCATTGATAGCCTCCTCCATGAAATGAGAAGTTTCAGAAGAGGCATTCTCCTGTCTCCCAGGCACAAGAGGGAAAGGCTCTTCCAAGACAGTGCTTTGCAGACAATGGTTCTTCAACGTTTTTTTACACCCAGTAATCAATGGCAGGTTACAGCATTAATAATAAATCTCCCCTCAAGTGCCAACATTTATCTCTGCCCTTAAAGCTAATCATCTCCCCCCACTAACCAACTCCCCCCCCCTGCCCAGTCTCTGTCAAGGTCCTTCTCCATGACCTCCATCTGTAATTCAATTCCATCCTCTTATATCCTGCTGGGTTGTTTTGGTGGATGCTGTTTGCTTTGCTCGGCACTGGTGGGCAGAATTGAATTCCGCCTGCCGTTACCCCTGTGAATTACACGCTTCTC
This sequence comes from Podarcis muralis, assembly GCF_964188315.1. Classification (NCBI taxonomy): domain Eukaryota; kingdom Metazoa; phylum Chordata; class Lepidosauria; order Squamata; family Lacertidae; genus Podarcis; species Podarcis muralis. Next base: position 31,324,676 of record NC_135669.1, read on the forward strand.
GATACATCACCCTCAGAGGCCTGCTGTGTTTTTGGAGGTTGTAAACCACAGCAAGCAATTAATAAAAGAGAGATCTGCACGTTGCCGCACCCCCTTCTTCTCATATTTGCAAGGAAGCCTCTGGATCTGTCCCAGGCTGAGTTATGGTGGGGCAGGTAGCAATTTATCAAAGACAAGGAAGAGGCCTGGATTAAAGGAGATAAGAATGATAAAAAGGGCCTGGTTGCCCGATCAGACCAAAGGCCCACCTGATCCAGGATCTGGTTCTTACAATGGCTGATCTGCAGGACACGCACAGCCAGGATTCGAGCACAACAGCCCTCTCCCCTCTTGTGGTTTCTAGCAACTGGTATTCCGAAGCATTGCCACCTCCAACTGTGGAGGCAGACCATAGCCTCCATGATGGTTAGTAGCCACTGATAGCCCTTTCCTCCTCCATGAATTTGTCCCGTCCTCTTTTAAAGCCATTCAAGTCAGTGGCCATCACTGCCTCCTGAATCTTTGATCTGCTCTGAATCGTCCAACGTTCAGCTTCATTGGATGTCCGCTAGTTCTAGTGTTTTGAGAGAGGGGAAAAAACTTTTCTCTATCCACTTTCTCTATGCCAGACATCATTTTACAAATATATATTTCATTTTATAAACTTCTATCTACTTTTCATTTAAAGACGTCCAGGTTGGTGGCCATCATTACATCTCAAGGGAGTGAATTCCATATCTTTTTGTATTAATTTTTTTATTGTAGCATTGGAAAGTCCCCAGGAGTCATCTAGTCCAAACCCCTGCCATGCAGGAATGACAGCTCAAGAATCACTGGCAGATGGCCACCCAACCTCTGCTTAAAAACCTCCAAGGAAGGAGAGTCCACCACCTTCCAGTGCTCTCTGTTCCACTGTTGAATGGCTGCCACTGCCAGTAAGTTGTTCTCAATGTTCAATCAGAATCTCATTTCTTGTTATTTGAATCCATTGGTTCAGGTCCTACCATGGAGCAGCAGAAAACAAGTTCGTTCCATCTTCCATATATTTGAAGATGGCTGTCATATCACCTCTCAGTCTTCTCTTCTCCAGGCTAAACATACCCAACTCTCTCATCTCAGCTCTAGCCTCCTGAACCATTGGTGGTGGTGGTAACAATATCTTATAGTTCAGCTTTCACTGACCTGGTGCTACAAGTCCCATCAGCCTCAGCTAGCATAGCCAATGGACATGGCCAATAATGGGAGCTGTAGTTCAAAATGCGTAGAGGACACCAGTTTGATATAGTCTTCGGTAGTCTATTAATTGCCCTTGAGGCCTATCAAGGTACCATGGACAGTGTCATATGACGCTCCACTCTGGTCTACACTCTGCGATTTAGCTAAGCGAATGTAATTACTTTACAACAAAGATGGCAAACTCAATAAGGCTAAGTGTAGGTTACACAGACAGCTCCTCGCTAGCACTTAAGGCATATGACTCAGACCTCCTGGTGGTAACAATCTTCTATGTTTGATGAGCTACAAGGTTCAGGCTTTCTTCCCAACACATCCCACAGAAGTCGTCTCATCTTTTATTTCTCAGCTCACTTGCAGTCCAGGAGGGCTCATAACAGATACCCGTTTGAAGCCTCTCTGTTGGGGGGCATTGCTCTCGAGCGAACACAACTGTCTGCCTGACTCGTTTACTGAAGGAAGGTTGACTTTTTTGTGTGTCTCCTTGTGGGCAGGTGTGCGTGGGGAAAATTTGATATGATTTGGAGCTGTCTGTGGTGTTGCAAAGACTATGCAGGTCACCCCCTTGAGAGACTCCATTTGTCTTTCTCAACTCCACACCCTTCCCTCCATTCAGCGGTGTAATGGTGCAATACTCAGATCTTCCTCTCTCAAAGAAGGAGACTAGGGTTCTTAGAGGACAGGGAGGCTTGGATCAGCAACCACCACATATTTCTAACCTGGACTCCTTTGAGAGGAAGGATACAATACAATTTGATAATGATATATGGACACAACCCACAGGCATATTATTTGCCACTGTGAGAATGGAATGCTCGACCAGATGAGACATTGACCTGATTCAGCAGGCACTTCTTATTTTCTTATCCCTGACCATTGACTGTGCTGAATGTTTGATGGGAGCTTAACAGCATGTGGAGGGCCACTGGGGTATTTTTTTTCTAACGCAAGCAAGCAAGCAAACAAACAAACAAACTTGCTTATCTTTATCTTTGTGGGTAAAAGTATTCCCTCCAGGAAAACAATGAAATTGCCTTTTACTGAGTCAGATCATTAGTCTGTCCAGTTTGTATTATATCACATTGACTGACCCAGTGTCCTCTGAGTTTTCCAGCAGGGGACATTCCCAACCTGGGACCTTCTGCAGGGAAAACAGATGCTCTACCACTGAACTTCGGCCCCTTCTCCTAACAAGTCCCTCTCCATCACTGGTACGTTGTCTTGGAATGCATTCCAGCTCCATTTAAGAGAAGCAAACCACTTCTAACTAGATGACATAGTATCGGTAATATTATCCTCCTAATCTGATTTCCTATACAAGCAGCTGGGCTAATGTACCACCACCTTTAGGCTCTCATAATGGGCCTTCCCTGTAGACCGAGATGATGAGCACTTAGAAACAGCATCTAGTTTAATTAGAGTAAAACCTGATGCTCTCTCCTCCCCACTCCCTTTTGGCCAACTGGAGCAGAAACTCTTTTTGATATTCACTAGCTAGCCCTTGTCTAATAGGCTAAGCCCTTCTCTTTGTGTGCGTGTGTACTCCCCAAAAGCCATCTCGGCCGCCCCTCATTCCAAATGACTGATAAGGGTGGATGCCGACAGCTGGCTTGGCAGATTGATGGCGAGGCAATGTCGCCCTCCACCTTGAGGTCACAGGTTTGAATCCAGCCCTGCGCTGACCATGATGTGAAATCACTACTCCACAACAGCTGCCTTATGGCCCATCCCGGGTCTCAAGCCAGTTCCTCGTGGACAGGTGTCCGTTGCTCAGATGAATGCTTTTGTATTTTGCACTGATGTCCCTCGCTGGCAGTCTCTGTAGAGAAGTGTGGGACTGAATGTCAATCAAGCAGCCCTCCTTCTCTCTCTCTCTCCCTCCCAACAGGAGTTGACCATATAAGTCAGGGGAGCTGCTTGGCATGGTGGACATGGCCAAATGTGGGCAGGGCTAGCTAGGAAACGTGGGCACTGGTGCATATGGCTCTCAGCTTTTGTACGTTACATTGCATGCCAGCAGCACATTATTATTTTTTATCTATTCCATGTTTACCTTGCTTTACAACTCAATATATCTCAAAGCAGTTGACATTCACTGCAAGCACGATAAAGCTATGTCAAATGATTCGCATAACGAAAAACATTTTAAAATATCCATATTCATAAACATAATATAAAACAAAATAGGAGAGCACCGCTAGGCAGTAAGGACATAATGGCATAAGAAAAGCCTGCTGTCTTGGGCCAATGATCCATCTAGTCCTGATCCTGTCCTCACAGTGAGAACAGTGTTAGGAGACCCCCGTTCTCCTCCCGGAGCTACAATTCCCAGAGTTCTCTGTGAAGAGGGATTGGTTGCTAAGCCACTCTGGGAATTGTAGCACTGGGGGCGGAATGGGGGGTCAGGGCTCCTAATTACTCTCAGCACCCTTAACAAGGTAAAGGTACAAGGATTCCTTGGAGTAAAGCATGGCTGCTTCAAGTGGTATCCTAGCGGTTTAACTGTATGGTGTGAATGTGGGACATACATACCCTCCAAGTGTCCTGATTTTCCAGGGACAGCCCCGAAATTATGAAAGCCACGCCGGCTTCTGATTTGATCATGGAATGCCCCTGTTAACCCCACCAATGCTTCTTCCACTGTCCCAAGTGGCAGCAGCAGCAGCAGCAGCAGCAGCAAAGGAGCACCTTGTTGCCTCTCCATGGCCACCACTCCCAGCCTCTACCCTCCAGCAGCTCATAGCGGCTACTGAAGAGTGGGCGAGGAGGAGAAGAGTCTGCCACTGCTGAAGCCCACCTGTGCTGGCTCTGAGGGGCATGCAGAGGGCAGGGGCTTTTTCAGGATGGTGGAGGGTGTGCGAGCTGTGTCCTGTTGGTGTAGCGGTGGGGGCACTCATCCTTATTCTGATGGGGAAGGGGGTTGAGAAGGGTCAGTCGGTGTGTGTGTGTGAGAGAGAGAGAGAGAGAGAGAGAAAGAGAGAGAGAGATGTCCCTATTTTCATTTGAGGAATGTTGGCGGGTATAGACATATATACTTCATTCAGAGCAAACTGAAGGCCCTAGAGTCTCTCACCACTCAGAGATTGGGGTTCACACAACCAGTGCCAGATTTATCTATAAGCTAAACAAGCTATAGCTTAGGGCCCCATTCTCTTGTGGGGCCCCAAAAAATTTAAAGGAGAAAAACAACTGGATGTACATTTCCAAAATATAAGATAAAAAAATAAAATAAAAGCTACATACAGCAACAGTCTTTTGTGTTGTGTAGGCCCCTATGATGTAAATCATGGGCCCCACCTGCTAGCTTTCTCCCTAAAATATCACTGGTTTGCTCATTTCTATATATAGGGTGCCTACATTCTGCATGTGCAAATGGCTTTAGATAGCTATTAGGCCCATAAATTGCCATATAGCATATATTCAACACAAAAAACAGTGGCAATTTGTTGTTGACAAAGGACAGATGGACATCTAAAAGGGCCCCATTACCGTCAGTAGCTTAGGGCCTCGTCAAACCTAAATGCGGCCCTGCGCACAACAGTATTTTTTTTTGGCTTGGAAACAAACTCACATGGGCTGCTGTAGCCAATAAGATGGCCCAGCTGTGTGGGCATATGAGTCAGAGTGTGTGTGTGAAGGCCAAAGAAGGATGGAGACACCACCAGGAAGCTGCAGGAGGAGGGTGGGTGGGAGGAATGGAACAAAATGGCATTGAGCAGCATTTTAAAAACACGCGCGGCACAAATATTCAACAGGGGGAGCATATTTTCCATCTAATGCACTAATACCGAGATGAATGTCAAAGTTAGCTGGTATGTGCTGCAGCCCCATCGAGGACACGGATCTCGTTCTCGCTTCCCCTCTGTTGCCTTTCAAGATGAAAGGCTGCAGCGCATCCCCTGCTAACCAGACCTCAGATAAGCCACAGGCTCCTCTGTTGAGGTTGTGATTTTTCTGGCTGTTGCTTCCTGCCTTTTACTTTGCTTAATGAACTCAAGGCTCCAGACTCAGCCTAGGACATTAATATAACATAAAGGTGCAGGGAACACACGGCGTCCTTGTGCTGGGATGCAGGAGAGGGCAGGAAAGGAGGGGAGCAGGGCTGAGGCGCTTGCCAAGAAGCTACGAGGCCATCAGGACTCAAAACCCAGAGCAAGTGGAGCCAGCCAACCCTTCTTTGTTTAACCCCACCCCACCTCACCTCTTATTTCCTTTTGCCACCCTCTCAGTCAGGGGTGATCAAGGGCTGCATAGTGCCCTTGGCCTGATTGCATCTGGGCAGGAAAGAAGGGGGGAAAGGGGTGTCAGAAAGGGAGAGAGAAGAGAGATAGGGGAGACAGAGAGAGAACCTGTAGAGGGAGAGGGAGAGAGAGAGAGAGAGAGAGAGAGAGAGAGAGAGAGAGAGGGAGAGGGAGAGGGAGGACAGGTGAGCCACCACAGGAAGACATTTCCAGAGGCAGGGGCTCTGAAAAGGCCTATTCTCACATTGCTTCATTGCCCCCCTAGCCCCCCACCCAGTGGCAAGCCATGCAAGGTAGCTGGAGAATGGAACTATTCTCAAGTACCACTTGTTTTTCACTAAAGCTAGGATAAATTGCTTGCGGTCCACTATACCGGATGGCCAGTACTCCTTGCCATTGGCTCCTTGTCATTGGCTCACGTGCTTCTTCTCTGTAATTTCTATAAAGGCAACCGAATCAGATTGGCAGCTACTTTCAAAATTTCCAGGTGGGACTTCTGAATGCTATCAGGCCTACCTTTTGGCAGATTCGAACAGATTATTAACAGAAATTGTGGCCAGATTTCTCCCTCTGGCTGCAAGAATACAAAAGGTATTCTCTCCCGATTAAACCTATCCTGTCCTGCCACTGCTACCATTTTTAATCTAGTTACGTTACTTATTTTCATTTCTATCTTACTTCTAGCATCCATATGTTAAGGTATCATGTTGCACAGCTTAGTTTAGCCCTCTCCTCCATGAATTTGATTATCTTAGGGTTGCCATATTTCAAACTGAAAATCCGGACAGAAAAGGTTTTGAAAATTGCCAAAAACGACACTGCCGACATGGACATTTTAGCAATTTTCACCTGGACACCGCTTATGACTGCAGTATTCTGTATTTGTTGGGGAAATTCTGGATATATGGCAACCCTAAATTATTTTTTCAAGACATCTAGGTTGGTGGCCCTCACTGCCTCTTGTGGGAGTGAGTTCCATATTTTCATTGCTGCACGAAGAACTCCTTTCTTTTTCTTCTGTCCCGAATCTTCAGACATTCAGCTTTGTTTGATGTCCACAAATTCCAGTGTGATAAGACAGGGAGAAAAGTTTCTCCATGCCACACATCATTTCCTAAATTTCCATTGTGCTGCCTCTTATTCTCCTTTTCTCTAAACCAAAGTCTGCAACCCAAACTCTGTACCCTTTCACCACAGGGGAGCTATTCCCTCCCTTTGATCCTTTAGTTGCCATTTTCTGAACCTTTCCAAACTCTGCAATATCCTTTTTGATGTGAGGCGACGGAAACAGTACACAGTATTCCAAGTGTGGCTGTGTCGTGGTCCTGTCTGAATCCCACTGCTGAGCAAGCAGAGGCAGCGAGAAGAAGACACACACAAAGTCAGACAGTCCAGAGCTCAGGGAATCCAGATGATCACAGCGCCAAGGGTCCATTGCAAAGGTCAGGGAGTCTAGATGATCACAGAGCCAAGGATCCAGATGAGGAGCAGGAAGCAACAAGGTAGGTTTAGGAACCACAGACATTGTTTCCAGCATCTGACTGCTGCTGAGACCTCTGCTTAAGAGGACTGAAGCCAGCTGGTTATCACCAGTGCCAGCTAGTTCTCATCAGTGCCTTCTCCTCTGTTTCCTTGAAGGCTGATCAGCTGCAGGTGGAGTCATTCCTCTTCTCCCTCTACAGGCTTCTGTTCCATAGGTGAAGCTGACTTCTGGTCCATGACAGGCTGCACCCTAGGCATGACATTATGATTCCAGCAGTTTTTTCTTTGGTCCCTTTCCTGATGATCGTTCTGCATTGAACAGTCCTTGGAGAAATCTGGAAGTATGTTCTCACTTCATGCGCTGAGGCCTGGCCTCATTGTTCCCCCACGTGAACTGTGAGGGTTACCCTAAATTCACTCAGCACACCCCTTGGTTTGACCATTGCAGAGGGAAACCCATCATGAACCGGTAAGCAGCTTTAGAAAATGTGTCCACTGAGACGACCCTCTGGCTTCCGCAGAATACACGGGGATGAGAAAGGAGGGTGTTCTGCGAGACAGAAACCTGGGTTGTAGAATACAAAACTTTGAATAAAGAGCTCTATTTGTAGCCATCCTTGGAGGCTGCAGCCACAAAGAACTGGATGCATGTAGCAATGTGTCTTGCCTGAATGATAGGCAGACAGCGAGGAACAAAGTGCTGGCGGGCAGCCCTGGTTGCAAGAAATGTGTAGCTATCTGCAAAGCCTCAGCTCACTGCTGCACGATCCTGTGCCAAAACCATTCCAAACACAGCAGAGCCTCATTCAGGGGATTCATAGGATCACAGAATAACAGAATTACAGAGTTGGAAGGGACCTCAAGGGTCCTCTAGTCCAACCCCCTGCAATGCAGGAATTGCAGCTAAAGAATCCCATGCCAGATGACCATCCAACCTTTGCTTAAGATCCACTAGTGGAAGAGAATCTACCACCTTCTGAGGTAGCCCATTGCACTGCTGAACGGCTGTCACCACCAAAAAGTTTTCCTATGCTTTCGTTGGAATCTCCAACAGAAAACAAGCTTCCTCCATCTTCCACGTGACAGCCCATCAGTATTGTATTTATTTGCCGCATTTATATGCCAACTTTTTCTCAAAGGAGCTCAAAGGGGCATAGATGGTTACCCCCCCCTTGTTTAAACTCCACAACAGCCCTGTGAGGTGGGTTAGGCTGAAAGGTAGTGTCTGGTCCCCAAGGTCACCCAGTGAGCTTCATGGCTGAGTGGGGATTCAAACCATGCTCTTCCAGGTCCTAGTCCAACACTCTAACCCTATAAAATGGAGGAATTATTGCAAATTATTGCAAAAGGTGGGGGAAGCAATTTGCATTTGTCAGAGACCTCTGCACATGCTCCAGACATAAAATAGTCTCCCAAGGAACATAGGAAGCTGAACACCCCCCCCCCATGCAGTTCAAGATTTCTTAATGTTGTAGCTTAATAAATTGATCCTCATGGAAGGGGGCAGCGGCTTCCTTTGTTCCTTGAGGGACTATTTTTTACCCACAAATGCAATGAAAGCCTGTGACAGGCCAGCTCCATCAGGCCTCCTCTCCCTCACCTGTCATCTGGAGGCAGCCAGAGAAGAGGAGCAGAGGGGGAAGAGCTTGCTGGATCAGGCCAATGGCCCATCTAGTCCAGCATCCTGTTCTCACAGTGGACAACCAGATGCCCCAAAACCCACAAGCAGGACCTGAGCCCAAGAGCCCTCTCCCCGCTTGCCATTTCCAGCAACTGGTATTCAGAAGCATCGCTGCCTCCCAGCTGTGGAGGCAGAGCAGAGTCATCATGGTTTGTAGTGGAGCTACTGATAGTCTTCTCCTCCATGAATTTGTTGGATCTTCTTAAGCCATCTTGGTTGGTGGCCTTCACCGCCTTCTGTAGGAATGAGTTCCATAGCTTATGTGCTGCAGGAAGAAGTACGAGTTTGTTTTAGGGTGGGGGAACATCCCCAGTTGCCTCCTGAGATGCGTTTAGTCTCCCATCATCCCCATCCAGAATGACAAATGGTGACCAATGCTGAGAGCTACCACTGGAGAGAGACAAGGTAGGGAGCCTTCATGTTCTAAGCCACGCCTGCAAAAGCATTGGCATGACCCGCCTCCTATTTCTGCTTCCTCTCCTTCTCATTTTCTTGCTCTCAGTTTGGGCCTCTGTGATTGGTAGGCCACCGCCAGCCAGGGCGACTTCACAATAGTGAAGTCTCGGGTAACTCCTGCCAAAGAAACCCCAGCCCAGTGAGAACTGCACAGCCACCTTGAAAGGGGGATATCCTGTGCAGGACTGAATAGAAAGCAGTCTGAGATGTTGGTAAGGTCCCAAGGCAGATCCACTTAGCTGCTTCCAGTTCAAGGATTCCAAACCTAATTTCCTTTGGTCTCTATCATGTCTCTAGCCATCACCCTCAGTCACCCCCCAAGAAGCTCCAACTATTCTTATTCTTATCAATGGTTCTCCTCCTCCTCATTTTATCCTCACAACAACCCTGTGAGGTAGGTTAGGTAGTGTGTGATTGGTCCAAAGTCATCCAATGAGCTTCATGGCCAAGTGGGGATTTGAACCCTCGTCTCCCAGGTCCTAGCCTGGCGCTCTTAACCACTATGCCACACTGGCCAGGAGTAGTCAACACGGTGTCTTCCAGCTATTTTTGGACTCCAATCAGCCCCAGCCGGCATGGCCTATGCTCAGGGATGATGGAAAGTCACAGTTTAACTACATCTGGAGGACAGCCAGGTTGCTGGAAGGTGTTTTGGCTTCATATGGCAAACAGTCCACAGCTGGAGGCAGTGATGCTTCTGAATACCAGTTGCTGGAAACCACAGGAAGGGAGAGGGCTCTTGTGGTTGGCCCCTGTGAGAACAGGATGCTGGACGAGATATCCAGAAGACTCTTTTTATGAGGGAAATCTATCAGTGCTTAAAATTTCATAAAACCTCTTTCATGTTTATGCACACCCTTCTGATCCCCTAAACAAAAAACTATGGGTGAGTGGGGGGAAAGGTAGAGTGAAAATGACTTCCCTAAAATCTCTTCATGTTATTTGTGAGTGGGCAAGCAGCAGGTATATTTTGCCAAATATTCTTCAGGGCCATATTGAACTTCTCTTAACAGTTTGTGGTGGGGGGTGGAAAAGGGGAATGCTTAAAAGGGGATAAATTTTTGGATTGGACCTACTAAAAAATCCCCACACACTTCGCAAGGAAGGTTCTGCAGGCTCTTGAATAATTGTGGCTGCCCTTTTCAATATCTTTCCCAGCTCTTTGACATCCAGCTTGAGAGACTGAGTGACCAGAACAGGACACTGTGTCCCCAGCATGGCTGTGCCTTAGATTTATATAATGACGCTGATGCTTGCAATTTTATTTTCAATCATTTTCCTAATAATTCCTAGCATAGAACATTCAATTTCTTATGTCTGTAGCATACTGAGTATGCATACTTGAAGGTATCTTTCTTGGGTAGTTACAGACAATTTCATAGAATCAAAAAAAATGGTAGAGCTGGAAGGGGGTTCCCCCATAGTCATCTAGTCCACCCCCTGCAATGCAGGAATCACGGCTAAAGTATCCCTAACAGGTGGCCATCCAACCTCTGCTTAAATACCTCCAGTGAAGGAGAGCCCACCTGCTTCCCAGGTAGTCCGCTCTGCTGCCAAACATCTCTTACCATCTGCATGCAAGGCTGATGCTTTGAGCTGTGGTCCTTCCCCTATGTCAAGACATCGCTGGGGAGAAAATAAGGCTGAGGACAACAGAATGAAAAAGCAGTAAGGGGAGAGGATATTTCATTTTGCTCCCTGCATACAATGCAAGTAGTTTAGCTGTAATAAGGTCATCCCCTCAACCCTAAAGAACATAAAAAATGAAAAATGAACCCTGCTGGATCAGACCAATGGCCCATCTGGTCCAGCATCAGAAGAACATAAGGAGAGTGTGCTGGATTAGGCCAATGACCCATCTAGTCCAACATCCTATCCTCATAGGGGCCAACTAGATGCAAGCAGGATATGAGCACCAAACCACTCTCCCCGCTTGTGATGCCCAGAAACTAGTATTCAGAGGCATGCTGTCTCCAACAGTGAAGGCAGAGTCATGGTCTCCCTAAATTGTGTGGTCTCTTTGCAGGGGAAAACAGCTGCCATGCCAATGCCTGCCCCCCAGAGACAGCGGCAGGATGTCTTCTACTGCCCATCTGGGTACCAGTCTGAGTACACACTCTTTCACACCAGCCGAGTCATCAAGTACGTCTTTTTGGATGGGAGTCAGAACATTGTCCCAGCTGCTGCTGCAGCTGCAGCACACACTTCACCAGCCTTGGAGTCTCAAGTGGGCTACCTGGAGTCAGCTAAGGGCTACTATTACCCATTCTTCATTCCTGACCACAGCCTAGCCAGTTCTTACTGGTCCCCTGACCTGGAGAGACTCCCCATCTTTGTCACTCTCTCCAAGAGCCAGGAGAAGCTGAGCGGCGGCTGGGGGCGCCCGCTCATCTCCCGGGACCGGCTGCCCATCTTCCGGCAGTTGTGCGGAGAATTGGCTGGGTTGGCAGTCCACAGCCGCGAGGACCTAATGGTACCCAAAGCTGCGAAGGAGGAGATGGACAAGCCTGAGGACCTTGAGGCAGTGGGACTTGGCAATCTGCTGGACAGCGAGGATGGGGAGGAAAAGGAAGGGGAGTCTGGCATGATCCAGACTTCTCCTAGGGAAAGGGAAACTCAGCTCTAAGGGGCTTCTCTCTGAATTCACAATATAATCGGTGATGCCAAAAGACCAGTGGGTTTTCTTTTTTCTTCTACGGTTTTCTAGCTGAAAGTCCTGGGGGATAACCAGCTTCATATAACCAACATACTTAATTCTAATAAATGCACGAAGGGGTTAATATTACAGAGTAAGCTCTCCTGACACTCACCTTGGGAGGAGCTAGGTTATCAAGCCTTTGTTCTCCTCTAGGCTAGCTGAGCAACTCAGTATGTGAAGAAGTTTGAGTTGGTTGCTCCAGCTCAACCGCATGGCTTTCACAAGCCACTCTTGAGTTCCTACGCCAATAATCTAGGAACTTTCACCTTAGCTTTGTAACTAAGCTAAGTTTTACTGCCTGTGCAACTATTCTGAAGCACATGAATCTGATTTTTGGAGAGTTTGTAAGTAAATTGTTTTTTAACTTACCAAATGTATGGTGTTTTCCTAAGCTAGGGGAAAATTTGGAAAGAAACTTTTTTAAGGGGACATTTTGGAACTGGCTTTAAAGGGCATATTTTAAATGTCTAAAAACCTATCTTTTCATGCTTTACATTGCTGCATATTTCGTGTTTTTAAATCTCTAATGTGGTTCTCTCACCAAGGAGTACTTGGCCCAAACGTGGATCTTGGCATTCAGGGTGTGTGTGTGTGTGTGTGTGTGTGTGTGTGTTGCACCAAGAAGTTCCCTGTGTTGCTTGGGAGTTCTTAGAAATCAAAATGTATTTATAAATTAACAGTGCAATTTGTTAGCTTCTACAGACCCACATGGCACCCGATTATATCTAAATAAAATGGAGAAACCTCCTCCTCAATATCAGGAAGTCCCACGCCAGATTTGGCTATGATATCTTCAGAAATGTCCCAGTTGACCCCTTTTGGAATTGTTCAATCTGCCATCTTGATTCAAAACTCCATATGTTAGTTTCCAAACATAGGACAAAACTTGTTGATCTCAGGAACCTTAATGCCAAACTGGGTGATGATACCTTCAGAGGTGTCCAAATCAGGGAAGTTTGGCATCCAATGGTATCCAGACATAGACAAAACCCAACTCCTCTATCTTGGGAAGTTGGTGTCCTATCTTCTCCCCTCCCCACCTCCCTCTCTTAAATTGTTTGCATAATACCAATTAGATTGAGAGCTATTATGGCAAGGAACAGTCTTCTTTTTTTTCAGGGGCTACTCAAGGGCACGCAGTACCAGCACCTCTTTCTGTTGTTGTTAAAAAGTGTGGCATTTAGTGTAACAACTTCACAGTGAGTACTGCCACCTATTTTTCTAGGGAAAAAAGCACTGGCAAGGAACATTCCATTCTGCCCTTCTTCTGCATTGCATTATCAAGATCATAACAGGGAAGCAAACAGCAACCCAGGCATCTAATCCACATTCCTTTAATTTTCCATTGGATGCCTGCCTGTCTGTTTGAACAGGGACATTTTGGTGCTTGAGACAGGAAGTCAAAACGACATCACTAGAGTTGGGCTGGGCAGCTAATTCCATCCCATTTCAGGCTCACTGACGCTCAAGTCACTGGTCTGTTACCATGCTGTTGCATCCCATTCCATTGCATGCTGTCCTCTTGTATGCATTTGGGGTACACAGTTTGCACAAAATGAGCATGCAGACTTCCCATTGCTTTTCGAGGCACCCATTACTGAAATGCGTATTTTGTAGGCATCCCATACTTATTGCAGTACAGTGGTACCTCGGGTTACAGACGCTTCAGGTTACAGACACTTCAGGTTAAAGACTCCGCTAACCCAGAAATAGTACCTCGGGTTAAGAACTTTGCTTCAGGATGAAAACAAAAACCGTGCGGTGGTGGCGCAGCAGCAGCAACAACGATAACCCCATTAGTTAAAGTGGTACTTCAGGTTAAGAACAGTTTCAGGTTAAGAACGGACCTCCAGAACAAATTAAGTTCTTAACCAGAGGTACCACTGTAATAGTGACACTGCACTCTGCAGCTTTCACAAGTATCTGTACTTCCTGGAAACCCCACTATGCTCTCAACTGATGCACAACTAGGGTGAGGGAAACCTGGCTTGACAGCAGTACAGTGGTACCTCGGGTTACAGACGCTTCAGGTTACAGACTCCGCTAACCCAGAAATAGTACCTTGGGTTAAGAACTTTGCTTCAGGATGAGAACAGAAATCATGCGGCGGCTGCAGGAGGCTCCATTAGCTAAAGTGGTACCTCAGGTTAAGAACAGTTTCAGGTTAAGAACGGACCTCCAGAATGAATTAAGTAGTTAACCTGAGGTACCACTGTATTTCTTTCCCGCCTCGGCCTTTGAGGCCTCGCTTTCTGCATGGAACTCCCAGAGACTCCACAAACCCTTTGCTGATGCTGTGAGCCCATCTCCATCGACTCGTCACATGGGGGGGGGAGAAAACCCACCCACCTCTCCCTCAAACCACTGGTTTATTAAAAGCAGCCCATCCCTGGAAACCTTTGCATGGCATTCATTAACTAATTAACTGTGCTGACTGTCTCCATATTTATCCGTGCCCCCTTGACGACCTGCGTTGAGAAGCTGCATCAGGCTTCGTGTCAGGCACCCTTGGTGGAAACATGCAGACACCAGTGACTGAAATCCTGGTGGGCTTTGAGCCAGGAGAGGTGCTGGGGCACAGAGCAAGGAGGAAGGAGGAGGTGTGGAGAGATGAGAGAGAATCTAGAAGCAATTACAGAGGCTTTTCATTACATCCACAATATTACGCTGTGGTGCAAAAGAGGCTAATCTTCCCCGCCCACCCGGCCTGGCGACCCACCTTAATGGAAACCATGTTAAATATTTCAACAATTTACATGAAAAGGGAACTTTTGCAGAGAATATCATCTCCCCTTCTCTCAGTAGCTGCCCCCGCCCACCTACACATCCTTCAAGTGCCATGACAACTCCCATTATCTCTTAATGAAGTGAGCATCTTATTGGCGGTCAGTGAGCATTCCCTCCCCATTCAACACCCCCCCCCTGCTCATACATTCTTCCCCACAAGGTTAATAAGAAGCTGTGAGCTAAAAATATTATGGTAGACAGCAAAGGGAGGTGGGAAGAATCAGGGGAAAATCGATTCTTTTATTTTCAAGCTTTTCCCCAACCTTTCCAGAAATATACCTCTCCCTCTGTCTCTCTCTCTCTGTGTGTATCAAAGTGGATTTATTAACTTTATTAGCAGAATCATAGAACGGTAGCGTTGGAAGGGAACCCAGAGGTCATCTGCACTTTCTGTGCCATTCATGGAGAGGGAATAGGAAGCTCTTTTTATTAAAGACTGCTGCACCGTATGGGACAGCTGCATTTTCCCGCATTTCAGGGGTTTGGAGTGGATGAGCCTCAGAGTCCCTCTGCAATTCTACGATTCGATTATTCTACAGTCAGCCTACACTGTCGTTCTGGGTTTGATTCCTGCCCCTGTTTTAAAAGGATAATGTTTTAGAGAGTTGTGGTTATATCAAAAGCTCCAAACAAGAGAAAAAGGATTAGTTTATGCACCACGAGCAAAGGCTGAAACGGAAGGTGTTCACACACAATCCTCTTCTGTACACTTTGCTGTCTCCCTGGAAGCTAAAAATAGAGCGAGGCCCTTTGCTTTGAGTTACAAGACATTTACCTCTTCGGGTCATGCCCGTGGACTGTCTGCGTCTATGTGAGTCCACAAGAGTACATTTCCATTTCATGTTCCTCTGTCGAAGAATGGCTCCCTGCTATTTAACTCTTCTCTTGACCCCTTTTATCTTGCCTCGAAGCTTCCGGAAAATTCCAACCGGAGAAATGTCAGGGCTGCAGCATGCCCAACGCTTACATGTTTTCTCTCGAGCGAAAATGACAAGAAGAACCATGACTCTTTGGAGTTGAATGAGAAGAGGGAAACAGCCTGGAAGACTGAGGTCAGGTAGGCCAGCTCCAGAGCATGAGCAGAGTGCAAACCAGGGATTTATCAATGGCATGTTCATTTGCTTGTTCGATACAATTATTCACATTCTGCCTATTTTATTTGGCACGGAAAACTCTGAAACAGACATTTAAAAGCATCCACGTGAAAATACTGATAAGGTGGTCTGAAAGTTGCAAACTGCCTCCAAAGAGCCAGTGTGGTGTAGTGGTTAAGAGTGGTAGACTCGTAATCTGGTGAACCGGGTTTGCGTCTCCGCTCCTCCACATGCAGCTGCTGGGTGACCTTGGGCTATAATAATATAATTCTGGGTGGCTTCCAAACTCTGGGCGGCTTCCAAAAGAATATTAAAATACTATAATACATCAAACATTAAAAGCTTCCCGAAACAGGGCTACCTTCAGATGTCTTCTAAAAGCCTGGTAGTTGTTGTTCTCTTTGACATCTGGTGCGAGGGTGTTCCACACTTCTCTGAAGTCTCTCAGCCCCACTCACCTCACAGAATGTTTGTTGTGGGGGAGGAAGGGAAAGGAGAATGTTAGCCGCTTTGAGACTCCTTAAAGGGAGTGAAAGGCGGGATATCAAATCCAAACTCTTCTTCTTCTGTTGACAGCTCATCGACAGAGATACCATATTGGTGATTAATGATAGCCAAGCTATCTTGTTTAACAGATACGCTATGGAAAAACAGAGGGATCAAAGGATCAACCTCTGATTCACTGGAGGTGGGGGACGCTTTCCATGCCAGGAAACTGAGAAGCTTTGGTGAACCCAGACAGGGATGAGCAACTTAGAGGGGATGAACTGTTGTCTTGCTCAAACACCACATAACAGCCCTGTTGGTGAGCCCTCAGGGAATAAGGTCAGCAAAGTCTCCCTTTCTTTACTTACTTTTGAGGCTGTTATAAATCATGACTGAGGTGATCTGTCTGCAGGTTGAAATTTACACCTGGCGTATGAGCTGACTTCTGGCTTAAGAAGAGACAATCATTAAAAGCAAAATGGAAAGCATATTTTAATTGTTTGCAAGCGATAAAAAGTTTTTAAATGACTAAGGGGTGTTAGAAACCTTCATTTTATTTTATTTTTAAAAAAATTAAATTTCTGGCTCCTCGAGGAAAGTGCTGTCTTCATATTCTTTTCTCTTTGTTACTGTGGGAAAAGAATGCAGTTTGATAAGGAATGCTTTGTAGACCTTAAAGTGGCAATGGGAGACTGAAGCTCTTAAGGTAGCGGGGGGGCGGGGTGAGTTGTTAATTAGGCGAAGAACATTCAGTATGGCAAGAATGCTTGACATCCCATTGTCACTGAGAGATTGGCACATGATCTAATGTTCTCTCTCTTTAAAAAAAAATATTTATACTTTTCAGATATATACATTTCAGATATTTTACATTCATTTTGACATTTTAAAGCTTGACTTCCTTCCCCCCTTTCTGCAGTTCCTTGAATTTATTTTTAATATCTTCCGCATATCCAAATTAACTTACTCATTTATTTGCCTTCTTTATATACAGTGGTGCGCCGCAAGACGAATGCCTTGCAAGACTAAAAACTCGCTAGACGAAAGGGTTTTCCGTTTTTTGAGTCGTTCCGCAAGACGAATTTTCCTATGGGCTTGCTTCGCAAGACGAAACGTCTTGCGAGTTCTTGCAAGTTTGTTTCCTTTTTCTTAAAGCCGCTAAGCCGCTAAGCCATTAATAGCCGCTAAGCCGCTAAGCCGCTAATAGCCGTGCTTCGCAAGACGAAAAAAACGCAAGACGAAGAGACTCGCGGAACGGATTAATTTCGTCTTGCGAGGCACCACTGTACACTTATATAGCTTCAGGTTATTACAATAATCCTGACAGTGTTTTTATCTGTTTACAATTTATCTGTAAATATTCAATGAACCATTTCCATTCTTTTGTAAAAAGTTTGTTATCTTGATTTCCTATTCTTTCAGTAAGTTTTGCCATTTCTGCACATCCCATAAGTTTTTATATCCGTTCTTCCTTTGCTGGGACTTCTTCTTCTTTCCATTTTTGGGCAAGTAACATTCTTGCCTCTGTAGTCACATGCATGAGTAAATTTCTATACAGTTTAGGTAGTTCTATCCCTATAATTCCCAGCTATAATGTTCTCAAATCTGCCCCAGTGACTTAACCCAGGAGCATCCTAACTCACACTTCCAAAGATTACTTTTTACTTGAGATTGTGGTTTGTTTTCACTCTAGTTGACATCCTACTCCACCCTCTCCCCTCATTCCACCCTTCTGAAAGTTTCTTCCCTAGGAAATTGCCATGTTTTCTCTACCGTATTTGACACACACCTACTTCTTCTATCATGAATATTCCACAACTTATGATCTCCTCCTCTCTCTTTCTCTTTCCATTCTGCCAACCTCTCTTGCAGGCACATCCAGGAAAGAAGACTCAGGACACCTTATTGTGGTGGTGGGAGCTCATATTTATTCAAATATTTAGCCAAACTAAAATATAATCCAGGCTGGAGAATTTCCTAATACAGGAGTAATCATATGCATGTTTGTAGGCATCACCTGTGGCCCTGCAGCAAAGGATTGGAAGCAATATTTCCTCAATGCTATGAGAACCTGGGGGACGTGGGTGGCACTGTGGGTTGAACCACAGAGCCTAGGACTTGCCAATCAGAAGGTCAGCGGTTCAAATCCCCGCGACAGGGTGAGCTCCCGTTGCTCTGTCCCTGCTCCTGCCAACCTAGCAGTTTGAGAGCACGTCAAAGTGCAAGTAGATAAATAGGTACCGCTCCAGCGGGAAGGTAAACGGCGTTTCCGTGCGCTGCTCTGGTTCGCCAGAAGCGGCTTAGTCATGCTGGCCACATGACCCGGAAGCTGTACGCCGGCTCCCTCGGCCAATAAAGCGAGATGAGCGCCACAACCCCAGAGTCGGTCACGACTGGACCTAATGGTCAGGGGTCCCTTTACCTTTATGAGAACCTGGAGTATGTGAACCCGGCAAGTGTTCTATGGTCCCCAGGGTCAGAGGTCACTTCGTTGCGCCTGACAGGCCTAAAGGACACCCCCAAGGAACCCAACACTAAGTCAGTGTAGGACAACCGAAAAAAGTGCCCTCAACCCAATAATTCATCAGGTATTTATCCCATCAAATCTTAACTTGCATTTCCTGCCGGAACTGAAAGCCAACTCAGGCAATCAGCAATGCCAAGAGCAGAATGGATTAGGCAAAAAAGAGGAGACCCGAGGCAAATCAAGGGCTCCCCTGAAAGTTCCTACTTGGGCCCCAAACAGGCCACTAGCAAAGCCCAGGGAGAGAGAGGAGGAGGAAGGGCAATGCAAAAAGAGAAGAGAGGAGCGTTTGGGGTGGAGTCTGGCTTCCTCTTCACTCTGATTGGTCTGATAACCTACCTGGCCATAGGCACCAACTCTATCAGACCCTCCAAGTATCCCTATTTTCCGGGGATGTCCCTGATTTAGAGAAGCCGTCCCAGTTTCTGATTTGAACCCGGAATGTCCCACTTTTCCTTAAGATGTCCTTATTTTCATTGGAGAAATGTTGCAGGGTATGTAGTTATCTGGCCCCTCAACTGTTCGAAGGCAATCCTATATGGGGATTTTTTTAAAAAAAGTTTAATGTTTTATTATGTTTTGATATATGTTGGAAGCTGCCCAGAGTGGCTGGGGCAACCTAGTAAGATGTGTGGGGTATAAATAGTAAAAGTATTTTTATGGAATGGGACGTCCCTATTTTCATCGGAGAAATGTTGAAGGGTATGCTCTATAGGGCTGAATTATCTTCAGCCTCCCCCCATGTCTGTTGGGATAGAGCTGAGCCCCCCCCATCTTGAGGGGGCAGAGCCCTTCCTTGCCCACCCACCTGCTCCCCCCCCCCTTTGTCCGCTGTCTTCTGCCACCTTGGAAGATGTTGTGTAGCCTGGCCTGGCCTGGCTGGAGGTCCCCCTGCCTGTGCAGTTTCAGGAGATACCATACAAACACTTGGGAGGTCTGCGACAGTCACGTCATGTGTGATGTCACGATGTGCGTGATGTCACACATCACATGTGTGATGTCACACACATGTGACAGCCCACCTCAATGTTGGGTGCCTCTGGCCCCTCCTTAACTCTTCCTCAGGGCAAAACCATTCTGAGTCTTCTTCCCAAAGGAGCTGGGGGTCTGACAAATTCACCCCCACCTGAGTGTGGGAACAGCATTGCCAGAATCCATTTGTTTTGGTATCTCTCACCACTTCTTCTTCTTCTACTTCTTCTTCTTCGTCTTCTCCTCCTCCTCCTCCTCCAATTAAAGATGACTCCCAGTGTAGCTTCTCAGGCCTAAAGTAAACTACGTTACAACTTGGCAACGCTGAAGATGGAATATTGTGTGACACATCGAAGGGCTTTGTGCAGAATGCTTGCACAAAGCTACTTCTGCGTTTCAGAGCCGTGTGTCAAAAAGCCATAACCTCGTTCGCAGTGTTCACAATTTTAATATCATAGCAAGTTTAAGAACAATGCGTTTTAAAAATAAAAAAACCCCTGAACATCTGTCAAGAGTACAGTAGACAGCCTCCCTGCCTTCCCACTCTTACAAAAAGAAATCCAAGTCAATTGTTTTAATTTGCTGTAAGCTTTGTTGGAGAATGTGTGACCCAGAAGCAGGCTCAAACTATTTAAAATGAATGAATGAATACCAGTCTAATGAGAGCTGGGTTCTGGTCTTTTCCTCAAGAAGACCATTGTCGGGTTGTAGAAGGTACAGAAAAGGTTGCCATGGTTGGTTTAGAGAACAGGCAAGTTAAGAGGTTGACCACAGTGAGGATAGGCGTTAAGAGGCGATGTGATAGAATTTTACAAAATTATCCATGGCATGGTGAAAGCGGGTTTAAAAGTGTTTCTCCCTTCTCATTGATAACTAGAACTCACGGGGAGCCCACAAAGGTGAATCTTGGCCCCCTGCTCCATCTAGCTAAAAAATTATTACTTATTTACTTTACATTTCTACAGTGGCGTAGTGTGGGTTGTCAGCACCCGGGGCAAGGCAAGTAATTTGCGCCCCCTAACCCGTGGATTTGCGCCCCCTAACCTGTGGATTTGCCCTAACCCCAGATGTTGCGCCCAGTGCGGCCGCCCCCCCCTGCACCCCCCACGCTACGCCACTGCATTTCTATCACACCTTTTCTCCCCAAGTAGCTCAAGGCCGTGTGCACATCTCCCTCTTTCCTCATTTAATCCCCACGACAAACCTGGGAGGTGGGTTAGGCTGAGAGGCTGTGACTGCCCCCCCCCCCAAGTCACACATACTAGGCTTTAGTGGGGAGATTTGAACCCTGGTCTTCTACACTGGTAGTGTCCACACTGTCTGGCAGAGCCTTTGAGACCAGGAATCTTGTTTCCCAGCCTTACCTGGGGATGTGAGGACTTGAAGCCGGAACCTCCTGAATGCAGTGCAAGTGCTCTTCCTCTGAGCTATGCCACTTCCCCTGGTGCTATACAAAGGCGTGCAGGGGGTTGGGGAGGAAACATAGCCCCCAATGAAACGATGCCATGAGAGCGACTTAGACCCATCCTCCCATCCTGAGAGCTTTTGCAAGATCGCGGGGGAAGGGAGGGTCCCCGCCTGCCCAGCAGCACTCCGCCAGGTTTATTCAGCCTCGCCGCTATTTTCGCAACCATTACCAGGCAGCACTCTCAGGCCGGAGAGCTAATGGTGTAATCGCCACCACGCCGTGCGGCTGTGTGGGAGCCGAGCGCCATCAATCCCATTCAGGCAATGCGAGCCTTTGATTAAAGGTCGCGGGGTTAACTCTCTCCCATTCACTGGGCCACGGTTGGGGAGGCGAGAGATGAGGGGGGAAGGAAGGGTGTGGGTCTGGATTGCCTTCGCTCGAGCACATAGCACTTCTATTAAGCGCCATTGTCCCCTTCACCCCCATAGAGCTCCGCCAGCCACGGCGATGCCTGGGAGCAAACGAGCTCGGAAAGGCGAAGTCAAGCAGGTTAACGGCGGCGCAGGCAAAATTCAATGAGGCAAGATTTCCTCGGCTCGGTCCTCCACGGGGCCTCCTCTTCGCTGTGCCCTTTGGAGCGCCCCCTCCTCCTCCTCTCCTCTCTCTGGAAACAGGCTACAGGAGAATCCAGCAGCTTTGCAGCAGCCAAGAGAAGATGGATGGGACATCTGGCATGTCAGGCAGAAGGCTAGGCTAAAGCCCCGTCTGAAGGGAGCATTTTTACCACCTCAGAAAGAACTGACACTTATTTTAGAAGTGTGGGAAGGAGGGCAGGGAGGCACTACTTGGTATAACCGTATTTTATTAGATAATTGAATGCGTTAAGGCAGGGATGTGGAAACTGTTGGGTGTCTAATCCAACAACATCTGGAGGTCCACAGCTTCCTCGTTCTTGTGTTAAAGATCTGTGCATACCTTTAGGTACTTTGGAATATATGTGCAATTTCAATACAGTCATACCTCGGGTTGAATGTGCTTCAGGTTGAGTGCTTTCGGGTTGCGCTCCGCGGCAACCTGGAAGTAATGGAGTGCGTTACTTCTGGGTTTTGCCTCTCGCGCATGCGCAGACGCTCAAAATGACGTCACGCGCATGCGTGGAAGCGGCAAAACGTGACCCGCGCACATGCAGACACACCGTCGCGTCTTATGTTCCATTCAGGATGCAAAGGGGTCTCCGGAATGGATCCCGTTCGCATCCTGAGGTACCACTGTATATATTTTTCTCCAGTCCACTTGAGTCGCTGCTTGTCTTGCTGCTCTGTTGATTTGTATTAGGAATCCACTGTGCCGATTCTCTGGGCCTTTTTTTATTTATTAAAAAAAAGCTCAACAACGGTGTGCAACCCCCCCAAAAGCTCAACAACTTTGGACACCCCCAAAAAAGTTCAACAACTGTGGGCATCCCGCCAAAAAAGCTCTCAACAACTTTGGGAACTCAAAATTTGGCAGGAAGTCCTGTTGGGGGGGTGACAAAAGAAAATCTGCACCGGGTACCACCTGACCCTGCTATGCCACTGTTGCTTGGTTATCTATCTGTGGCAGATGGAAGGGTCTACAGAACCATCGCAACAGACGCACACACCTTCCTTCCTACTCCGGCGTCAAGGGCTGAGTGGGCAGCTGTGATGTCATAATGTCTGCACACAGACAGGATGAGCTGGACCCACCAAGAGGGAACAATTCCAAAGCCAGGCAGCCAAACCTTCACAGATTCGATTTCACAGAGGTATCTTACAGAGAAACACACCACGTTCTACAAATCCAGGATGGAGCACCACAGGGGCTCCCTAATGGAGCATTGATATGATCTTCTTTCTTCGTTTCCCAGTTCTCCAGCCGTTCTGGAATGAACTGCTAACACAGCCTTCGGAGACACCGTTCCCCACATGTTGCTCAGCAAAGGCTGCTTGGCCGTGTGCCTTCTTGGAAGTGCTATCCTTCCACGGAGTTTCATCTACAGTAGGCGGCCTGCTGGGTCACAGACAGGTGTGGCATGTGCACCACTGAGAGCTAAGAGGTCCCCTACCTAGCTCTTCATCACAGTAAAATAGCCAAGAGGTGTGGGGTCTTCCACTGGGCTGTGGGTTGCTAGTGACACCCAGTGGCATTAGATAGGCTGCATGAGGAAGGGCCCTGCACTCTTTGATCTGGGAGATGAGATTTGCAGGAAAGGGAAATATTCTCCTTGTGTGGAAGAGCAGCATAGGGTAAGGAGAAAAAGGCTTTCCATAGCAGCTAGCTAGGCAGGCAGGAAGGCAGGCAGGCAGGCAGATGGAAACCACAGGAGGGGGAGGGCTCTTGTGCTTGGGTCTTGCTTGAAGGTTTCCCAGAAGAGGCATCTGGTTGGCCACTGTGAATGCTGGACTAGATGGGCCACTGTCCTGAGCCAGGAGGCTCTTCTTATGTGAACATCCAGGCATGCAGGTGGAAGAATGGTTAGCTGGTTGGTTGGTTGAATGGACAAACAGACAGGTAACTGCTTTATGCTGCAGTGTTTAAAAGCCCTGTGGAATCTGTCACAGACAACATGTGTCCAAGGATCCTGGCCCCAACAGTGCCCAGCCAGATCCCTTTGGAAACACAGAAGCAGATATTTATGGGTACAACATAATGACATTCCATGTTAGCTCTGCTGCCTGACGTCCACTGGCAGACCTGTCCTC
Source organism: Podarcis muralis (assembly GCF_964188315.1). Lineage (NCBI taxonomy): Eukaryota > Metazoa > Chordata > Lepidosauria > Squamata > Lacertidae > Podarcis > Podarcis muralis. Next base: position 31,348,440 of record NC_135669.1, read on the forward strand.
TGTAAATTTTAAATCCATTTATGCCAATGGCCATCGTGCCAATGAACTGCGTTCATTAATAATTATGCACTGAGTGACAAAGTCCTTCTTTTTGGCTGCCCTGAATCTACTGTCCATCAGTTTCATTAGGGGATCCCAATTGCTAATGCATTAGTGAGGGTGAAATATATGTCTCTGTGTTCTATGGTCCATGCATAACTTTATTCAATTCCACATCTCCCCACTTAGACATATTTTCTAAGCATCAAAAGCCACAGGCACTTTAGTTATTCCATGTAAAGGGAGAGGAACATTGGTTCATCAAGCCCAGAGGTGGGGAAGCTGTGGCCCTTCCTTGCAGGTTTGCAAGCAAAGGTTGAATGGCCATCTGTCATGGATGCTTTAACTGAGATTCCTGCATTGCAGGGGGTTGGACTAGATGACTCTTAAGGTCCCTTCAAACACTACAGTTCTAAGATTCTATGATTCTATGTTGTTGTTGGATTCGCAAAAGACACCAACTCTGACCACTTGTGCATTAAAGGTGGCATGATAGGCCTGTATAAAAGCATGGAGAGAGTGGAGAGAGTGGGAAGAGGAAAGTTTTTCTCCCTCTCTCATAACACTGGAACTTGTGAACATCCAATGAACCTGAATGTTGGAAGATTCAGGACATAGGGAAGACAATCCTCCTTCAAGCAGGTAAAAGGTAAAGGTAAACAATCCCTGGACAGTTAAGTCCAGACAAAGGCAACTGTGGGGTTGCAGCTCTCATCTCACTTTCAGGCCAAGGGAGCTGGCGTTTGTCCACAGACAGCTTTCCGGGTCATGTGGCCAGCATGACTAGACTGCTTCTGGCACAATGGGACACTGTGACAGAAACAGGAACACATGGAAACACCGTTTACCTTCCCACCACAGCGGTACCTATTTATCTACTCACGCTGGCGTGCTTTCGAACTGCTAAGTTGGCAGGAGCTGGGGCAGAGCAACGGGAGCTCACTCCGTCGCGAGGATTCAAACCGCCGACCTTCTGATCAGCAAGCCCAAGAGGCTCAGTGGTTTAGACCACAGTGCCACCCGTGTCCTTCTTCAAGCAGCACATAGTTAAGCTATGGAGCTCACTCCCAAAGGAGGCAGTGATGGTCACCACTTTGGATGGCTTTAAAAGAGGATTCAACCAATTCATGCAGGAGAAGGCTACCAATGACTACCAGCCACAATGCCAATGTTCTACCTCCCCAGTTGGAGGCAGCATGCTTCTGAATACCAGTTGCTGGAAATTACAAGTGGGGAGAGTTACTGTCTCACTCAAATTCTGCTTGTGGGCTTCCCACTGAAGCATCTCATTGACCACTATGAAAACAAGGTGGTGGACTCTCCTTCATTGGAAGATTTTGAGCACAGGTTGAAGAGCCCTCTCTCTCAGAGATTCCTTAGCTGTGATTACTGCACAGATAGGACTAGAGGTCCCTTGGCATCACTCCCAAGTCCACAATTCCGTGATTCCATGATGCTGGTCTAGATAGGCTTTTAGTCTGATCCACCAAGGCACTTCTTACGTTTTTATATTCTGATCTGGGCCCAGGAAACCTAATCTACACCTAGGGAGCTGTGGGCCCCTGGGGTGGGTGGGGAATATGACCTAATTTGTTTCCATTTCAAATGCCTCATGTGCACTTAATGACATACAAACAGAGGCAGGCGAAGCAAGCAGCCTGGCTGTTAGCATCGACACTTTTATCATTAATATTATGGCCAGGGACAGCTTATCAATTTCTGCTCAATGCCACAAAGTAGAGTGTCAATTCCTCTGGCCTGAGGGCCACGGAGCACTTCGGCACCTTTACCCTTGCATTAAATGTTGATGGACAAGAGAAGCTGTTGTCTATACTATCCATCTCCTGCTGTTGATATTAAAAGCAGGGGGAGTTTGTTCTGCTACTCCTGGGTGTGTGGGGTATTATCATACTCTCCAGCATTTCTCCAATGAAATTAGGGACACCCTATTCCATACCCTCCAACATTTTTCTGATGAAAATAGGGAAGTCCTAAGGGAAAATGGGACATATCGGTATCAAATAAAAAATGAGGATGGCTTCTGTAAATCTGGGACTAACCCAGGAAAATAAGTACACTTAGAGAGCCTATATCAGGCATGGACCAACTCGGCCCTCCAGATGTTTTGAGACTACAATTCCCATCATGCCCGACCACTGGTCCTGTTAGCTAGGGATGATGGGAGTTGTAGTCCCAAAACATCTGGAGGGCCAAGTTGGCCTATGCCTGGTCTATATTATCCCATAAGGGCAAAGGACCATTGCACTTCCTAGGAGTGAAGTGGTCTCTTAGTACACCTAAATTGTCAACTCACCAAGGCTTAGTCCTGGTCTGTAAGAACTTTACATAAGAGCATAAGAAGTAGCCTGCTGGGTCAGGCCAAAGGCCCACCTAGTCCAGCATCCTGTCCTCACAGTGGCCAACATATGCCTGTGCGAAACCCAGAAGCAGGATGCAAGTACAAGAGCATTCTCCCCTCCTGTGGCTCCAGGCTTGGAAGCAGAGCAGAGCCATTGTGGTTAGTAGCCTTTTGTAGCCTTCTCCTCCCTGAAACCACCACCACCATCATCATTCCCCTCCTTTTCTTTCTCTTTCTCTTTCTCTTTCTCTTTCTCTTTCTCTTTCTTTCTCTCTCTGTCAAAAGCCACATTCTAGGGGCAATGTGCTGGGTACTATATGCTACTTTTGGAGGATGACCATAGCTGGTGGTGGTAGGATCAGAGCCATAAATGGGTGTGGTCACACTTTTTCTACCTCTTTCTGCCACCCGCTTTCCCCCTCCCCTCTTCTCTCTTTGCAAACCCCTCCTCTCTTTCTCTTTTTCTGACTCCCTCTTCTACCCACCCCCAGGAGTTTGAACCAGCAGCCTATTGAGGGCTCCCCCCTCCTTCTCCCATCCCTCCATCCATTTCACCAATGTCATGTCTTCATCACCACACTGCCTTTTCTCCTCCTGACCTCCTCCTCTCCCTCTGGACTTTCCCTGTCCTTATGACGTCACACTGAGGATCACGCAGATGTCCCTTGAGCTGCAGGTCTCCCACCCCTGAGATAAACTCTGACACCCCAGAATCAAGAAGACCAGGAATCTGTGCGTTTCCCCCTATTTAATTACCGCGGGAGAAATCCAGATTCCGCACCAGATTTCACATGGAATTAATTCTGCACATGCTGGACAGCGGAAGACAAACTGCCTCGGTTTTAGTATCCTGTATTTATCTGTTGTCGTGCCAAAGCAAGGAAAGATAATAACAGCTCCTTCTCCCCCCCCCCCCCGAATGGATGGCAGCAACAACGATGGTGGCGCATTAACAGAGAGAATCCTTGAGCCAATCTGATTAAGGTTTTCAAACAGGAGAAGCATTGCGTTTAAATGTGAGAATTTGCATTTCCAATCGCTGCCATAATGAGAGGCCACAGGCAGCCTGATATAACAATCTCTCTGGCTGAGAGTCCCGACTACAAAGCAGGGAGAACAGCAAAGAGCCTCTTCAGGCAGGAATAATTCTTAGCATGTGCCAGAGCCATTCTTTATTTCCTCCGCCCCACTCCCCTCCTCCTCCTCTCTCTCTTTCTTGCGCTACTCATCTCCGCAAAGCCATTTGAACACTTGTAAATTTGTTTTAGGATTAGATTAATAGGTTTCGTGATTTGTAAACCACCACCATGACATCATGAAGCCACGGAAGGCCTTCCCAACTCAATCGAGAGGTTTAGGAAGAAATTGCTTTCTTAATAAGCTTGGAACAGGCCGTAATCGCAAGAACAGAAGAGCCTCTCGGGTAGATCAGGCCAAAGGCAGTAACAGCAGCCTTCTCTCACAGGGGCCAAGCAGATGCTTCTTCTGGGAAGCCCACAAGCAGGACACAAGTGCAACAAAACTCTCCCTTTCCTGTGGTTTCCAGCAAATGCAGTTCAGAAGAGAGCCAGTGTGGTGTAGTGGTTAAGAGCGGTGGACTCGTAATCTGGTGAACCGGGTTCGCGTCTCCACTCCTCCACATGCAGCTGCTGGGTGACCTTGGGCTAGTCTCACTTCTCTGAAGTCTCTCAGCCCCACTCACCTCACAGAGTGTTTGTTGTGGGAGAAGAAGGGAAAGGAGAATGTTAGCCGCTTTGAGACTCCTGAAGGGGAGTGATAAAGCAGGATACCAAATCCAAATTGCTGCTAGCAGAGCCTAGATGTTGTGGCTAGTAGCCATTGATAGCCTCCTCCTCCTCCTCCTCCATGAATTAGTCCAATCCTCTTTTGAGGCTATCCAAGTTGGTTCCCATCACTGTCTCCTGCAGAATTGAGTCCCATTGTTCAGGGATGCACTGCTTGAAGAAGGACTTCTGAAAGGATGCCAAGAAGACAGCAACCGTTAGAACAAAACAGCAGAGAGCCTTGTGGTACCTTAAAGGCTGGCAGTGCAATCCTAACCATCTCTGCTCAGAAGCAAATCCTACTGAATTAAGAAGACAAGAACATGTAAGGCCGTACACAGCTTAGAGGTTTTGGAAATATTAAGCTTGTGGTCTCCAAAAAAGTGCACATTTAGGTGGGTCCCACCCATATAAACCACCCTCCAAATAAATAGCCACCCACCCTGCTCAGGAAGCTGTCTGGAGATCACCCCCCACTCTGCAAAAACTTTCATGGAGTGTTAATGAATTTAAATGCCGGGGATTTTCGTTTTGATGCTTCCTTGTCTGTGTGCTTCACAATATGCTAATTAAGAGCAGTGCATCCTTCCAATCCCAAAGCAGGCCATTGCATTGAAAAGAACTGATGGGGAGACCCTATCTATGACGTGGGTTGCCGGCATTCTTGCCCGACTCTTATCAGGGTCTGATAAATGATACGCTGAATAGAGTTAAATAGACTTATTCCCGGGGTGGCTGGAGACTCATCACAGCGGCTTCATGAGAGAATTTAATTACCGATCTGACTTCCGGACACGAGTTAAATTGGTTAAGGATTCCTGTTTTTTACTTCTCCTTTTTAAAATCCACTTGGGGACTTCTCATTCTTCCAGTACTCACCCACCCAATTTGTATTTCTCTTGCAACTGCTTCTTGGAGCATAACTGGGGAGACCAGGTGTTTGGGCTCGTTTAAATGGGGGGAATGGATGACATCCTGGCGAGCCTCCACAAGTTTTGACACAGCAGCAGAGTGTGATAAGTTTGTCAGGGATCCAATTACCTTCCAGCTTTTTTTAAATGGTGTCCCTGGGTTGCAAAAAAAAAAAAAATAGAGGGGGAGAAACAATGTGAAACATTTGGAAGCATAGGAGCCAACTGCTAGGGGCCAAGGTCCCTTTGACTCCCAATAAAATACTTTGGGAGGCTCCTAAAGTTGATGGGTTCAACTGCAAATAGTGTGCCTGCACCACGTCTTGTGATCAGTTACGTGGGGCAGGGCTTACCTGCCCCCCCTCCCCAATACAGTGGTAACTCGGGTTAAGTACTTAATTTGTCCCGGAGGTCCGTTCTTAACCTGAAACTGTTCTTAACCTGAAGCACCACTTTAGCTAATGGGGCCTCCTGCTGCCGCCGCACCACCAGAGCACAATTTCTGTTCTCATCCTGAAGCAAAGTTCTTAACCTGAGGTACTATTTCAGGGTTAGCAGAGTCTGTAACCTGAAGCGTATGTAACCTAAAGTGTATTTAACCCGAGGTACCACTGTATTTCATTCAAGTTAGCACCTGTCAAGGAGCTGTTAGGAGACAGCTCCACAGGGCGGGAAAGAATGTGAGGCATGAAATGCAACCAGTTTTTATTCACAGAAAGTAACAGCTCAGCAGAGTACCCTGATTCACCTCATTCAGCTTGAGAAGGTGCTGAAACTGACCACTGGACCTGCCCTTCCCCTCTAACCTCTCATTCTGGATCCCTCCCAAGCAGAGGAAACTGTGATGAGGAGGTGGGCTCCTCCTCTGAGCACAGTGCAGGACTCTCCTTGAGCAAGATGTCAGACGGGGAGGAGAGTCAGCAGGACTGAGTTTCTGGAGTCCTGGGACTCAGAAGGCATCCTGCCATTGCAGTCCTCACCACCCCGATAGAGTAGGAGCTGGCTTCAGAACTGGGCAATGGCCCTTTAAGAGCACTGAGAACTCCTCAGAGGGGGTGGGGCTAACAGCAGGAGCAGGCCAGTCTCAACAAGGCCTCTGAACTCTAAAGAGGTAACTGCTCTCCTTGTGTGAGTGAAAATGCTGGGAGCAACGTCATCCACAATGCTCTGTCCAGGGTGCTGATCTTGCCTTGCCTTGCCTGCTGTATGGGTAATTGCCCCTCTTTCCCTTGAATAACGCTGGACGCCAGTGTAACACGAATTAGTCTTCTTGAATTCCCACACTGTATCTTTCTGATTATATGGCAGGAGACTGCTGGCAAGTGATGCATGAGACAAAACCTCTAAGAACAAAATTTGTAATTTTCAAAGGAAGAAAAAGTCTTAAGATTATCTGGAGCTTTGGGCTGGGCTGTCACCAATATGCTGATGACACTCAGCTCTATCTGCTGATGGATGGCCACACCGACTCGGCCCCGAACACACTGACCAGATGCTTGGAAGCTGTGGCTGGATGGTTTCGTGGGAGCCGATTGAAACTAAATCCTTCGAAGACAGAGGTCCTATGGCTGGGTCGGGATGGCATGTGGATGAGGGACCAACTCCCTTCTCTTGCGGGGGCCCAACTAGTGCCATTGCCTTCCAGTAGGAGTTTGGGTGTAATCCTTGACGCCTCCCTTTCCATGGAGGCACAAGTTACAGCAACAGCCAAGGCGACATTTTTCCACCTTCGCCACATCAAGCAGTTGGTCCCTTACCTTTCCCGCCCTGACCTGGCCACAGTGATCCATGCAACGGTCATCTCCAGGCTTGACTACTGTAATTCGCTCCACGCGAGGCTGCCCTTGAAGCTGTCCCAGAAACTCCAGCGGGTGCAGAATGCTACAGCGAGACTCCTCACGGGGTCTCTGCCATGGGAGCATATTCACCCAGTGCTTTTCAAGCTGCACTGGCTCCCGGTGGAGTACAGGATCAGATATAAGGTGCTGCTTTTGACCTTTAAAGCCCTTCATGGCCTAGGACCCTCGTACCTACGGGACCGCCTCTCCCGGTATGCCCCACAGAGAGCCTCAAGGTCCATAAATAGCAACACCCTTGTGGTCCCGGGCCCTAAGGAAGTTAGATTGGCTTCAACCAGAGCCAGGGCCTTTTCAACTCTGGCTCCGGCCTGGTGGAACGCTCTGCCTCATGAGACCAGGGCCCTGCAGGATCTGATTTCTTTCTGCAGGGCCTGTAAGACAGAGTTGTTCCACCTGGCCTTTGGCTTGGAGCCAATTTGATTCCCTCCCTCTCTTTCTTTTTTCTTTTCCTTCTCCTTCTGCGATGAGGCTACATTTTAATATTTTAATGTTTCAATATTTTAATGTTTTATTTTTTAATTTTGTTTTTAAGTTGTAATCATTTAACTTGTTTTTATTATTGCTTGTAAGCCACTCTGAGCCCGGCCTTGGCTGGGGAGGGCGGGGTATAAATAAAAATTATTATTATTATTATTATTATTATTATTATTATTATTATTAAGAGGATTCCATAGCAAATCAAGAAATGTATATTTGCTTGGGGTGGTCTATCTCTTTCCCTGCAACCGTAAAGCGAGAGGGACCCACTAGGATTGCATTTATTTTAGATTTATTTGCTGATTCTGTTTCATCTTCTTCCATCCCCCCAAGGCCCGCACTTCCGAAAAGGCCATGGGCTGGGGTTGAATTGCAAGGAGCTAGTGGCCGGGGAGAGATAGGACTGAGGTGGCTAATCCAGGTCCCACATTTGCTGATCTTCAGAACTTAAGCAAAGCTGTGAAACTGGAGCTGATCTGCAAATCCTGGACCCCAGGCAGTTCTGCAATGTAACTGAGAGCGAGGAGAAATCAATTTGTGAGATATCAGCCAGTGGGGAAAGCAGAACTGAAAGGGATACACTGCTGGGTACACCAATCGTGCCCACCCGCCGCGGCTCCCCTTTCTTCCAAAGATTTGCAAGGAAAAAACTACAGGATCTTTCTGTGTGTGAATGAGTGTGTGTGTGAGAGAGAGAGACACACACACACACACAGAGAGATAGGTGCTCTCTCAGTTATTGGAAGGAACTTTTTGAAAGGAATTGCTTTCCCTTCCAGCTCCCTTGTGGAGAATAAAGACTCATGTGGTGTTTCCTCATAGAATTCTAGCATTGGATGGGATCCAAAGGGTCATCTAGTCCAACCCCTTGCAAGGCAGGGGTCAAAATCAATTTTTTTTTGTTTCATAAAATGTATAAACTCACAAAAGCTCAAAGTACTTTTTAAAAAAGTTTAAAAAACAACTATTCAAAACATTATAAAAAAATTTTTTGCTACAAAATAAAAACAGATTGAAACACATATCAGCATTCCAGTTATTCCAGCTGGTTTTTAACTGACATTTTTAATATGGAGTTTAATAGGGAGTCCATCAGCTGTCATTGCTGGATCACAGCAGGTGAGTGGAAAGTTCAGTCCTGCTGGCAGACAGGCTAGGGGAGCGGACCCTTCCCTCCACCACATGGGTCTTCTTAGACAGGTGAGCAGGACCGCCCACCTGTCAGTCACCTGGCACCAGATGATTGATAGGTGTACAGGACAGCCCACCTGTCAAAGATGGCCTGTTGGGTGAGCTGAATAGGTTCCTCACCTCTGCCTTTTGAGGTGGCCCAAGGGTTGCAGAACTTCTGCTGCTTCGTTTATCACACACATTGTAAAGAAACAGTACAAGTCCCCCATGGATTGAAGGGACCCACTGGCTCAGTGGGTGAGCATTTGCTCTGCATGCTGAAGGTTCAATCCCCAGCCTTTCCAGATAAGGCAGGAAAAGAGCCCCTTCCTGAAACCATTGAGAGTTGCTGCCAGCCAGTGTGGGCAATGCTAAGCAAGATGGAGCAATTGGCTGACTCAGTATAGGGCAGTTTCCCCGTGTTACAATAATGGGACTTTAATAAGTGTAAAGCGATGCATGTCATGGCCCAAAAACCCCCCATTAATTTCATATATACCCTCATGGGGTCTGAGCTAGGGGTGACAAGACCTCACAGCAGATAGTTTGAAGAAGATGTTGACCCAGTGTGTGACAGCTGTGAAAAAGGCAAATTCCTTGCTAAGGAGAAGAACTGATGGAGGGGATGGAGTGACTCCTCAGTGAAGAAAGGTTGCCACATTTGGGTTTTTTTAGTTTAGAGCAGCCTTTCTCAACCTGGGTCCCCAGGTGTTGTTGAACTACAACTCCCATCACTCCTAGCTAGCAAGGCCATAGCTCAGGGATGATGGGAGTTGTAGTCCAACAACATCTGGGGACCCACAGGTTGAGAACCACTGGTTTAGAGAAAAGATTACTAAGAGGCGACATGGTAGTTTTTAAAATGATGCATGGGCATGGAAAAGGTGGATAGAGAAAGTTTTCCTCCCTCTCTTATAACACTAGAACTCATGTGCTTCTAGTGAAGTTGAATGTTGGAAGATTTGGGACAGGTAGACAATAAAGTCCTTCTTCACACAGCGCACAGTTAAACTCTGGAACTCCCTCCCACAGGAGGCAGGGATCCTGCCACCACTTGGATAGCTTTAAAAGTGGATTAGACCAATTCAGCAACCACTGGCCACAAATGACTATGCTCTGTCTCCATTTCAGGAAGCAGGAAGGTTTCTGACTACCCACTTATGGGAACCACAACAGGGGAGAGCGCTCAGTTCCTGCTTGCAGGTTTCCCATTAGAGCAGCGGTTCTCAACCTGTGGATCCCCAGATGTTGTTGGACTACAACTCCCATCATCCCTGAGCTCTGGCCTTGCTAGCTAGGGATGATGGGAGTTGTAGTCCAACAACATCTGGGGACCCACAGGTTGAGAACCGCTGCATTAGAGCATCTGACTGGCCATTGCGAGAACAGGATTCTGGACTACATGGGTCCTCGGCCTGATCCAGCAGGCTGTTATTCTGCTCACATGTCCTTGTTGACATGCCTTCATTCTCAGGGGAATTGTGTCAGAAAACACTGAGGGCAGACCCTGCAGAACCGGTATCGGCTGGAATTCACCCAGTGCAAACCACCCCTTGTTTCTGGGCAGGTTTCAGCCTCTCAGCACCCTCCATTAACTGAGTGCTGAGTGCACCCATCGTGAAATATGTTTTATAATTTACAGGCGGTGCAAGTGATTCCTTTCAAAGAGAATCTAATATTGTATTGGCAACATTTTTGTCTGTGTTTCCGCCTTAGGCATGGAAGTGCCAACGTTCTCCTGCCATTGCACAGGAGGAGGGGAGGGGAGGCTCCACTTCTGCACTGCCTGGCCCCCGGGAGGCAAAACCGCCCAGCTGTCACCGCCAGCATGACAGAGTCCCCTCCCTTTCCCATTCCTGTAAGAGGCTGATCAGACTTAAGTGCATTGTCTTGGGGGAAGAGCTGAGGCCTGTCACTTTCCGTGCTTTAATCTCCTCCTCCCAAAATTCCTTAACATGTTCCGTGTCATCTGCCATCTCTGTTGCCACCTAATAAATGTTTAAACTCTCGTTAGGAGAGGACTGAAGGCTGGGAGGAAACAGCGTGGAACAGGATGACAAGTTGGGCTCGTCTTGCCAGCAGACTGGGGAGAGTGGCAGGCTGGCTTTACTTTCCGACAGCTGCCATAGAAGGCTTCTCTTATGCCAGGGGCAGCCAATATGTTGCCCTCTAGATGCTGGCGGATGCCAGCTCCCAATAGTCAATAATGATGGGGTGATGGGAGGCGAAGCCCCTCAACATCTGGCAGGAACCATATCGGTAGACTCCAGCTCCCAGCAGCCAGCATCAGCAGTCAAGAATGATGGGAGGTGAGGTCCACCAACATCTGAAGGGCACCATGTGGGCTACCTCTGTCCTATGCCAAGAGCCAGAGCTTAACAGTAGGTTCTCTTGCTCCGCACGCTGGTGCCCCTAGTGGTGAAGCAAAGCATCAGAAGAAAGGGCAGCGTTTCTAAAGAAAGTTACGAAACAAAAGCACAGAGTCATCTCTAAGACTCTGGCACCTGTCAGGCAGCACCATTGCTAATGATGCTTAATCATTGCTGCTTAGCAGCAATGAAGGATGAAGGAATGATGGCCATACACTCCTGGGACTTGGGAGCAGGTGATGCAGGAGCCCCAATCCACATTGTCCTAGGCCCAGGAAATCCCACTGGAGTGTAGGAGAGAGAGAGGGGTAGGTGAAGACCATATGAGAGCTCTTTCCCACTGGCCTTCTTCACAAAGAACAGAGTTAAACTATGGCACCACATGAGGCAGTGATGGCCACCAACCTAGATGGCTTTCAAAGAGGGTTAGACAAATTCGTGGAGAAGAAGGCTATTGTGGCTACAAGCCATGTTGGCTATGTTCTGCCTCCACTTGGAGGCAGTAATGCTTCTGAATACCATTTGCTGTGAACTGCAGGAAGAGGAGAGGGCTCTTGTGCTCAGGTCTTGCTTGTGGGTTTCCCATTGGGGCATCTAGTTGGCCACAGTGAGAACAGGATGCTGGACTTGATTGGCCATTGGCCTGATCCAGCAGCCTTCCCTTACATTCTTATCAGTACAGCTTGTTGTTGTTTTTTAAGGGGTATATGAGTTCTGAATGGAACCCAAGCCAGACCAGTTGATATTTCAGCATAATCTTCAAGGAGCCCCACAAAGATCAGTAATTCAGTATGGAAGTTAGCAGAGTGCACAGTGCAGAGTGCATAGGGCACAGTGGAGAAGTCATCTCTGTCCAAAAGGCTGGTGAACCAGCAGCTCGGCCCATTACCATTTATATAACAGGAATATATGATGCCACCTTCTCCCGTGTCAATCCATCTAACCTTCTGGCACCAGCTCTGACCTGTGGCAAGTCTCCAGAGTCTCACACAATGGAGACTCTCTCAGAACTCCCAGCTGAGGTTCCTTTTTTTTCAAGGGGGGGAGGCGAGGACATTGAGATGCCAGGAACAGAAACCAGGATTTTCTTGCTTTCCCCGAGATCAAAATCTAATTAGCATGTAAATGTGCTTAGCATTTTTACAGCTTACCTTAATTGCCAGATTTGTTAGTGAGGAGCTTTAATTAATGTGAAACTGAGCTCATCAAGCCCAAGTCGAGAGATCAGATGTCAGAATGGGAGGAGGAGAGAGGGAAGGTGTTTGTAAAATCCTGAGCCTCTTTTTTGCGCCGAGCCAATCCAAGGCTCTGGCACATCCTTACTCCTTTGCATGTTAAATACGCTCTGGGGGTGGGAGTCTATTGTTTACTTTATTGAAATAATTTCTATTCTGATGAGAGAGAGAGAGAGAGAATTCCATGCCATTCTAATCTCCAAGCGGTGAGAGACTCCAGAGGAAGAGGATCCTGCACTTACCTAGGTTTGGTTTCCTTGGAATGAAGGTCAGTGGAGACTGTGGTGTCCTTAGGCTATATGGTTTCATTTGCATACCTATGCACCATGAATAGCATTAACATCGCACCCCCTAATCTTGTTCCCCCTATAGCAGTGTTTCTCAACCTGTGGGTCCCCAGATGTTGTTGGACTACAACTCCCATCATGTCTAGCCAGCATGACCAGTGGTCAGGGATGATGGGAGTTGTAGTCCAACAACATCTGGGGACCCACAGGTTGAGAACCGCTGCCCTATAGGTTTCTAAAGGAATGTCCAAAGTACAGCACAGAGCAAACATCTCTCTCTCTCTCTCCAGCATCTAATTTCCAGCTGAAACACACACAACCGTGTCTGTTGTTCTTCTACCTAGGAACATGTAGCTTCCAGCCAGTGAAGAGGCCACACCGGTCAGACCTGGACCATGGGGGTGAGGGTTAAGTTCTACACTGACTTGCAGCAGCTCCCCAGGATTTCAGGAGGGGGAATGATCTGGAGATGCTGGGGATTGGAGCTGGTCCCTTCTGAATGCTGCGTAATCCCTCTGCCGCTTTGCTACGGACCTTCTCCCATCAGCCTTGGCTTTCCACTGTAAGGCTGGACAGCCGCAGGTGTGTGAGAGCTACATGTGGAAGAAACAGGGAGTATTAAAACTCCCTGCTCTAGGAAGGACAGGGGGAATGACGCAGGGATCACTCTGCACCTTGTAGTTCTGACAAGTGGGACAAGTGATGACAGAGCACCCAGCTCTGCTCATGTCGTCAGGGGACACCTCGCCATCTCTCTCTTCCACCTGTCATTGGGAACCATTTGGTGACAAGGAGAGGAACTCACCCATGTGCTGAAAAGGGCAACTAGGAGCGAGAGATGAGATACAAGAGCTGTGACCCGGGTTGAGTGCTTATGCATGTCTGCCTTCATTTTGAGGGGAAAGACATGCAGGCACATGAGTGTGTGTGTGTGTGTGTGTGTGTGTGTGTGTGTGTGTAATTTCAATTGACAGCCATCAGAAGGCTGGCAAGTAAAACAACACTTTGTGCATCTGTGTTTTGACTAGTAGAAAGATCATAGAATCATAGAATTGTAGGGTTGGAAAGGACCCCCCTCCACTCAGGACTTATCCTAGCCTTCTGATTGTAAACTGTTTGAACTGGTTTTAATATTGCATTTTTACATAGTTGCAACCTTCCCTGGGGCCTCATGATGAAGGGCAGAGAAGAAATCTAGTAATAATTGCCTCCTAATAAGTTCTCCTCAAAGTAGACTCACTTGAAAACAACAGACCTAAGTTAACCTTCTCCATGGATGTCAGTGGGTCTGCTCTGAGAATGACCTCTAACATTAGATGTAACCAGTTATTTATTCAATAAAATGCATAGCTCTCTTAATCATAAATGTAAAAAATTACAGTGATGATGATTTGTTGCATCTTTATCCCACCTGTTTCTCCCAAGAGCTTGTGGTGGCACACATAGTTGTCCTTCTCCTGATGTAATGCCCACAACAACCCTGTGAGCTAGGTTAGGCTGAGAGGCAGTGACTAGCCCAAGGTCCCCCAGTGAGCTTCATGGTCAGGTGGGCATTTGAACCCTGGTGTCTCCTAGATTCTCGTCCAATATGCTCAGCACTATAACCATAATTCAAAGAATCGATGCTTTTGCATTATGGTGCTGGAGGAGACTCTTGAGAGTCCCATGGACTGCAAGAAGATCAAACCTATCCATTCTGAAGGAAATCAGCCCTGAGTGCTCACTGGAAGGGCAGATCCTGAAACTGAGGCTCCAATACTTTGGCCACCTCATGAGAAGAGAAGACTCCCTGGAAAAGACCCTGATGTTGGGAAAGATGGAGGGCACAAGGAGAAGGGGACGGCAGAGGACGAGATGGTTGGACGGTATTCTCAAAGCTACCAGCATGAGTCTGACCAAACTGTGGGAGGCTGTGGAAGACAGGCGTGCCTGGTGTGCTCTGGTCCATGGGGTCACAAAGAGTCGGACACGACTAAACAACAACAACAATAACAACACAGCAATAATAAGCCAGAGGTGTAGGAAGGGGGCAGGGGGGGTGTTTTGCCCCGGATGCCACTCTGGGAGGGGTGACAAGATGGCCCCTGCCTCCCCCCAGCTGTAGAGCAGCCGAGGGTCCAACTAACATCAACCAAAGCAAGTGGGATACTCCTTGTCCCTGTCTTCACCTGACTCCAGTTAATGCTGTTTGTGTGTGTATCAACACTTGCACATGAGATGGCTCTTAGATGACTTCTAAAAATAGGTAAGACAAGACAAAGACATGGATGATGGATCTATCAATGACAATGAGCCATGACAGTTAAATGGAATCTCTATGTACAGAGAAGGAAAAGCATACCTCTGAAGAATACTAGCAATTTGGGACCAACAACTAGAGTCTTAAGTTTCTTCATGCCCTGCCTGTGAACCTCCTAGAGGAATCTGGCTGCCCGCAGTGGAAGCAGAATGCTGAGACAGATGGAACTTCGATTTGACCCACAGGACAAATCAGCTGAAGTTCCCTCCAGTCTTTGCTGCCAGAAAGGCAAGAGGTCTCTGTCCTGACCAGATGGTGATACTGTTGGTGGGTGGTTCATTTGCTCTGGGTGGCAGTAGCTTTGCAGCCCTGTTTGCCTGTCCACATCTCCATCTTTAGGTTCCTTCCTCTTCATCTCACCTGGACCACTCACCTGAGTTGCTAGCCTACCCACATCTCCAATCTCTCGATTTGTCCTCCTTGCATCGCCTGTACCACCAAGCCTGCTCACTTGCCCATGTCTCCATCCTCCAGTTCTTTCCTCCTCACCTCTTTTCTTGCCTGGGCCAACCAACAGCCCAACAGCCCAGCAGCACATTACACTGTAGTTCACAGCACCACCTGTCTGTGGCCAAGTGAACTGCAGCATGACAACATCCTTACAATTGTATATATTAGAGCAGCGGTTCTCAAACTTTTTTTCCAATGGGACACACTTTCAGAATAAAGATTGCCTCATAGCACATTGGATTTTTTATTGATAGGAAATACATTGGAAAACAAAAATAAACAGCTCCTAGCAGGGCTTGATTTATAACATAGAACAGAACTACTTTATAGTATGATCATGGGGCATCCAGAAAGTAGAAAACCATGCAGCTTCATAAAAACATGAATCATTCCCAAAATTAATTATAAATAACCTCTTACATATGTACCCTAAATTTGCATGCAAACTTTTTTCTTATATTTTTTTAAAAAATAAATGCAACATATAAAAAGTGAAGAAGAGAAAGAAGAAAAGAGAGGGAAAGAGAAGAAAAACGTACACACACACACACACACACACACACACACACACACACACACACAGTTAACAATTACCATTTTTAACCTACGGTATTTTGTAGGGATGAGTTCCAAATTTCATTATACTTGTCAATGCAAAGTCTACAAACTCAACGAGAGCTGTGAGGTTGCTTTTGCCGGGTAATCTCATTTATATTAGTTCTAATGTGAGA
This sequence comes from Podarcis muralis, assembly GCF_964188315.1. Lineage (NCBI taxonomy): Eukaryota > Metazoa > Chordata > Lepidosauria > Squamata > Lacertidae > Podarcis > Podarcis muralis. The sequence goes on from NC_135669.1 coordinate 31,364,410, forward strand.
CAAACAAACTCTCATCTCCTCATCAACACAAAGAATCCTTTCTCTTTTCTGAGCGTTCATATTTGTCAGAGTTGAAGAACTGTAGAAAAATGGCCAATGCCATTCTCCCACACTCTCTGCTCAAATGGTAATTCTGGATCACATCTAGAATTGTTCTCAGTATCACTTGACACTCTTTGTAGGAGGCAACTCCTAGGGACCAAGGTCCCTTTGGGCCCCCCAATAAAATATTTGAGGGGGGTAGCCCCTCAGCTTATGGGCATTGTCATTCAAATGGTGTGTGTGCACTGTGTCCTGTGATTGGTTATGTGGGGTGGGACTTACCTGCCCCACCAATATTTTATTCAAGTTGGCACAGTTTGATACTATACTATACTACACTACACTGAAATGTTTAAATGTTTCTTTGATCGTCCTTGAATCTTCCCACCACACTTGCCACCCTCTCCTGCCACACCAGTGTGGCATGTGACACAGTGAGAACACCACTGTATTAGAGAGGAACAGATCTCCTGGTCTCTATGGAAGCAGTCAGCTGCTACCAGAAAACTGTCTGAAGATCCGGACTCCACATTTCTAAGGAATGTTGAAAATTTGAAGAGGGCTCCAATTAAGCCTGCACATCTTAACCACAGCTTAGTCTGAGTCTCCCCCTCCCCACTTTTATTGAGAAAGAGGTCAAGGGGGTCACTGAATTACAGCATCTAAGAACTTTGAGCTGATGTCGGAGAGCTCTCCAGTCTAGCAGAGGTCTAAAATAAGGTTGATGAGAAAAAGACCAAAGGCATGGGAGTTAAAACACAGAAAATTAAGAATATCACTGGTCCCGCTCCTGGTCTTGACCAGACCAGCTAGGTTGGCAAAAGCTTTGATGGGTACAAGCCATTTCTCTTTACTCATGTCAGCAAAAAAAAAAAAAAAAAAAAAAAAAAAGGCGGCGGGGGGGGGGGGGACAGATTTCAAAGTCCTCCATTGTCATGTACAGCTTATCTCTCAAGCAGCCTTTTCTGCTAGAGAGGAACAGAGGAATGCCCCTGAGCACACTCTCTAATCCTTGGCAAATAAGGAGATTTTCAATTTGCTTGCTTTGAAAGGTCTCAGAGGATGAAGTTGTCAAGAAAATAAGCATTTACATAGTGAGTTCCATGGGAGTTTCCCCAACTTCACTGGGAAACTGGACTTCAGAGGTCAAGAAGATACACTCCGAAAGAAATCCTTCTGTGTGCCATGGGGCTTGTCCCTAAATAAGTATGCAACAAGGCACACAAAGTGAAGAACCATGCTTCACTTTGCACCAATGCCATTTAGCAAACATTTGTTTCCTGCTTGGAAGACTTGCTTGCCTGCTTCCCAGAAAACCTGCAGCCGACTGAAAAAAATGAGCTGCATTAAGGCATCACAAGCTTCCTACATTGGTGCCGGCTGATGGGGAAACCCAAGGGCCACAATCCCTTCAGAACAACCTTCCGCAGGCCATTGGTGTAGGAAAATTCCGCACAAAAATGCCCATGAATTTTCAATGATAATTGGCAAATTTATGTAAAAACGTGTCGAGCTGAACTTAAGATTTGGACAATGAGAAACTGAGAAAAAAAATGACATAATTGCCCACTCCTTAACTTGGTCCAGATTTCCACTTGGACTTGTCCATTCTCAAGGTTCAGTCCTGGAATGTTTGAAGAAGGAAAGCATCAAGAGTGTATCTGGGCACATGCAGAGTGCCCCCATCTCAACTTAATCTTTAATTACGAAAGGAAGCCAAACAATCAAATGGGCTTGAATCTTGGGAGACCTCTTGGGGAAGAGAAGAACATTCCCTGGACACTTTTGAAAAAGCCTTAATCTTCTTACTTTGTCATCATTTGGAGACTTTTCCACACTTGCTTTCAACAAGGTTAATTAAGCTCCCCACCGCCATTGCACCTACACCTTAGTCAAGCTAGCTCCCTCCTCTCCAGGGTGCAGACAGGAAAGCAATTATCCCCATAGTTACTTGGCAATTAATTATGGCTTTTAAAGGGCTTTGGGAGACACCTCAGTCTGTTTGATCCTGTTAAGTACTCCATTAAATACCCAACAAGGAATAAGATATTTTGAGACCTTGCTCCTCTCCTACCTGATATTGACATTCTCACTCTTTCACGTGGCAGCAATTTATTTGTCATAAGGAGGCCCAGGGGTGGAGGGAGGGGAGAAAGCTGGAATGAAACACCCGCAGGAATCCAAATTAGGTAGATGAGATTTTTGGATTCTGACAGAGAGAGAGAGAGGGGGGGGGGCAAGATCAGGATCTGTATAGGTATAACTGGAAATTTATTGGGTAACAGATATAGAGGTATTATGCCAAACTCAAAAGAAGTACAGTTTAAGGACAGGAAACTTGAGGCCCTCCAGATATACATAGAATCGTAGATTTATAGAGTTGGAAGGAACCTCCAAGGGTAATCTAATCTAACTCTCGATGTAGGAATCACAGCTAAAGAATCCCTGACAGATGGCCACCTAACATCTCAGACCCTCCAAGTGTTCATTTACAGAAGGCATCCCTGTTTCTCATTTGATCCAGGAATGTCCCACTTTTCCTTAGGAAGTCCCTATTTTCATCGGAGAGATGTTGGAGAGTATGGAGTTATGTGACCTCCAAGCCAAGGAGATACAACCTTTAGAAGACAACTGAAGGCAGCACTGTATAGGGAAGTTCTTTAATGTTTAATGCTTTATTGTTTTTATATGTGTTGGAAGCTGCCCTAAGTGGCTGAGGCAACCCAGGCAGATGGGCAGGGTATAAATAATAAAATTGTTGTTGTTGTTGTTGTTGTTGTTGTTGTTGTTGTTGTTGTTGTTGTGAAATAGGATGTCCCTGTTTTCATCAGAGAAATGTTGAAGGGTATGACACCTGCTTAAAAATCTCCAACAAAGGAGAGTCCACTGCCTTCTAAGGGATTCCATTCCACTGTCCAACAGCTCTTAGTCTCAGAAGGGTCTTCCTAATGTTTAGTCGGAATCTCCTTTCTTGTTATTCAAATCCATTTATTCGGGTCCTCCCCTTTGGAACAGCAGAAAATAAGTTTGCCCCATTTTCCACGGTACAGACCATTAGATATTTCAATATGGATTTTCTATCACCTCTCCGTCTTCTTGTTTGTGTTTATATTTGATTTGTTTGTATACTTTACAAAAAGTAATAATAATAAATGAAACATCTGGCTAAGAGACAAAAATCAATTAAAAACAATTACTTATAATAGGGATGCTTCCAAAATGCAGCATCCCCCAGATTATTCCAAACAGCTGGTACTTGCAATTGAAATCCTCCACTTGCTCATATTTCTCATTTCCATTTTTTCCCTTGGACTGCAAGACAGGGGCAGTGAACCACTGGTTTTAGTTCCTTCTTTCCTCATCATTCGTGACTTTCCTCCTCCTGAATAGCACTCTTTTTTATTTTTTAGAAGTATTTCTAGACCAGTGTTTTGGACATCGCCCAACCGAAGAAGCTTGCAAGAGTAAAATAAATTGCAAATATTAAAAAAAATAATCAATGATATTCCACCTCAGAGGAGCTACAATTCCCAGAGTTCCCTGTGAAGAGGCATTGGTTGTAAAACCACTCAGGGAGTTGTAGCTCTGGGAGGGGAACTGGGGGTTTCCTAACAACTCTTTGCCCACTTAGCAAACTACAGCTCCCATAACTCCCATTGCTGTTTGAAGTGGTATCACAGTGCTTTAAATGGATGAGCCAAACATGTCCTAAGATTGGAAAGACAAGAAACCGAGGTTGACAGACTTGTATCCAAGATGATTTTGTGTGTGTGGTCCTTTATTGAACGATAGGTTGGACTGTGCAAATCAGAGAAACATCACAGAGTAAGAATCTCAATGGGCACCCATTTCAACTAATGTTTCACCAAAAATTTATTGGTGTGCCTGTGAGATTGCCGTACCCCCAATTAAAGAGGAGAGGGAAATTTGCCATTCCCTCCACCTGCAAAAGAAAAGAAGTGGTATGGTCCAGAGTGGAGTGTGGTGTGGCACATGGGGCAAAATTGCATACCCCGCAAGTGTCATGGGGAAAATGGGACTTCCTGATTTCTTGCATGAGAGCACGGCAGTCATTTTGGGTGTGTGATTTCAAGCCAAGCTGTTGCCTGGAAGAAAACACTCTGTGGGGAGGGGGGGAGAGATCTAATACGGCTCCCCAAAATGTGCATTTCGGGGCACCATGTGAGCACAGACCCGGAAAGGCATGTGTTTTAGACTCCAAGATCTCCTGAGGGTCACATGACTCATGCAGGAAGACATGTGTCCCAGTTTGGGGACTCAATATGTTGGAGGTTATGCAATTGGTCCATGGAGGAAGAAATTCTTCCCTACATTCTTCCCTCTTCCTTCATTTGGCTCCTGCCCTCCTGGCCCACACAGTAGGGGCTTTATTAAAGGCTGAATAGGGTTGCTGTTTTTTTATGGGAGAGCCCCTAATGGACTCTTTTTTTGCCTACTACACTGTCAAGGCTGCAGTCAGATGCAGGTCAGAATGAAGAGACAAAGCCACTTGTCAGTGAAGTTAACCCTTTATGCAAGGCATACAGCTCAGCAAGCCTTCCCAGTAGGTCTTGCCCTTATAGAGCAGTTGCCAGAGATGAGGGTCCCTGCATCGCACCCCTCCATCGCACCCCTCCAAAGGCTCCTCCTCTCCCAGATGTTCCCCAAGCAGTCTTAAACTGTTCCTACATGCCTCTGGCTTTTGTTCTGCCCTCCTCATTATCCTGTGCGATCTTGGAGACCAGGGGAGATGCTCCAATCTGTTACAGCTCAGTCAATAGACTGAGGGTCTGTCTCGGGGTCATGGGTTGCATTGATCAAAAAGATTCCTACATTATAACATTTTGGACTAGATGACACTTTGGGTCCCTTCCAACTCTACAGTTCTTTGATTCTACAGGCCTGTTTCCAAAGTGATTTTCTCAACTCTTCTTTGGTGTGTAGGCAAATGGCAGATGTAAGAACCGGTGATACTTGAACGTTGATGCTGATGGGGACAAGAAGAGAGTGTTGGGGAGAACATGCTACAGGACCCCTTCCAGAAAGGAAATAATTTCATGCAGACATTCCTATGACATGCTTTTGCTTGGTGGAAAATACTGTCACCTTCAGCACCAGTTCGTTTGATCTAGGAGCTCCAAACTCATGAGCTAAACATTAGTTTTGAGCAGGGGGGAAATATCCGTGCACTTAGCATTTTCAGCTTCTCTACATTTTGTTCTTTATCTGCAGGCTTATTTATAACACCAGATACTCATACTAACCCCTTGGATAAGACTGATCCAATTTCCATTTGCTCCAGACTTCCAATTTCTGTTTTGCACTTAGATGGAAAGCAATCATTTTGATTGATAATGGCAAAAACAGGTATCTCCCAATATCCCACTGAAAAATCCTGAAAATGTAATAAAAATGAAGAGGAGAAGGCTCTACGGTCATGTCCAACACCCAGCCATGATCTTCTGGAGGCCCCTCCCTCTCATAACATTAGAACTCATGGGCATCTGATGGAGCTGATTGTTGGAAGATTCAGGACAGAGAAAATAAAGGACTTCATCATGCAGCGCATAGTTAAATTGGGGAATTCCCTCCTACGGGAGGCAGTGATGGTCACCAAACTTGAGGGCTTTAAAAGAGGATTTGACAGATTCATGGAGGGGGAGGAGACTATTGATGGCTACTAGCCACAATGACTATGCTCTGCCTATGTCAAGGTCCGGTTCACGGGTGATCGAAGTCCTGGCTGGGGACATTGGGACTGGGGGCAAGATGACGGGGTGGGAGCAGGAATGGGAGTCCAGAAGCCAGGAGTCAGGAAGCCAAGAGTCCGAGGGTCAGAGAGCCGGGAGTCAAGAAGCCAAGGGTCATGAAGTCATGAAGTCAAGGAGTCATGAAGTCAGAGGTGTGAGGATCAAGAAGCAAGGAGTCAAGAAGTCAAGGGTCCGAAGATCAAGAAGCAGGGAGTCAAGAAGCCGAGGTTCAAGGATCAGGAAGCAAGAAGCCAAACACAGCAAGGTAGGAAGCGTGTTGCTGTGGCAAAGAGTCAAAGGGAAATGCTGGCCTTATATCCCTTCCCAGCTCTTGCCACCAGGTGCTGTGAGTTACCAATCAGCCTCACCTGTGCGGCCACACCTTGCCTCTTCAGAACAAATTTAGGAAGGCCCCAGTCCTGCAGAGTCCTATTGGTCACAGGGCCTGGCTCCTGCACACACATCTGATAGCCTATGCTTCTGAGGAGCAGTTGCTGGAAACCACAAGAGGGGGGAATGTTCTTGTGTTCAAATCTTCCTTCTGGGTTTCCTACAGGCATTTGGTTGACCACTGTAAGAACAGGATTCTGGACCAGGTGGGCCATTGGCCTGATCCAACAGGACTTTCTTATGTTCTTAGGTTGGAGAGCTGCAGCAGAAGCAGGAAAAGGAGAAGGGAGGGGGATGAGAGAAAAAAAGAAGAAGGAATGAACTGGAAGAAAGCTTCAGTGATTGTTGCTGGTGTTTCTTGACCAGCCTCTGCTTCCCTAAGCATCTTTTTCTCCCCTTGGGAAGAAAGAGAAATGCTGTCTTTGTTATGCTAATGTCCTTCCCATCAGCACAAACAAAAAAAGGGGGTCTGTCTGCAGACACACTCAAATTGTGGAGGATCCCTCAATAAAGGGACAAAAGCACCGAGTCAGCAAAAAAAGCCCACAATGCTCATTCTGGCGACTCAGCAAAGGTAGAAGTACAAATGACGGCAACTACAATGCATGCATGGAAAGAGGAGTGGAGTTCAAAAAGCTGTGTGAAAGGGAAGAAAAATTGCACAGCTCATCATCCATTTGGATGGATGCAGAAGCGGATGCTGGTGGGTGATTCATTTGCGACCCGGTGACCAAATAAAGAGCCGGGTGCATTGAGCTGGGTTCAGCTGGGGCCACTTGATTGATTTCTGCAGCCAAATCACAAATGCATGTCTTGCTAGACAAGCCCAGGGCTAGTACACAGAGAATTATTAAACTTCCTAGAGAGGGCTCTCTATGTGTGGCCATTTCCTTTGCCTCCTCTGCCCAGGAATTCTGTAACAAGTAAGATAATTCCTTACACTTCCTTCCTCCTCTGAGTAGACTCTCTCTTTCCACCATGCTTCCAAGCTAAGCAGATGTGTGTCTGGGGGGCTCCAGGCACACACGCCTATTTTAGGATGACCAATTTCTGCGTGCTACTTTGCTGTATTTGCTGCCTGCGTTGAAATGTAATTGCACCTTTTTTGTTTGTTGTCTTACTAAAAACGTGTGTTTCATTCTCTGCAAGGGGGGTGAAGAGGGGAAAGTCAGCAAACTACCAATAAAATGGGATAGAAAGCTATAACTGCTTTGTTCCTACACTTCAGTAAGCCGCAAAATGTATAAGTGTTTTTGCTTTGCTAAAAAGGCTCCACAGCCTGCTTACTTTTTATATTTCTCCCACATACCTGGGAAAGGAGGTTTAAATTTTAATTTACAGATTTAACCCTCAATCCATCTCCCACATATTTTCAAACTCTATCACAGTAGTCGGCCAGATGCCTTTTGGGAAGGGGGAGCCCACAAGTAAGGCTTGAAATCAACAGGAAATCTCCTCACCTGCGATTCCCAACATCCAACATCTCATCTAGCAGCTACCGTATTTTTCGCTTTATAGGACACACCGGACCATAGGACGCACCGGACCATAGGAGGGGGAGAACAGGGGGGGGGGAATTCTCCCCCTCTCTGCTCAGTGCCCCTTCAGCGAAGTGGCAGGAGAAACGGAGCCCCTTCCATTTCTCCTCCCGCTTTGCTGAAGGGGTGCTGCGCGGAGAGGGAAAACTGTGCAGTGCCTCTCCAGTGAAGCAAAGCCTGGAGAGCAAGAGTGATCAGTGTGTACCGACTGCTCTCGCTCTCCAGGCTTCAGGCAGCTATCCGCAAGCCTTCGGAGCACGGGGGCCTCTCCGAAGGCTGTGGATAGCTGCCTGAAGCCCCCGGAGCGCAGCAGGCATTTGCACTGCGCTCCGGGGGCTTCAGGCTTCAGGCGGCCATCCACAAGCCTTCAGAGTGCAGCGGGAACTCCTTCTGTGCTCCGAAGGCTTGCGGATAGCTGCCTGAATCCCCTGGAGTGCAGCTCTCCCTCTGCGATTTGGAGGCTTCGTGTTGCTATCGCTGAAGCCAAGGAGCCTGCATTCGCTCCATAGGACGCACACACATTTCCCCTTCATTTTTGGAGGGGAAAAAGTGTGTCCTATAGAGCGAAAAATACGGTAATTTATTAAACAGGGAGGGGCCCATCTCCAAGCATTCAAAAGCCAGGACTGAGTTTGTACCTCCTCAAACAGGAGAGCATGGAAACATAAGAACACAAGAAGTGCCAGTGGCCTATCGAGTTCAGCATCCTGTTTTCACAGTGGCCAACCAGATGCTTTTAGGAAACCCACAAGCAGGATTCAAGCAGAAGAAGAAGAAGAAGAGTTTGGATTTGATATCCCGCCTTTCACTGCCCTTCAGGAGTCTCAAAGCGGCTAACAATCTCCTTTCCCTTCCTCCCCTACAACAAACACTCTGTGAGGTGAGCGGGGCTGAGAGACTTCAAAGAAGTGTGACTGGCCCAAGGTCACCCAGCAGCTGCATGTGGAGGAGCGGAGACGCGAACCCGGTTCCCCAGATTACGTGACTACCGCTCTTAACCACTACACCACACTGGCTCTCACTGGCAGCACACAGGGCTGCCACGTTTGCTCTGAGGCGGGGCAGGGTGGGGCAGTTGGGGCCATTCCCCCCCCCCCCCAATCTGGTGCTGAAGTGACTTCAAAGCAATCCATTACTCTCTATTGCAGCCTAACAGGATGGCCCTTCTGGAATTTGTCACATGCACAAACCTGCACACACATACACATGAATTTGCAAATCTGTATGTGCTTGGCTTGTAAAGGTAAATGGACTTCTGACCATTAGGTCCAGTCACGGACTCTGGGGTTGCGGCGCTCATCTCGCTTTATTGGCCGAGGGAGCCGGCGTACAGCTTCCGGGTCATGTGGTCAGCATGATTGAATTCTGGCGAACCAGGGCAGCGCACGGAAATGCCGTTTACCTTTCCGCCAGAGTGGTACCTCTTTATCTACTTGCATTTGATGTGCTTTCGAACTGCTAGGTTGGCAGGAGCAGGAACCGAGCAACAGGAGCTCACCCCATCGTGGGGATTTGAACCGCTGACCTTCCGATTGGCAAGCCCTAGGCTTTGTGGTTTAACCCACAGCACCACCTGCTAAGTACACCCTTTCAAACATAAAGGATCCCTAACTTGGGAGAGGGAGGCGGTACCTGAAATACAGGACAAACTGTATCAATGCAGGATGTAGCATTTTTACATTGAAATACAGGACAACCCTATACTATACAGGACAGGTCACAATCCCATCTCAGAATCATTGGTACCTTGAACTGTGGAGTCAGAGCACAGCCATTATGGAGAGTAGCCATTGGGTAGCCCTTTCCTCTGTGAAGTGACTCTGCCCACAAAAGGGCTCTGTGCTTGGACACTGGGGCAACAGGATGCTGGACTACATGAGCCTTTGTCCCTGCGTCTGGGCTCTTCTGTTCATTCTGTACTCCTGTCCCGTCTCTCCCTTAAGTTAGGAAGCAAAGCTGGAAGAGACAGCAGGTGCTCCTGGGAAATACAGTGAGGATGCTCTCACTGGGGCCATCAATCTCCAATGTGGCATTAAAGCACAAGGCATCCCGAAAGAGAAAATTGACATTGTGTTTTATGGCCCACCATTTAGACTCCCATAGATTAGATTTTATGAAATACGAATGCCGAGCTTTCAGCTGCTGCACTCTGTCGGATCTGGGGATCACTTAGACCAACATTCAAGACTAACCCCGGACTTATCTGTTTGCAATGAGCCTTTCCTGGTGGTGACGGATGGGGTGTGAGAGTAGGGTGAGGGAAATTTACCCCCCACTTGGACACGACCCAGGAAGGAAGCCATCGCTACCAACTGCCTGCTCACTGGCTCATTCAGTTCACTGTATTCGTCACTTGCCACAAATAAAAGCCATGGGCCTGGTATTGCCCAGGAATGCTAAGAAACAAACAAAAATCAGTGCAGTTTTGAAATCAGTGGTTAAAATCAGTGCAATGTTGAAAGTTGGGTCTGCCATCTTGATTCAAAATGACATCCTGGTGTAATCCGGTCCTGACCTGTAGCTTGACCTGTAGAAGTAAGAAAAGCTTTATCTTAAGGAAGTTTTTAATGACTGATGTTTTAATGTATTTTTAATATTTTGTTGCAAACCGCCCAGAGTGGCTGGCTTTCCCCAGATGGGCGGGGTATAAATAATAAATTGTTGTTGTTGTTGTTGTTGTTGTTGTTGTTGTTGTTGTTGTTGTTGTTGTCGTCATCGTCGTCAGGCAGCAGCCTGATCAAGGTTCCCCCAGGGAACCACCTCCACTTATCCCAGAGAACCTCAAGCTCTCAAGCGCCTGCAGAGGAGCAAAGGCAATGGAGAACCAGGCATTGAAATTTATCTCTTTACAGTTCTCCTTTCTTCTGGAAGAGAGTATAGCTTGGGAGCAGCAGTATCATCCAAAAGGCCTCAGTTGAGCTCCGGGATTTGCTGGAGCAACTTGTCTGCTTGGAGCTATCCAAGGTCCTGAAACAATAGACAGCTGAATTCAGGTGTCTATTGCAGCCCATGTAGGGTTGCTCCTGGTCAGGTCAAGGTATATTTACTCCCAGTGCTGTTAAATTCATTGCTAGGATTGAGCTGTAGTTCCTATTAAAAACCAATGGATCAAGTTAACTGTGTTTTGAATTCAAATCTCATCCTTTCCACCAGGACTTGGTACTGATCAACTTTCACTGGATCAGGGCCAGAGTTCAGGGTCTAAAAATTCTTTCCACTGTATTCCCAAGAAACTAATTTCTGGCACACACAAAATGAGAGCCCCCTTCCCTAATTTCATATATTATGGTAATTATTGAAAATAGGCTACCCACTATAATAGATTAAAGTGAATGCTGCACAGGAAGTTTAATAAGACAATTAATGTCCGTAGGGGAAAGAAAACCATATGCTCGAATTAATATCCGTCCCACATCTTATCAGAACTATTTAATCTATGAACAGAATAGAATTCATTCAAAGCCAAATAAGGCAGAAAGATGAAAGAAAACTCCAAAAAGTCTAAGGGACAATAGGCCAGCCAGTTTCACTCTGGCTACACACAGGAAAGGCAGGAACCGTTTGATGCATGGCTCAGAGCTGACCCTTAAGACAGAGTTGGCATCACTCAAAAATGACATTTCAGTTTCTCCCCTCCACATATGTGGTAAAACTTAGTGCGTATCCTGATGTCATCATGTGTGTATTGCCACTGCAGTCCACAAGCAGCATAAATCTGGGATGGGGAACCTGTGGCGATTCCAACTCCCATGAGCCCCATCCAGCGTGAGCCAATGGTCAAGGATGATGTGAATTGCAGTTCAACAACAGCAGCTCATGAAAATCTCACAAAGGGGTCATTCCCATCTCTGCCTAGAGACACTGGAGATTGAATCTGCATGCAAAGCAGGAGCTGCACTTCTGAGTTACAGCTCTTTCCGGGGAAAATGATAACTATACAAAACAGACCATTGTCCCAACTAACTCAATGTTGTCTACACTGACTGGGAGTGGCTCTCCAGACAAAGTCTCTCTCTCTACCTAGAGAAGTTGGGATTGAACCAGTGACCTTCCGAAGACATACTAGTTTGCTCTACCATTAACCCATTTCAATGAAGATGTACAGTATATCCCCTTCAGGCTCTCCCGGTAGCCTGGGATGCCTGTGCGTTAAACTTCCACTTTCCAAATGCATAAATGACCTAGAAAAGTGTTAACTACTCTGAATACCCCATAGGCTACGCTTGCTGTAGAAATGCAGAACTGTCACAACAGAAGGAAAAACAAAACACTCCTCTGTGTGTTCAGAGTTAGAACAAAATCTGCAAAAAGCGGGTTTATTAGAAGTCACAACACACGATTAAAACTTCCTCTGAAATGTAAAACATCTATTAAATCTGAAAACACCAATTGTGGATATGTCATTAAGGAAAAGTTCATCAGCTCAAGAAGCAACAGTGCCACACAGGTTTCATTCTACACAAACACGTAGTCGAGTTGTCAGAGTGCAATTCCCTCACAAAGCCTGAGTTGTCAGGTGCATTTCAACTCACTAGTCTTCCTCAAGAGCAGAAATGAGAGGATTTCCCCAGGATCGGTTCTTTTAAAAATACCAGAAGAGCCCTGCTGGATCAGACCACTGAATAATTAAAAAAAATCATTGAAGAAAGGGCTATTGATGGGTGTTCTCTGCCTCCACAGCTGCTTCTGAATACCTGTTGCTGGAAACCGCAGGAGGGGAGAGGGCTGTGGTGCTCAAATCCTGCTTGCTGGTTTCCCACATGCACCTGGTTAGCCACTGTGAGAAGAGGATGCTAGACTATTTGGGCCACTGGCCTGATCCAGAAGGCTCTTCTTACCTTCACATGTTCTTAGGGGCCTAGTTGTTCTGTGAGTAAAACAGAGGTGAGCTCTTGGCTTACCTCCCTTTGCACTCTCTCTCTCCAGCTGTGAACTTTCAAGGGCAGATAGAACCATAGAGTTGGAATAGACCACAAGGGCCATCGAGTCCAACCCCCTGCCAAGCAGGAAACACCATCAGAGCACTCCTGACATATGGTTGTCAAGCCTCTGCTTAAAGACCTCCAAAGAAGGAGACTCCACCACACTCCTTGGCAGCAAATTCCACTGTCGAACAGCTCTTACTGTCAGGAAGTTCTTCCTAATGTTTAGGTGGAATCTTCTTTCTTGTAGTTTGGATCCGTTGCTCCGTGTCCGCTTCTCTGGGGCAGCAGAAAACAACCTTTCTCCCTCCTCTATACGACTTCCTTTTATATATTTGAACATGGCTATCATATCACCCCTTAACCTCCTCTTCTCCAGGCTAAACATGCCCAGCTCCCTTAGCCGTTCCTCATAAGGCATCGTTTCCAGGCCTTTGACCATTTTGGTTGCCCTCCTCTGGACACGTCCCAGTTTGTCAGTGTCCTTCTTGATGTCAAGACCAACCTTTTAAATGTCATTAGCGGTATCACAGCGCACAACCTGTTTATGCGCCTGCTATTTAATGGTGTAAAACAATCCATTTTACAGCAACGATTAGCCGACTAATGGCCTGCCATCGTTCCTCATATCGGGGAAGTGACAGATGGATCTGACAGCATGATTAAGCCACTAAGGGTGTCATAAATTACCTCAGAGCCATCAAGAGTAGGGGCATGCCAAAGGAACAATCAAGGCTGGGCCTGGGCTTCTGTGTGATGGGACCCCATGCCAGTGGAGGAAAAGGGGGGTGGCATGAGGGATAAAGGGTGGAAGGCAGCTGCCTCAAAGCCTGTCATGACCCCCACCCCCACCCCTGTCCAGTCCAGTCAGGCAGCAATACAGACACAGATTCAGACGCTACAGACTGGTCAGCAAAGGAGTGGCACAAGTTCTGGGACTTCCAATGGAACTCAAGAGACCACGGAAAGTGAGCCTAAAGGGCAAGAGACCTCAGAAGAACTTTGCATACTTGTAGGGCCAAGGGCCAGGCCTTGCCCTGAGCCAGAGGAGCCCAGTGCTTCCCATAATACTTCATTGGTCCAATAGCATATGGATTACACCAAGTGAGAGGTTCTGTACACAAGAACAGCCTGCTGGATCAGGCCCATAGACACTGACACCAACTCCAGGGGGCTCGGGCCTCCACCAATTTTTGTGGTGGGTGCCCGGCCTGTGCCCTGCCGCTGTCACTTTGCCTCTGGCACTCTTGTGCCTGCGCCTCTGCCTCTGCTGCAGGGACTCTGTCTGGGCCCATTGCAGCTGCAGATGTGCTTCTGGGGTGCATCCGCAGCCCCAACGGGCCCAGACAGAGGCACCACAGTGGAGGTGCAGGCCCCAGTCCAGTTGCCAGAGCATACACATGCACTGCGCTGCGCCACAGTCTGGGGCCCAAGTCGGCGCCGCTGCCCATAGCCCATCTAGTCCAGCACCCTGTTCTAATAGAGGCCAACCAGATGTCCCAAGGATAGGCCTACAAGCAGCACCTTAGCAAAGGGGAGCCCTCTACACTCTTGTGGCTTCCAGAAACTGGTATTCTGAAGCATTATTACCCTCCAACTGTGGAGGCAGAGAATTTGTCCAGTTCTCCTTTAATGCTACCTAGGATGGTAGCCATCACTGCCTCCTGCAGCAGTGAGTTCCACAGTTTGGATATGCACTGCATGAAAAAGTACTTTCTTTTGTCTGCCCTGAATCTTCCAGCCTTCAGCTTCATCATATGTCCATCATTTGTATTGTTAAGAGAGAGGGAGAAAAACTCTCTATCCACTTTCTCCATGCTATACATCATTTTAGAAAGGTCTATCATGCCACCTCTTGTTCACCTTTTTGCTGAAGATTCCCAAATGCTGCAACCTTTATTCCTAGTGGAGTCAGTCTGTTCCCATGATCATTTTGGTGCACAGAGGAGTACGAGTACAGTGGTACCTCGGGTTACATACGCTTCAGGTTACATACGCTTCAGGTTACACACTCCGCTAACCCAGAAATCATGCTTCAGGTTAAGAACTTTGCTGCAGGATGAGAACAGAAATCGTGCTCCGGCGGCGCAGCGGCAGGAGGAGGCCCCATTAGCTAAAGTGGTGCTTCAGGTTAAGAACAGTTTCAGGTTAAGAATAGATCTCGAGAACGAATTAAGTTCTTAACCCGAGGTACCACTGTATTATACAGTTGCCTTCTTTTCTTTCTTCCTATACATATAAAAAGTAAGGTGTTGAATTAAGTACTGGTACTTAACCTGAGGTACCACTGTACATGGAGCAGCACAAGGGCAGAGTCTGTCTTCAGCCAGAGGACTGGCCCTTTAAGGATCCACAAGGGGGCGCAGCCTGGGGAATGGGTCTGGAGGCAGAGTCTTGAAAAGGCTGTTTGCTTTGAACCTCTGCTGGATCAAGCCTCTTACTCTGAGCTGTCCATGGTCTTGAAGCTCCTGACTTACCTTTCTCCATGAGAACTAGCACTAGAATGGAACAGGACATCACCTCAGCATTTAATTATTATTTTTTTTAAAAAAAGCCTAGCCCTTTTGATTGTAAAAATAACTTGGAAATTCTACTCCACCCACAGGAGCCATGGCAGCTTTGGACAGTCGCCCAGAAACATCTGGTTGCATAGATTTTTTCATTTATTACTTGTATTTAGTAAAATGTATGAACCAATTAATTTATTCTAAAAAAAACCCTCTAAGTGGCTTACTTAAAATGGTATGAAATATTCATTAAAATAGCAGTTAAAACAGAGGGGTTTTTTTAAAAATAATGAAGGAGGCATAATAAAATGATCCAAATAGAGATAAAATCTAGAGTTTTGAAAACAAATGTAAGTTGGTAATTTTATGTGTTTAGGTAGAAGTGATAGGAAAAGAGAAAGCAAACAAAAAACAAAAACACACCCCCAAAAAATGATCAGAGGTGAGAAAATGAACATAACAAAATTACACATCTGCTTTCCTAAACACAAAAAGGTTTTAGCAGGCAGCTAAAACAGTGCAAGGAAGGTTCTGGCCCAATATCAACAGAATATGCCCATATGTATTCTCCTGAAGTAGAGAAGGGCCTTCAGTGGACCTGCTAAAATCCATTCATACCCTCCACCAAGCTGCCCACATTTCTATGGCAGTGAATACCATGTAGAGCAAAGATGGGGAAGCTTTCTTAAGCCCGAGGGCCATGTTCTCACATGGGAAACTTTCTGGAGGCCACATGCCAGTGGTGGGTGGTCCAGAAGCAAGAGCTGTGGCAAAGCAGCATGTGCAACTCCTATAGTAGACCATGTTTCAGCCTTGTGAAAGCCAGATGTTTCTACGGGCACATTTATTCATCCCCATCTAGGGAAGCAAGCAGAAGAATCATTGTTCCATAATACATTCCAGCCAAAAGCTGCTGAGGGAGATGTGGAGGAAAGCCATTGATTTCAGACATGGGACATCCCTATCCATACCACAAGATGCTGAGGACTGAACCTGAGAACTTCAGCACCATCCTATGACCGTTCCCACTCCTGATGTCTGGCCTGGAGGTGCCCAGCTTGCTTTCACATGTCTTTCCATCAGAATGCCTGATGCCTTCAAAAGAAGGATTGATGATGGAGACTCCTCTCCAGTGGGGGAGAAGAAGTGCAGAAAAAGTGGGCGGATTGTTCCTTTCAATAAGGATCAGGCACCACAAGAACACTGAGCTGGTGGGTCCATAGTGGGCTTGTCAGGTTCGTATACCCAGGTTTCTCAGAGCTAAAAGGAAGTATCCCTTCCAATCCTTTGCTTTGAGGTCATAAACATGCCCAGGGGAGGGGACTGACCTGCTTTCTCCTGTCTTAGGAAACTTCCTCCCCATACTATATTTTGACTCAGCTGGCTTCAATTTGGATTTGCAGATCCTCTAAGCAGGGTCTCTCAAACTTGGGTCTCCAGCTGTTGTTGGACTACAACTCCCATCACCCCTAGCTAGCAGGACCAGTGGTCAGGGATGATGGGAATTGTAGTCCCCAAACAGCTGGAGACCCAAGTTTGAGAGACCCTGCTCTAGGCTACTACATTTAATAAATATAACATTTTCTCCACAATACTGTATCCCAGGTCTTCTTTAAGGTTCGTTGGCAATGCTAACACATCTCCAGGAGGACTTAAGAAGAGAGAGAAGCACAAAGTAATGAAGAGATGTGAGGACCTGAACCTGAGATGAGAAACCTGAGGAAATGAAATGGACCAATTCATCCATCCCTATCCCAGAGTCACTGGTGGCAGTGTTGCGTTCTCCAGTGATCTGAATATTGGACAGTGCCCAGCCTCTGTCTTGATGAGGAGGCATCTGTTTTGGCTCCCTGCCCCCACATGGTTGGAGCTTTGTTTATACAACACCTGGAGCTGAAAGATCCTTGTACCCCACCCACCGCTTTCTGCCGATCGATACTCACTGCCCGCTGCCATCACTCTTGTGCCGCATTCCGTAATTGTCTTCTTGGGATGATGGATGGTGCCAGACTCCTGGCATCAATAAGAGCTGGGATATGACAGCCCCCAGCACAGCACAAGGAGAAATAATGAAAAGGGCTCCCTTTTTTGGTTTTGCTTTGCTTTAAAGGGGAAAAAATTAATTTGTGTATCTTGTGAATGTCAAGGGCTAATAGTGGTAGCTAAAGTTCCAAGATCAATGAGTAAGACCCCGAGAAAACATCGTTATGCTGCCTTGGGGTACTCACATAATCAGAGAACAAGGGGGAGGGAGGAGAGCAGACTGACCCAATGTTAGGAGCAGACTGACCCAATCAGGTTCAGAAGGTTCGGAAAAGGGACCCCAAAACGATCAAAAGGATGGAGATACTCTTCCATGAGGAAAGGTTGCAGCATTTGGAACTTTTTAGTTTAGAGAAAAACTAAGAGTCAACATGATAGAAGTTTATAAAATTATGCATTGCATGGAAAAGGAGGAAAGAGGAAAGAGAGAGGGAAATTCTCCCCCTCTCGTATTGCTAGAACAACCTGAGAACATGTGACATTTGTAAGCAGGAAAAAGAAAGTTCTCTTGACAGGCTTGGGTAATTCTTGGGGTCAGTGATGGTGCAACATGGGTTTAAATTTTAAAACAGGAGGGTGATATTTTTGGACCAAAATTAAGAGAAGAGGAAGTCCTGTTGACGCCCTTAGGTGACAGTACCAATTTGGGGATCTGAAGTTGTAAGAACAGTATGCAAAACTTTGTCTGTTTCTGAAGCTCAGGTGGCCCCATCTAGGTGATGTAATATGTCAAGGGATGAAAATTGCATTTGGGGTTCTTTCGCAGAACGACAGGGCGGACACCCACCAGTTTTTAGTAAATGTCAGTTCTTTGTTTAGCTCAGAATGAGGGAGGAAATAAATTGAAGGTTCCGAGAGGGACAAAATCGTCCTTCATTCCTCAGAAGAGGTCCTGTTGGTTCATTCACCAGGGATACCACTTATCCTGTTATTGCCGAGAATGTGTTCGTATGATCTTGGCACATTTCTAACCTTTCTTTTCTGCATCAAGTCTATCATTTAATCCATCAAGCTGTGTTAACTATCTCGCTACTCTGTGGGCTAAAAGCTTCTTGGGGTAAATGAATGCCAACTTCGCACGAGATGGTTGGCAATTGCCTAAAAGGCACCGAGGCTTACTAACAGCTAATTGGTACACTTGTTTTGTAAGAGTCCCAGAAAGCCTCCTGGATCAGGCCAACTGACCATCTAGCCTAGCATCCTGCTATCACAGTGCCCACACACATGCCTGTGGGAAACCCCCAAGCACAAAAGCACTCTCCTCTCCTGTGGTTTCCAGTAACTGATACTCAGAAGCATTCTGATATTCAGAAGTATTACTGCCTCCGACCTTGGAACTGCAGACAAAATTAAAATTAGCTAAATCAAAAGATGGGACGCGGGTGGCACTGTGGGTTAAACCACAGAGCCTAGGACATGCTGATCAGTCGGCAATTCGAATCCCCACGACAGGGTGAGCTCCTGTTGCTCTGTCCCAGCTCCTGCCAACCTAGCAGTTCAAAAGCACGTCAAAGTGCAAGTAGATAAATAGGTATTAGTCACTGTAAATGACAGGAGGCAGAGATAGGATTGCCACCTGTCCTGTATAGTATAGGGTTGTCCTGCATTTCAATGGTAAAATGCTATGTCCTGCATTGATACAGTTTGTCCTGTATTTCAGGTTCCCCCCCCCTCCCAAGTTAGGGATCCTTTATGTTTGAAAGGGTGTACTTAGCGGGTGGCGCTGTGGGTTAAACCACAGAGCCTAGGGCTTGCCAATCAGAAGGTCAGCGGTTCAAACCCCCACGACGGGGTGAGCTCCCGTTGCTCTGTCCCAGCTCCTGCCAACCTAGCAGTTCAAAAGCACATCAAAGTGCAAGTAGATAAATAGGTACCACTCTGGCGGGAAGGTAAACGGCATTTCTGTGCGCTGCTCTGGTTTGCCAGAAGCGGCTTAGTCATGCTGGCCACATGACCCGGAAGCTGTACGCCGGCTCCCTCGGCCAATAAAGTGAGATGAGCGCCGCAACCCCAGAGTCAGTCATGACTGGACCTAATGATCAGGGGTCCCTTTACCTTTACTTTAAATCAAAAGATAGTCCAGGTAGTCTCCTAGAAGAACCACACTGAATCCCCATGTGCGCCACTGCAAATGATGAACTACAAAACCCATGAGGCAGTGGCTGTCTGTAAATTGAGAGGTGGTACAGAGCCCCCTGTTCTCCTCAAATAACTGCTAGGAACACCCTTGTTCAGCAGTGGAGGAAGCCATGGGCACCTGGGGCAGCGTGCCCAGGGGCAGGGCGAGCTGCCCATAGTGGCTGGGCCCACTGTGGGGTCTCCAGAGTCTGCCTGTCTCCTCCCTCTCAGCCGCCCTACAGCTGGGGGGAGGCAGCGGGTGGACCGTTTGGGCAGCGTGGAGCCTGCGTGTGCCCAAGCCACTGTGTCTCTTCCAGGAAATGCGTGGTTCGGGCAAGCTGCAGGCCCCACAGTGAGTGCTGCCTGGCATTTTGTCACCCCCCTCAGTGGTGACACCTGGGGCGCTCCGCGCCCACCGCACCCCCTTCCTCCTCCCCTGCCCTTGTTTCCTTCTGCAAATGATGGACGTGATCAGGGGCCCTTTCCTTCCAGTCATGGCTGGTCGATGCTGCTGCGGTGCAAACAGTTTATTATGATTATTAAGTAGCAATCCTTGGAATTTGCATCCATCAGTGTCACTCTGATTTCCTGTTATTCTTTCCTGATTAACAGGCTTCCAGAGGCGAGGGTTTGGGCAATTTGTCTGCCTGCAGATCCATTTTCCCTCTTCCTCGGCCAAGACGAGATCAAGTCCAACATCTATTAAATAACTGTGTGACCTTGACGATTACAGTCTCATTAAAACCTCTCCATTGCAGGGTAGCACAACCACCTGTCCTTGCCTGTTTGTGACATGCTTTTTCATTCTCTGCCGTGGGCCCACCTCCTCCTCCCCTCGTGACTCTTGCAACCCACGTGCTGAAGCCACAGATTACCTTTTTCCATAAAATGCTATTTCTCCTCCGATCTTATTACTTACCCTCTTAATGTCTCCGCTGTATACCTTTCAGCTACAATCTCCTGTGTGCTCTGTTCTCTTGATGAAAAAGCCAGCCCAGAGCCTTCAGAAGGCACGGAGAGGCATTAACTAGATTTTCTTTCTCCATAACAGATACAGTAATTCAGTTTCAGGCCCTGCAAAACACTCTGAGGATTAATTAAGCAAGTCCCAAACTGTGTACCGAGAAGGGATGACTCCCATTGGGTTGCAAGCTTTCATTAAAACTCCCAAGAACCCAATCTAGAGTCATTTAGTCAGTGTGTCTATGAATGATTACGTGTTCCAATGTCCCACTCTCCCAAATTCAGGAGCACTGAGGCTGAGGATGCTTGTCTTCTGGGGATACTCTCCTTCATTGGAGGTTTTTGAGCAGAGGCTGGATGGCCACCTGCCAGGGATTCTTTAACTGTTGTTGTTGTTAACATACCATGCCCATCTGACTGGGTTTCCCCAGCCACTCTGGGTGGCTCCCAGCAGAATTAAAAGCACAATAAAACATCAAACATTAAAAACTTCCCTAAACAGGGCTGCCCTTCAGATGTCTTCTAAAAGTCAGATGGTTATTTATTTCCTTGACATCTGATGGGAGAGCGTTCCAGAGGGCAGGTGCAACCATCTAGAAAGCCCTCTGCTTGGGTTCCCTGTAACTGGAGAGCCAGTGTGGTATAGTGGTTAAGAACGGTAGTCTCGTAATCTGGGGAACCGGGTTCGCGTCTCCACTCCTCCACATGCAGCTGCTGGGTGACCTTGGGCCAGTCACACTTCTTTGAAGTCTCTCAGCCCCACTCACCTCACAGAGTGTTTGTTGTGGGGGAGGAAGGGAAAGGAGAATGTTAGCCGCTTTGAGACTCCTTAAAGGGAGTGAAAGGCGGGATATCAAATCCAAACTCTTCTTCTTCTTCTTCTTCTAACCTTACTTCTCGCAGTCAGGGAACCGCCAGAAGGCCCTCAGAGTTGGACCTCAGTGTCCGGGCTGAACGATGGGGGTGGAGACGCTCCTTCAGGTATATTGGGCTGAGGCCATTTAGGGCTTAAAAGGTCAGCACCAACACTTTGAATTGTGCTCAGAAACATACTGGGAGCCAATGTAGATCTTTTAGGACCAGTGTTATAAGGTCCCTGTGGCAGTCTGGCAGCTATGATTCTATGAGACAGGGCAGCAGTCCAGTGGGCTTCAAAGTAACATCACTGGGAAGGTCTATTTTTCTGGTAGTTCCTATCTTGGTGTGTATTTTAGCTGTATTTATTAAATTTATACCCTGCCTTTCCTCTCAAAGGAGTCCAGAGCAGCAAACAACAAACAACGAAACAACAAAAACAATAATAAATCTCTGAAGCATCTTTAAAATAATTCTGATGCAGACTGGGGCGGGGGCAAGATGTAAACTTAAAAGGTTTGTTGGAAGTGGCAGGTCTTCAGCAGGCATTGAAAAGACAATATTCAAGGGGAAGGGAGTTCCAAAGGCCACCCCTCTTGAGGCCTGATTCCTACAGTGTGTAGAACATACCTCTAGATAAGATGGCAACTGCAGAACGCATTGGTGACCTCTGAGGTCCCTTCCAATGCTACAATTCTATGGTTCTGTGATGGGCTATATCAAGACTATATCAAGACTATGGACTATATCCAAATGTCCCTATTTTCCAGCGGCAGCCCTGGAATTACGAAAGGCATCCCCGGCCTCTGATTTGATCCTGGAATGTCCCTATTACCCCCACCAAGTGCCACCGTCACAGAACTTGGAGAAGAGGATGAGCCGGCATTTGTCCTGAACTGCGGTGGCGGAAACAGCCACAAGACAGCATCCTATTGTCTCTCCATGGCTGCCATTGCCGGCCTTCTCCCTTGGAGCAGGAAGAAAGAGGGCGTGGAGGAGAGTGGTATATTGGAAAAAAAATATGCTTTGGGTGTCCGCGTCTAACCTTGCCCCTTTCTAACATTTACCACATTGACCCGAATATAAGCCGCACCTGCAAATAAGCTGCAGCTTTAAAATTGAGGGGGGGGGGGGAGAAAAGACAATACCTGGGCTGCTTCCTCGGGGGGGGGGGGGAGCCACGCCACTTTGCCAGCGGCGTAAGGTCGCAAATATAAGCCACACTTTAATTTTTCACTGTCAGAATTTTTTGGGGGCGGAGTGTGGCTTATATTCAGGCCAATACGATATTTATCAGTGTGTGTTTTTCTTTTTGTAAATCTACCAAAGAATAAAATAAAGTAAAATCAGGATTAAGGGGTTTTCTCAGAACGGTAAAGGTTGCTGGGTCCCGTTGGGGTAGTGGGGGTGGAAACGTTGGGGGGGGGTGACAAAATTTGGGGGGTCAATGAGGGTCAGTTGGGGGTGGAGTGAGAAATGTCCCTCTTTTCCTCTGAGGAATGTTGGAGGGAATGTAAAGAGTGAGACAATCTTTTAGATAGCCTGGTCCCAAGCTGGATAGGACTTTAGACATTAAAACCAGCACCTGGTGGGGTCGACACAGGTTTCCATCTGCACCGTAACTAGGACTTCCATGTACCTCAATTGTTTCCAATCACAGCTTCACTTAAGGCCCAAGCTCTCTAGGGAAGACAAAATCTCCACTAAGAAGCTTACCGTCGTACCATTTTGTTGGTCCAGCCTGTCCTCTCTCTAGTATTATTATTTTTGTAAGGGAGGGGAGAGATGTAATTGCAAGCAGTATTTTTATTTACTTATTCCCAGGAATATCAAAAGGTCAGCTAAAGAATCTGAAGTCTCTCTCTCTCTCTCTCTCTCTCTCTCTCTCTCTCTCTCTCTCTCTCTCTCTCTCTCTCTTGTCTTTGGCTTCTGATTTAAAAGCAAAATAATCTCGCCTTTGGGAGGCAGGGGCGATAACTGCTCTTGGGACTAGCAACCAGGTTCAGCTGGGGTCAGAGACAATGAAAAGGTCAAAAGCAGGCAGCCTTATCCAGCATTGCTATCTTCCAAATATGTATTTGGGGGAGAAAGCCTCATTGGATATAGGGGGGTCTTTTGCAACGTAGGATCACACCGAATTAAACAATTGGCTCTGACTTGCAAATCCTGGAGCTGAAATAAATCTCTGTATCCGGCAACACTCTGCATTTTGCAAACTCCCTTGCCGTTTTTAATGTGTCTGGAGGGGGGAATTTATTAAAGAGGCAGTGCGTTAAAAAATGCAAATGAATCCAGTAACTGCCTTCTCCACCCCCATGAGGAATAAGCCCAAAATGTCATCCTGGTGGGGTTTTTTTTTTTAATGCACTACCATGTTTTATAGCTTCCTATTTTTATATATACACACACTGTAACTAAAGAGTGTGACAGATATTTAATCTGTTTAAAAAATAATTGCAGCCATAATGGTTTTTTATTGGGTTAAAATATGTCCCGACGTGGGGCGGGGGGGGGGGGAGGGGGAGCAGGAATGAAATGTCAAGTATCAGAGTAGAAGTAATGATGGAAAGATGTAAACATGGGTTATAGTTACGGTTAGCAGCGGGGCAAGTTCTAAATGCTCTCAATGGTTTTCAGCAGTGGCTCTTCATTTTGACCTTTGTTTTGTAATTTCCTTACAGAATTGCTTGCCTGCCATTACACTGCAATGACCTCACTTGCCCTCAGTTTTGCTCTTTTTTGACCTCACTTGACCTTGGAAATGGATTCAGGTGGCTAATGGTTCGACTACCATGAGGCGCTCTTCGTGTGGCCACCCTCAGGGTTGGTCAGCAAAATTTTTCAGCAGGGGGCCGGTCCACTGTCCCTCAGACCTTGGGGGGGTAGGCTATATTTTTTTGGGGGGTGAACAAATTCCTATGCCCCACAAATAACCCAGAGATGCATTTTAAATAAAAGCACACATTCTACTCATGTAAAAACATGCTGATTCCCAGACCATCCACGGGCCGGATTTAGAAGGCGATTGGGCCGGATCCGGCCCCTGGGCCATGGTTGCCTACCCATGGTCTGGAGGCTGCATCCAGTACAGAATGAGGTGGTTGGCTTGCTTATGGGGCCTAACTCCTACTAGTGTATAACACCCTGCTTGCAAGATTTGCACTGGCTGCCAATTTACTACCAAACAGGGCTGGGCAATATATCAATAGTATATCATCCAAAACCGTGGTATCGGTTTCATTGTTTCCGACCTGGCAACATATCACGAATCGTGATGTGTGTTATACCGTCCAAAACCGGTTTCAAGTCCATATCATGATATTGGTTTCATAATTTTTGACCTGGCGATATATTTCAAATCATGATGTGTGTTGTGCAAAAATCACAATGTGTGGGGAGGGTCATGAAGCCAGCCAATGCCTCTACACAGCTCCATCCTTATTTCAGACATTGCGATATATCAGTATATTACAATGTTTAGCTGATGATCTATCACAATGTTAAAAACCAGATACAGTGGTACCTCGGGTTACATACGCTTCAGGTTACATACGCTTCAGGTTACAGACTCCGCTAACCCAGAAATAGTACCTCGGGTTAAGAACTTTGCTTCAGGATGAGAACAGAAATCATGCTCCAGCAATGCAGCGGCAGCGGAAGGCCCCATTAGCTAAAGTGGTGCTTCAGGTTAAGAACAGTTTCAGGTTAAGTACGGACCTCTGGGATGAATTAAGTACTTAACCCGAGGTACCACTGTATCGCCCAGCCCTACTACTAGGCCAATCCAGGTGTTGCTATATAAGGTATATAGCATATATGGCTCTATACAGCTTGGGATGAGGATGCTTTATGCCTTATACAACCAGTAGATCACTGTCCTGCAAGTTCCAAAGATCTCAGAAGCCTGCTTCCCAGGAACTCAGAACAGGGGCTTACGTGTGGTTGCCCCTGGCCTGTGGGGTAGGAATGGATTTAGACACTAGGAGAGGATATATCAGACCCTTCAAGTGTCCCTATTTTCCAGGGATGTCCCTGATTTAGAGAAGCCATCCCGGGTTCTGATTCGATCCCGGAATGTCCCATTTTTCCTTAGGATGTCCCTATTTTCCTCAGATAATAGTTGGAGGGTATGGAGTTATCTGACCCCTGAGCTGTCTGAAGGCAATCCTGTGCAGGGAAGGTTTTTATTTAATGTTTAAAGATTTATTATTATTTTTTATATGTTGGAAGCTGCCCAGAGTGGCTGGGGCAACCCAGTAAGATGTGGGGGGTACAAAGAGCAAAATTATCCTTAGGGAATGGGACATGCCTATTTTCATCGGAGAAATGTTGGAAGGTACGATATATTGTTTAGATATTTTCCTTCCCTAACTCAGTAGAGTTAGGATTGCCATGTGTCCGGGGAGAAATCTGTGAAATCTCCCAAAAAAATCCGGGTGTATGGTAACCCATGTCGGAAGTGTAAATTTTTTTTCATTAAAAATAGCTGAGATTTTACCAATAAAAACCCACAAAAAACTTTAAAAAGCTCAACAGTTTTTGTGTCTGGATTTTCACTTTTAGAAATATGGCAACCATGAGCAGAGTACCATCCTTTGCAGCTTAAACCTGGATGCTAAAACAAGGTTTATTTAATCTTCTACAATAGTAATCAAGTCTGCATTGAGTCAATTTGAGGTGGGATGATGGAAGCAGAGAGAATACTGGATCACCTATAGCTACCCAGGTGAGTTCAAAGCCACTGCATAAGATCAGTTCTCTAAAGGGAAAAGGTGGGGTGATCTTAAGAATTGCCTTTCTGAATCATAGAGTCGCAGAGTTGGAAGGGACCCCAAGAGTCACCATCCTATCCCCTGAAGCGCAGAAATCACAGTGAAAGAATCCCTGGCAGAGGTTTGAAAGCCCCCAGTGAGCTTTTTGAAATCGGTGGTTAAAATCGGTGCAATTTTGAAAGGTTCAGTCCACAAATGTGATTCAAAATGGCACCCAAATGTATCTGAACATAAATGAAACCCTTTACTTTCATCTCAGGAGACACCTGTGACGATATCTTAAAAGATGTCTGAATGAACAGAAAGGCAGACAGGGAACTTTGCAAAATGTAGATACCAAAGAAAAGAAGATTTCAGAGAGCCACAGATTTCACTTACAAAGTAAAAACTATTTCCCAGTGTGTTCTGATGGGGGGAAAGGAGGTTTGAAAACCTCAGCCAATTATTTACAAAGATTTCCACAATGTGGGTTCATCGTCATGCATCCCTTGAACATCTGAGGCTTGAATGATTGAGCTGCTACATACAACCAACAGGCCCCAACATATCACCACTGAGATAAAGCTTTCATGCTCTGTGTGAGGCAAGCAGCCCTGGGGCCTCTGGCGACATCGGCCTTCGCGCTTAGGACACCATTTCACAAATCTCCTCTTTGAAGCCTGTCTGTCAAACATCCCTCAGGCGGCTGCAAAACAGGCTCAGCCTGCCCTTAATTCCAGAGATGCTGCCACCTCAACTTATTTTGTGTAACCTCAACTCCTTGCTTAATGCCACCCTCCGGGGAAGTCTTCTCCCTCTTTCTTTAAGATGCAGAAATACATTTGCAGTGAGATATAACATGCCCTCCAATATTTCTCCTATGAAAAAAGGAACGTCCTATTCAATAATAATGATAATAATTTTATTATTTATACGCTGCCCATCTGACTGGTTTGCCTCAGCCACTCTGGGCAGCTTCCAACATATATAAAAACAGAATAAAACATTAAACATAAAAAAAAATCCCTATACAGGGCTGCCTTCAGATGTCTTCTAAAGGTTGTATAGTTAGCTATCTCTTTGGCTCAGGGGTCACATAGCTCCATACCCTTCAACATTTTTTCAGATGAAAATAGGGACGTCCTAAGGAAAAGCAGGACATTCCGGGATCAAATCAGAACCACAACAGCTTCTGTAAATCCAGGACTCTCCCTGCAAAATAGAGACACTTGGAGGGTCTTCTATACCTATTTCTCTTGTGCATACATGTGATCATACTAGGGCTATGCATGCGTCCCAATCAAGGCCCAATCAAGCCCTTCGGACTGGCCCCGATTCACCCCAGGATGAGCCAGGGCTTGCTTGACCCAAATCCAGGCCCCAAAATGGATTTGGGAGCTGGCACAATATTTAACTTGAGTTCAAATCATTGCCAGGCCAACCACCCTCTGACCAGCCCTGGATTCCCCCAGCTGGAGACCTGATGTGACCCAAGGAGATCTAGGGCTGCCTCAACCTGATCCAGCTGAATCCCAGATCAACCCAATTCAGTTCAGGATCCAGAGTTTGGCCAGCTCTGGTGCACAGCCCCACACTAAACTGACCCTCAAAACTGACCCAGAGTGGGCCTGTTCCCAAAGAGTGGGCACCTTCCTTTAGGAAAGATATTGGCAAGCTGGAAGGTGTGCAGAGGAGGGTGACCAAGTTGATTGATGGTCTGGAAACCAAGCCTTATGTGAAACAGTTGAGGGAGTCTGGTATGTTCAGCCTGGAGAAGAGAAGGCTGAGAAGTGATAGGAGAACCATCTTCAAACATCTCAAGGGCTGTCACGTGGAAGATGGAGCAAGCTTGTTTTCTGCTGCTCCAGAGGAGAGGACCCAAACCAATGGATTCCAATGACAAAAAAGGAGATTCTGACTAAACTCTGTGAGGGTGGGAGCTGTTTGACAGTGGAATGGACTCACTTGGTAGGTGGTGAGTCCATTGGAGGTTTCTGTACAGAGATTGGCTGGCCATCTGTCAGGGATCTTTGGTTGTGATTATTGCCTTGCAGGGGGTTGGACAGGGTGACCCTCAGGCATTGCTACCAACTTTACAGCTCTACGATTTTATGAGTGAAGATGTAGAAAGTCAAATCCAACCTGTTGGGGTCATGAGAAGAGAAACTCACTTCTGGTCATCTCACCATATTGTAGAGCTTGGGGGGGAGCGTGTTCAGAAGAGGGCAACCAAAATGATAAGAGGGCTGGAACAAGGTGACAACATCTGGGGTATTTCAGTCTAGGAAAAAAGTCACCGGGCAACATGACTGAAATGTACATGCATGGGATAGAGAAAGTAGGAAGGGAAAAGCTAAACACACAATACTGAAATCCAATGGTGTAATCACATGAATCTGAATATGGGAATATTCAGAAGAGACAAAAGTGTGTGCTTCGTCACAGTGTACAGATAAGCTATGGAACTCACTCCCACAAGGTGGAGTGATGGCCACCAGCCTGGATGACTTTAAAGCAGCGGTTCTCAACCTGTGGGTCCCCAGATGTTGTTGGACTACAAATCCCATCATCCCTGAGCTCTGGCCTTGCTAGCTAGGGGTGATGGGAGTTGCAGTTCAACAACATCTTGGGACCCACAGGTTGAGAAAGGCTGCTTTAAAGGTAGGAGTCTTTTCCTAGACCTACCTGGAGATGCCCTCAGGGATTGAACCTGGGACCTTCTGCATGCAAAGCAGGTGTTCTGCCACTTTGTCCTTTCCCATCTCCAGTTATTTCTGTTAGAGAAGACAGTACTGGGCAAGGCAGACCAATGGCCCGATTCACAATACTCAGCTTCATCTATAAGTCATTACTGGAAGTTCTGGAGAAGTGGTGAAGCTGAACTTTTCCACCAGAAGGTGGTGCATCTCAGAGCTGTGTGTGTTTCGGTCAAAAGAAAACGATGCCTCTGTCTCCCAAAACAATGGGGGAATTGTCTTCAAACACAATGTGAGTTCCCTTTGTTGAGCAGGGTTCCCCCTCCCCAGCCCTACTTGAAGATGTCACTGGGGATTGAACCAGCAACCTGGATAACCAGGATAGCTCAGTTGGTTAGATCATGCTGCTGATAATGCCAAGGTTGCAGGTTCAATGCCCACATGGGACAGCTGCATATTCCTGCATTGCAGGGGGTTGGCATGTTTGCTGCTGAGCTAAGGTCCTTTCCATAATTTAAACATCTGGAATGTAGGAATATAAGAAGCTGCCAGATTCAAATCAGACAGGTGTTCCAAGGAGCTCAGCATTCTCTAAAGTGGCTGACAGTTGCACTCCTGGATTTCAGGCAGCCATAGCTGGAGAGGCTGCCACCGGGCATTGATCCTGGAACCACCTCCATGCTAAGCTGTGCTCTACTGCCGAGCTATGCCCCTTCCTAGCAAATTAGGTTGTTTCACTTTGAAATGCAGGCTGAACACATCTCTGGTCTGTTCCTTTTGTCTGCAGGCAGTGCCAAAAATTCGCCCGAAGGTCCTTATCAGGGGGAACTTCTGTAGGAATCCTCGGGAAAGAGGAAATAATGTTTCTTACGGCTTATGGAACTTGCTCATGAGGTCTCATGTGTTTCTGAGTTCTGACCCTCTGCATCCAAATGGTTTCCGACAGACTGAGCCCCTGAATTACCTCCGCCTCCAAGCTGAATTTTAATGGTATGGTCACGGTACGTGAAACTCCAGTCAATTACTCTGCTTTTGTCCGTCTCTTAAGAGGCTACAGTTGTTAAGCCTCGATAAATGTGTTTGCCACCATCAATTGGAGTCTAATTATTATATAAGTGTCCTAATAAATCGAAACAGTGGCCTTTCCTACGAACATGCCATTTAAACAGGAATGGCAGTACTTGCGCTTGTGAATCAGGGGAGGAGCGGAGGAATGCAGAGGCTTGTAGGCTAAGAACATAAGAACATCTTGCTGGATCAGGCCAATGGCCCATCCAGGCCACCATCCTCTTCTCACAGGGGCCAACCAGGTGCAAGCAGGATTCAAGCACAAGAGCCTTCTCCCTTTCTGTGGCTTCCAGCAACTGGTATTCAGAAGCACTGCTGCCTCCAGCTGTGGAACCTGAGCATAGCCATCAATAGCCCTCTCCTCCTCTGCTTCCTATGGGAGTGAGCTCAACAGTTTAACTATGCACTGCATGAAGAAGGCCTTTCTTTTTCCTTTCCCGAATCTTCCAACATTCAGCTTCTTGGGATGTCCAATGGTTGAGGATTGACAAGTGTGTGTGTGTGTGTGTGTGTGTGTGTGTTTTGAAGACTTGCCATCAACCCACTGCCCCTTACTCAATCTATCCATCATCCTACCGAACAGCCTAAATATAGGCTACGAAAGCCCTTGTAGCTAGAAAGGAATGAAAAATGGAGAGTCTTTGATGGTGTCAGAAGCCAACTCAGTTCCATCAATAGCAGCTTGAGCGATGGCTTTCAAATGGTTAGGCTTCCTTCTTTGCAGAGAAAGAGAAGAAAATCAGGGTGGCCTTCCATTCCTGCTCTCCATTTCCCTCAAAGCTTCAAAGGTAGCATGAAGAGGAAATCTGGAGGCCAGCAGAAGACTATCAAGGTTTATGGGCTTAGAAAGGTTTAGAAGGGGATGGCTTACATTTCAGCAAAGAGCAAAGTCTATGGTTGTTAGTCCTAGAAGGAGATGCTTTATACTGAGTCAGGCAAGTGGTCCATCTAGCTCAGCATAGTCTACACCAGGGGTGGAGAAACCTTTTTCTTTTGATCCTGAGGGCTTCATTCCTTCACAACAGCCTTCTGGGGAGAGGATTCCAAAAGTGGGGAGCCACCACTCAAAAGGCCCTGTTCTTGTGTTGCCGCCCTCCATTCCTCATGTAGAAGAGACTTGTGGAGAAGGGTCTCTGTCAGTTCATATGGAGGGAGATAGTCCTTGAGGTACTGGGTTCAGAGCCCCATAATGCTTTATCGGTCAAACCCTGTACTCTGAACTGAGTCCAGACACTAAATGGTAGTAAGTGCAGTCATGTGCATCAATGAAAAGAGGTATTACAGGTAGTCTTTAAAATAATGTCGGCAATCAACACATACCAAATCACCCAGTCACAGATCTGAGCTCTTCTATACTGATGCATGAAATATCATCTCGTAATAAAGCGAGAAAAGTCTGCTGGATCAGGCCAGCAGCCCATCTAGTCCAGCATCCTGTTCTCACAGGGGGCAGCCAGATGCCTGTGGGAAACTGGCATTCAAAAGCATTGCTGCCTCCAACTCTGGAGCCAAAGCAGAGCTATCATGGCTGGTAGCCATCGCAATCCCTCTCCTCCATGAATCTGTCTAATTATCTTTTACAGCCATCTAGGTTGGTGGCAATCACTGTTTGCTGTAGGAAAGAGTTCAACAGTTTAATTATGCAATGCATGAAGGACTTCCTTTTCTTTGTCCTATATTAATAATAATAATAATAATAATAATATTACCCTTCACAGGGTGATTTACAATATAATCCTGAAACATGCAGCTTTGTTGATTTCCATGGTTTCTAGTGTTATAGGAAGAGGGGAAACTTTGCTCTATCTGCCTTCTCCCAGCCATGCATGATTTTATAAACGTCTGTCGTGTCGCCTCTAACTTGCGTTTTCTCCAAACTCAGACTAAAACTAAGAATTGACAAATCCGACGTCATCTCACGCAGGGAGCACCAACCCAGGAGAAAGTTGATGCCGAATAACTTTGCGGCTCTTCAGATGTGGCGTTTTTGCTGCAATGCCTTCCTCCAGCTGAAGCGCCTCGCCTTCCTTTTTATCAATGCTGCTTGGAAAGTGGGTCAGCGTGTGGGCGGCCGGTCTTGGTTTACCACGGCGAGCTGCAAGTTCTGAGACGCGCCTTCTGGTCTCTCCCGGAAAAATTGTCATTTATCATTAAGGCAAGTGTTAGCCGTGTGTGTACAAATGTAGAACAGGGCAGGAAATGAATGCAGAGCACTACTGAACCAATTGCCGGAAGTTGCTGGTTTATTCGGGAGTCTGGGAAGGACAACTTGGTTGCATCTGGTTATTCAGGACACCTCCTCATCCTACTGGCTGGTGAATCGCAAGCCCAGATTATCAATGGCACGCTTGGAAGAATTGCAGTGGGGCCCTGTCTGCAAGGGGGCCCGAGTCCTCTCCTGACCCTCAGAGCCCACTGGATCAGGCCAATGGCCCATCTAATCCAGAATCCTGTTTTCACAGTCCTCATCCAGATGCACATGGGAAGCCCCCGCAAGCAAGATGCAAGCAGAATAACACTCTCCCCTCCTGTGATTTCCAGCAACGGCTATTCAGAAGCATTACTGCCTCTGACTATGGAGTCAGGGCAAAGCCATTGTGGCTAGTAGGCATCAGTAGCCCTCTCCTCCTCCATGAATCCCCTTTTAAAGCCATCCAAGTTGATGACCCTCACTGCCTCCTGTGGTGGAGAGTTCCATAGTTTAACTCTGTGTTGTGTGAAGAAATCCTTTATTTTGTCTGTCCTGAATTTTCCAACCTTCAGCTTTATGAGATGTTCCTGAGTTCTACTGTTATGAGAAGAAGAAGAAGAAGAAGAAGAAGAAGAAGAAGAAGAAGAAGAAGAAGAAGAAGAAGAAGAAGAGTAGGAGTAGTAGTTTGGATTTGATATCCCGCCTTTCACTCCCTTTAAGGAGTCTCAAAGCGGCTAACATTCTCCTTTCCCTTCCTCCCCCACAACAAACACTCTGTGAGGTGAGTGAGGCTGAGAGACTTCAAAGAAGTGTGACTGGCCCAAGGTCACCCAGCAGCTGCATGTGAAGGAGCGGAGACTCGAACCCGGTTCCCCAGATTGCAAGACTACCGCTCTTAACCACTACACCACACTGGCTCTCTGGCAGAAAGACTTTTCTCTATCTGCCTTCCATGCGTAATTTTATAAACTTCTTTCATGCCGCCTCTTACTTGTCTTTCCTGGAATCTAAAAAGTCCCAAGCGCTGCAACCTTTCCTCAAAGGGGAATTACACCATTCCCTTGATCATTTTGGTATCACTTTTCTGAACCTTTTCCAACTATACAATACAGTGGTACCTCAGGTTACATACACTTCAGGTTATAGACTCCGCTAACCCAGAAATATTACCTTGGGTTAAGAACTTTGCTTCAGGATGAGAACAAAAATTGTGCAGCAGCAACGCAGCGGCAGCAGGAGGCCCCATTAGCTAAAGTGGTGCTTCAGGTTAAGAACAGTTTCAGGCTAAGAACAGACCTCCAGAATGAATTAAGTTCTTAACCCGAGGTACCACTGTATCTTTTTTTTTATTAGGAATATTACCCTTCCCCTATGTATTCCATCATATGAGCCCCGCATCTGTTAACTGAAGTGGTCACTAGACCTTTTCTCTGGTGCATCCTATTTTTCCAGGTATATAACGTGGAGCCATGTGCCTCTCCGCTTGAAATGAGAAATGGTACAGTCCGGGCAGACGTTTATTTATTGCTACAGAAATTTACACCAAAAAGAATTCACATGAAATGGCTCATATATATATCAATGTGTTATTGTACACACACACACACACACACACACACACACACACACACACACAAACCCTTCATTAAAACACAATTACTAGACTAAAAACAAAGCACAAAACAGAGGAAGAACAAACCATCAATGAAATAAACTGTGCCACAACAGAATCAAAAGATTGTTTTAAAGAGAAATGTGCCAATGGAATTCAAATATGAAGAAAGCAACTCAATATCTTGGAGCAGGGAGTTCTTCAGATGGGGCACCACCGTGAAGGCTGATCACATTAACTGCTGTTCATGAGAACGAGGCTTGAGCCTACCTCCGCACCTGGTGAAAAGAACTTGTCCTGGTGAGAGCAACTTATAATCTACCTTGAAGCTGTCCGTGGTGCTGATGATCTTCCTCCCATCTCTGATATTGATTGAGTCATGCTCTTTCTCTGAGATCTCTGCTTTTTTAAGCAAACTTCCCATTTGTAGTCAACACTGGTCCAGGCTGTTGTGCTTCAGCTAGGACATTTAGAGTCCTGTCTGCTGCTCAGCAACCCTTCCAAGCCCCGCCAACAGAATGGTGCCAGCTGCTCCTACCTCCTTCCCTAGGAAGTTTCAGACTCAAACATGTGCTCCTGAAATCCCTTGCAACGCATCAGTGAACTCCCCTGAATCCTCGCCTGTCTTAAAAACTCCATCAATGTCGATCGTTTAAGAAGAGCAGGGGATTTGTCTTGAAAGCTGTCAGGTGTGAGAGAGTAGGGGAGCTAAGATCTCAGTGGGAACATCTCAGCTATGGTAGCAGATGGGAAATGTTGGGTTTGGGGGGAGAGAGATAAGAAACATCCTGATATTCACGCCATCTCTTAACTACTTAGACATACCAGCTGCTTTCGCATTCCCCCTCCAGATAGAACTGGAAAACATAATGAGACATCGGAGGAGCGAGTCTGGTTGCCTGAAGACATGGCTTCTCCTGCTATCTCCTTTTAGAAAGAAAGAGAATTTCTGGAGAGAGATAGAAGCTCCTGAACCGACTCAGAGACTTTTGCTTAAACATCACATGGAAAATGCCAGAGGATTTCAATTCGTTTTCCCCAAGGCCGGCGTAGCATTAACTTCTTATATCCGAAAGCAGCCTTTCAGATTGCCGGCTGCTGCCTTTCTCAGCGCGTTACATAAATCCTTGGCGGGGATCCTTGGAGACCGAAAGCAATTATGTTAGATGCTGATGTATTGAGGGAGGGAGGGACTTGGAGGGGGAACTTTCTGGCGATCAGCAACTCTTCCCTTTTCAAGGGGGAGCTTTGAAGCTTGGGGAGATCCTGGCTTGCCTCAAGCCCAAGTGAAGCTTTCAAAGTTCTCTATCGTGTAATACTCAGCGATAACACCCTGCCTCTATGCAAGGCTGCCTGTCCTTCCACCTCATTCTCCCAGATAGCAATGCTGATGACACTCGGCTTTGTTTCTCCGTGTCATCCGACCGAGGTGAGGCCGTGCGATCCCTGAGATGGGTGATGAAAAACAAGCAGAGCTTGAATCCTTGCAGGTTTAAGGCACTGTGGATGAGGAGTTCGCATGTCTGGGAACTTGGTCAAGAACCTACTTTGGATGGGGCTGCACTGCCCCTGGAACAGGTTTGCGGTTTGGGGGTTTTCCAGGATCCAGCTGGAGGCTCAGTGACATATTTATTATTACAGTGGTACCTCGGATTACAAACACCTCGGGTTACAAACACTTCGGGTTACAGACTCCGCTAACCTGGAAGTAGTACCTCGGGTTAAGAACTTTACCTCAGGATGAGAACAGAAATCGTGCTCCGGTGGCGCGGAGGCAGCGGGAGGCCCCATTAGCTAAAGTGGTACTTCAGGTTAAGAACGGTTTCAGGTTAAGAACGGATCTCTGGAATGAATTAATAATAATAATAATAATAATAATAATAATAATAATAATAATAATAATAATTTATTATTTATACGCCGCCCATCTGGCCGAGTTTCCCCAGCCACTCTGGGCGGCTCCCAATCAAGTGTTAAAAACAACACAGCATTAAATATTAAAAACTTCCCTAAACAGGGCTGCCTTCAGCTGTCTTTTAAAAACTAGTTACCTATCCTAAGTTTGACTCTTCTTATGTATTAACGCCCAGCCCCCTTTCTGAATTCTGCTGCTACCACTGGATGTCTGAAGCTAATCCAGCAAAATCCACTTATACTTTTCCCACAATATATACAAATTATGAAATAGGTATGGGTGGGGTATAAATAATATGAATTAAGTTCGTAACCAGAGGTACCATTGTTTTGATGATGATGATGATGATGATGATGATGATATCTTTTACCAAACTGCATATGGTATGAAAGCTATGGCCATTCCTGGACCTGGAAAACTTGGCCACAGTACTTAATGAACTGGTTAATACAAGACTGGATTGCTGCAATGAGCTCTATGAGGAGTTTCCTTTGCACTCAATCCAGAAGCTGCAGTTGTTGCAGGATACTGCAGCAGAACTATACGCCGGTGTGAGGCCTTGTCAACATATAACATCTGTGCTCAGAGACCTGCGCTGGTTGCCAATTTGCTACTGGGCCAAGTTCAAGGTGTTTCTATTAACAACTTGGGGCCAGTTTACCTGCAAAATATAATACCCGCTCCACTTTTGTATGAACTCAGCCTTTTAGTGTGGCAGCACCTAGACTTTAGAATTCCCTGCCTTTTAGCATCAGGCTGCTGCTGCTGCTGCTATGCCCTTTTTGGCGCCTGCTAAAAATATTTTTGTTTAAAAAAGCCTAAAGGAGAGAGATTTGAATCACTTCCAAAATAATGCAAGAACTGAAACTTAGTCTTCCTTCAGAATCCATACTCTTTTTTTAACAATGCAGTTTTCCAGCAAAAATGCATATATAAAAGCACATATTATGACAGCAACATACAAAAATGCATTACAAACCTCATTCCCTAAAAGATCGGGTGACAGAGAAACTCACTGGACAGTGTGGGTAACACTTGCAATTTCATTCCTTCTTCCCCCAAAGAAATAAAAAAACAGGTCATCCAGAATTCCCCACAGCTGTCCTATAAATACATATTTTCTGACAGGGAACTTTTGGTGCTTCTTCATGTGATCCCTGAGGTTTGGTTGGCTTTCCCTAGGGACCAAGCCTTTAGTGCAGTAGTCCCTAACCTTTGGAACTCCCTACCACAAGGGAGCGGGTGGCGCTGTGGTCTAAACCACTGAGCTTCTTGGGCTTGCTGATCAGAAGGTTGGTGGTTCAAATCCACATGACAGGGTGAGCTCCTGTTGCTCTGTCCCAGCTTCTGTCAACCTAGCAGTTTGAAATGCAAGTAGATAAATAGGTACCGCTGCAACGGGAAGGTAAACAGCGTTTCCATGTACTCTGGCTTCCATCATGGTGTCCCGTTGCGCCAGAAGCTGTTTAGTCATCCTGGCCACAGGACCCAGAAAGCTGTCTGTGGACAAGTGCCGCACCCCATAGTCACCTTTGACTGGACTTAACCGTCCAGGGCTCCTTTACCTTTACCTTGCCTTTACCACAAGGTTTCTGCAACAGCCATCCCTGCCTTCTGAAAAGACAGACCTTCACAAGAGGAATTTCTCCTTTCAACCAACCAGTATCAACTGAAATTTGTTGATGATTTTAATTACGTTTTATGGACAGATTTTTATTGCATTTTGTTAGAAGCCACCTTGCAATACGTTATGAAAGTGTAGGCAAAAACAAATATTTAAATGAATACGTAATGGCAGCAAAGTGTCTTGTTTGTGGCTAGTAGCCATCGATAGCCCTCTCATCCATAAAGCTGATTCCTTTTTTTATTTTAAAAGCAGTATAAGTTAACAAAAAATGTTGGGTGCTTTTTTCTTTTCTTTTTTTGTACGCAGAAAATAGCAAAGGCTTCAGAAAAATGGGCCCCAGGAGAGTCACAACTTTTGTCTATTGCTCAATATACATTAAGACATTAAAGTTAAGTTCCATAAACATGG
The DNA here is from genome assembly GCF_964188315.1 of Podarcis muralis. Taxonomy (NCBI): domain Eukaryota; kingdom Metazoa; phylum Chordata; class Lepidosauria; order Squamata; family Lacertidae; genus Podarcis; species Podarcis muralis. Next base: position 31,401,806 of record NC_135669.1, read on the forward strand.
GTGCCCAGCATTGCGCAGGCATGAAGGACACCCATTATGACAGCCAAGAGGGCCACAATTCTCTCTCCCTCTCTCTCCCTCCCTCTCTCTCCTCTCTCTCTCTCCCTCTCTCTCTCTCTCTCTCTCTCTGTGTGTGAATTCTATGCACATAGCACATAGAATTCTATGAACATAGAATTCAGGGCTGGTCCGCTGGTTCTTCAAGGTGCTAGAGAGAAATAGGTGTTCTACACCTAAAGCCACTGGCTGGCAATCCTGGATGGCTGGCCTCACCCCAAAATGGATATTGAAGAGCTGAAACAGGTCCAGAAAAGGGACAGCTATGGTCAAGGGGATGGAGCAACCCTTACCAAGGGTGTCCAAATGAGCTAGCTTCATGAAGATGTCAAACCAGTGAGTGGCAGATGCAATGAAGGCAAATTCCGTGCTTAGGAAAGGAAGTGAAAATAAAACTGCCTCTATTGTGTTATTATGGTCTGACTGGATTTGGAATACTGTGTGCAGTTCTGGTTGCCTCGTCTCAAAAAGGATATTGTAGAGTTGGGAAAGTTCCAGAGGAGGTCTATCAAAATGATCAAGGGGGTGGAGCTTAGAGTTTAGAGAAAAGGCAAGGAAGAGGAGACATGACAGAGGTGTACAAAAATATGATTGGAATGAAGAGAGTGGATAGAGAAAAGTTCTCCTCCCTCTCTGCTAAGACTAGAACTTGTGGACATCCAGTGAAGCTGAGGATTCAGGACAGATGAAAGTCCTTCACACAGCGCAGAGTTATACTATGGAACTCCCTCCCACAGGAGGCAGTGATGGCCACCGACTTGGGTGGCTTTAAAAGGGGATTGGACAAATGCGTGGAGGAGAGTGTTAGCTAGCATGGCTACACTCTTCCTCCATAGTAATCCTCTTCCAAAGTTGGTGGCCATCACTGCTTCTGCAGGTGTGAGTTCCATGCTTCCAAACGTCAGTTGCTGTAAACCTCAGGGAGGGAAGGGGAGAGGGCTCTGATGCTCGAATCCTGCTTGCAGGTTTCCCACAGCTATCTGTTTGGCCCCTGTGAGAACAGGATGCTGGACTAAATGGGCCACTGGCCTGATCCAGCAGGCTTTTCTTATGTTCTGACTTTCACATGCAGATACATAGAGACCTTGGAGGCCGTGATGCTTCTGAATTTCAGGTGCTGGAAGCCAGAGATTCTCTTGATCTTAGGTCCTGCTTGTGGGTTTACCCCAGACATCTTGGCATCTGTAAGGAATGGATGCTGGCCTAATCCAGCAGCCTCTGTTACATTCTTAATCTTTTCTGTCTTCCCTCTTCTGAGGCCAATATCCTGGGAAGGAACTCAGATTTCTTTACCCACCCCAACAGCGCTCTCTCTCTCTCTCTCTCTCTCTCTCTCTCTCTCTCTCTCTCTCTCCATCCTTCCAGTTGTGGGATAATGGATTGAAGTCTCCAAAGTACCCTGGCAAAACCTGTACATGGATGAGATAAGGAATGGCCTTTGATTGAATTTGCTTCATTTTTATGGATGGCAGGGCACAGGGGGCATATTAAAATACAAATTAGCAGCTTCATAATTCAGATGCATTGAAATCTCACGAAAAGATAATGAGCTCTTGGAAATGGAGCTGCAAGATGCATCTCCCTGGCTACACCTTGTTCTCGCAGGGAAGTAGCTGAATACAAGGAGATTTTAATATTCCTCTTTCTTTGCGATTGTTTCAAGGGACAGGGAACCCGCCACAGCGATTCTGTGTTACAAGCTCAGATTTCCAGGAGTAGTTGAAGGGAGTGAGTCCTGCGTCATGGGGACTCAGTTGGTTCAGAGGTTTCCTTGGTTACCTAGGAACAGCCTGGCTGGATTTGACCAAAGGTACAGAAGAATGCTGATCCTGCCCTTTATCAGGGATGGATTTGCCACATACACTTTCTAAGTGTCCTGAACCCATGGCCTACCTGGCAGCATCAGTTTGCCAAGTCCAAAAGTCAAGAAACACAGTCCAGGGTCAATCCAAGCAGCCAAGTCTGAAGTCCAGCAGTCAGGATACAGTCCAGAGTAAAACCCAAAGTGCAGTTCCATAGAGATTCAGGAGCATTCAAGTCAAGGTCCATCAACATTTTTATACAGGCATGTGACCCTCACCTGTTCTGAGCCAACTCCAGATGAGGAATCACACTGTCATGGTCCGGTCTACAGGCGATCAAAGCCCCAGCTGAGGGCGTTGGGACCAGGGGCAAGATGGCGGGGTGGGAGCAGGAATGAAAGTCCAGAAGCCAGGGGTCCGAGGGCCAGGAAGCAAGGAGTCACGAAGTCAAGGGTCCAAGGATCAAGAAGCAGGGAGTCAGGAAGTTAAGGTCCGAGGATCAGGAAGCAAGAAGCCCAAGGCAGGAAACGTGTTGCTGTGACAAAGAGCTGAAGGGAAATGCTAACCTTATATCCCTTCCTGGCTCTTGCCACCAGGTGCAGTGAGTTACCAAGCGGCCTCACCTGTACGACCACACCTTGCCTCTCCAGAACAAACTTAGGAAGGCCCCAGTCCTGCGAAGCCCTACTGGTCACAGGGCCTGGCTTCTGCATGCACTCCTGATACACACATTTCTTCCCAGAGCTAGCGAGCCCCATCTGGCCAGCTAAGGAGCTGGGCTGTGGGACCTTGTCTGCCTCAGCCACCTAGATCTCCCCTCCCACTGCTCCCTACACCTCAGAGCCCACCGTGTTCCAGGAGATAGGGCCCCCTCTGGCTCTAGTGATGGGTCCTGCTGCTCTGGTTCCTGTGCATTGATCCCCATCCCCTCTCCATCCTTCATCACCCTGTGAGTACTTCCTTCCCCATCCCCTGCTTGGGCCTGGAGTGTCCCAGTCCTGGCTACACACTTCTCCGGGTTCTTCTTCCTCCTCCCTGTCATCCTGCCAGTTCCTGACAATAAGACACAAGTTGCAGACCCTCTAAGTGTCTCTATTTTCCAAGGGCAGCCCAGGATTTACAGAAGCCATCCTGGTTTCTGATTTGATCCTGGAATGTTCCACTTTTCCTTAGGATGTCCCTATTTTCACTGGAGAAATGTTGGAGGGTATGCAGTTGGCCTCTTCCACAGGGAGGGGGTCCTGCCACTGTGGCTATACTTTGCCTTGGTGATCGGAGGCTGTGATGCTTCTGAATATCAGTTGCTGGAAACCACAGGAGAGACAAGGCCTCTGGTGCATGAGTCTGCTTGCAAGGTTCCAACAGGCATCTTGTTGGCCACCATGAGAATAGGATACTGTGAGGGACCATGCTGAGGAAGAGTGGTGGGAGCCACCCCCTCCCCCTGATCCTGAATCTTCCCAGGAGCAGGAGGACAGTATAGATTTGGAACCGTGGTTTGCAGAGGGGCATAGTTCAGAAGGCAGAAGCTGGGAAATTCTGGATGGGGAACAGCTAGGAGAAGAAACACTAGAAGAGAGAGAGTTAACAGATTCATAATCTCTGGACAACATTCACACACCACCACCACCACCACCCGTCTCCAAAGTCAAGGAGAGCTCAGAAAGTGTCAGAACAGAAATCGCAGAGGCTATAAACTCAGATTACAAAATGTAGAAGTGGCGTAGATTAATAGGGACGGAGGGGTGGGGGAATGACCCTTAACTGGGAGCACCGCCATTTGTAGGAGATGTGTTCTTTGTACTCTCACTGTGATTATTAAATATTCTAACTGGTAAGGCATTCCTTTCGTATGATCTCCTGATCTACTGCCACGGGGAGAGGAAGCTGATTCCCTGAAGCCTGACAGATAATGGGCTGGATGGTCTCCCTTTGGCCTGATCCAGCAGGCTCTACTATGATGAAGTGAAAGAAATGGAGGAGAGGGTGGTGTGTGTGGCCGTCTAGGCTCTTGGACTCGGAGATTTTAACATGCTGCTCTTAGGACTGTGAACTTTGGTCACCCTTGATATATAGTATCAGTGCTGATCTACCAAATGAGGCTGTACCTCAGGAATTCTCAGCAGTCTGGCAGCAAATTAATGCGAGCCTTGGAAACCACACAGGATCTTAGCATTCAGGTGGCCTTAGCTCTGTGCAATAACATCAAATCTTGCAATAAGCCTGGATTTTTCCGAGCAAGCCGGCATTTAAGATTCTGCACCTCTCTCTGCCAGTGCCTCTTACTACAGTTGCTCTCCTGACCTGGGAGGTCAAAGAGGAGCCTGCGCTTATTGCAAGTAGCAAGGGTCACAAGAGATCGCAGGTGAATCATAAAAGACACGGACAGGAAAAAACGAGGTGATTCTTCCGAAAGGGAGGGTGTGTATTGTACTGTTTTTCCTATCTTATTTAACACTAGAACGCGTGGGCATCCAATGAAGCTGGAAAATTCAGGATAGGGCATTTGTTAAACTATGAAACTCACTCCTGCAGAAGGCAGTGATGATGACCACCACCCTTGGATTGTTTAAAAGAGGTTTAAGAAAAAATCATGGCTATCAATGGCTACTCCCCAGTTCGCCAGCATTTTAAAATAAGAGAGAAATAGAAATTGCACTTGACAGGATGATTTGCTGTGTGTGTGCTGGGCCCGGGGGTAACCCGACCAACACGGTACAGGTCCGGTCCCAAATCCAAGGGTTCCGTGAGGAGTCAGTCCAACAGGGGCGAGGCAGAAGGCCAGGCACAGGGTCACAGGCAGGTTCTGACAAACAGCAACATTGCTCCCGCAACCTGGGGCAGGGTCCAGCAGCCTCTTATCTTTGTTGGGGTAACGGCCGGTCCTGATCCCCTAGTGACTCACCTCCCTGTCTCTCCTGAAGGCAAGTACTCCTCCTGCGAGTACTCAGGTCTCTCCTTCTCTCAGACCTCATTCTCTGCAGCTCAGGAGATGTCTGCGGGTTACTAGACCCAGAGGCCGCCTCAGCCTCTCCTGACCCAACTGGTAGTGGAGCAGCTGTAAGTGATGGCCCAGTTGAAGGCAACGAGGTCATCCCCGCATCTTGAGCCAGGGCAGGCTCAGGCCTCTGACTCAGCCCAGCTGGTGCTTGTTGCTGGGGAACCTGTGCAGACTGGGGCTCTTCAGAATCAGGCCCCAGACTAGGTTCAGCTGCCGCCTGAGGCAAAGGATCCGGTGCGGATCCTCTGGCTCCACAGTGTGGTTTGGAGTAATGGGGTGCCTTGGATCAGTACATGTAAACGCCACTGGGCATGCCATCACCCTTGCCCTCATTGAGGCTTATCTTCAGGCACCGCTACCCTCCCAACCAGTTTTTCTTGGAATCTCCCCTTGCTAGTGAGCATAGGCACCTGAGAAGTTGTTGTTTTTTGGTGGGGAGGGGAGTTGCAGCATTCTGGCAATGAAGGAGATCATTGCGAAACCTCATCTTATTGCAAGGAGATGGACAAGGGTAACACAAGGGTCTCTTCGCTTTTGATTTTCCATCTTTCTTTTTGTCGGGGAAAAGCAAAGTGATTGCTAAGCTGACAAAATTATTCTGTCAGAAATTGCAGCACCAGCCTGCTTCAAAAATCTATAACACCCCAATGTGTTATTGTGAGCTAACAGTTCTCTTGACCCCGCTGGGCGGGAAATCGGTGCTAATACTGTACCCTGCTTGCCGCCTGTCTCCTAGACGTCTTCGCCAGCCTTTCAGAAGACTCCCTGGATCCAAGGAAGGGCAGGAGATTGAGCAACAGATGGAAATGAATTTACCTCTTACCTTTTGTGAAAGTGAATTTCTCATAAAACTGCACCACCCTTCCCCCCTAAAGTTCGCACTTTTCCTTACAGATAGATTATATGCCGGTGCATTGAGCTGTGTGCATCTGAGCATGTGCAGAGTTACTTCCTCCCAAGTGAAGGAAGAAGCATGAAGATGAACCTGGCTGGCACCCTCATGCCCTCTCATGAGGCCCCAGAAGGGACACCTGGGAGGCAATTTTGCAGCAAAGCAATTTTTAATGTTTTAGCTAGGGGTCTGTACTGACAACAAAATTCAGTTCTAGGCTTCCAGAAACAGCTCACCTCAGTTCAAGAAGCTTCATAGGCTGCCCAATTTGGATCTGGGTCCATGACATAATACCCATCCAAAATTTTTAACAACTTGATATTCTAGTGTGGTAGCGCCAATACTTCGGAACTCACTGCCTGTTGATATCAGGCAGGTGCCTTCGCTATGCTGTTTTTGGTGCCTACTAAAAACAATCTTTTGTAGACAAGCCTACCCAGATGTTGAGATAGCTGATGTGATTTTTAATTCCTTTTAGTCTATTTTTATTTCATTATTATTCAGAAGCCTTAAATTATTGTTGTTAGTTTTTCTTATTTTAACTTTTTTGTAACCCCCTTTGAGAGTTTTTTCTGCAATCAAGTGTGTATAAATTTTATGACGTAAAATAAAAATTAAATGATAAATCCAGTTTGTTTATCTCCTTTCGCAGAGAAATATTGAAAAAGCTAGAACTCCCCCCATTTTGACAGAAGTGGATAGAATTTGTGGGCATAATAGCTGCACCCAGAGTCAACAGTGCTTGCCAAAACACAGGCAAAAATGAGTAAGAGGACTTCTGTGCTGGGTGCCTTTGAAAGTTGGTTTTGGAGTGGAAGGGACTTAAAGGGAATTGTTTTCCAGGTAGCATCATGACAGGTAGCTTCACCATCCAGCTGAGCTCTCCCTTCACCTGCACCTCTCCCAGCCTGGCATCTTCCTGAAGCTTAGACGCAATTTTCACCCTCGCAAAGCTGCTCCACCAGAGTGCTAGGAAGAGCTTGGTTTTCTAACCCTTCACCCATTATAAGAAGAGCCTGTTAGACCAAGCCAGTGGCCAGAGTTAGCCCACCCATGAGGCAAGGTAAGCTGACCACCTTGGTGACAGGATCTACAGGGGCAGCAGACACCAATGTAGAGCTTTACTCCCAGCTTGTTCCTGATATATTATTATTATTATTATTATTATTATTATTATTATTATTATTATTATTATTATTTATTTGTACCCTGCCCATCTGGCTGGGTCTCCCCAGCCACTCTGGGCGGCTTCCAACAAAGATTAAAAATACATTAAAATGTCACACATTGAAAACTTCCCTGAACAGGGCTGCCTTCAGATGTCTTCTAAATGTCAGGTAGTTGTTTATCTCTTTGACATCTGATGGGAGGGCGTTCCACAGGGCGGGCGCCACTACCAAGAAGGCCCTCTGCCTGGTTCCCTGTAGCTTTGCTTCTTGCAGTGAGGGAACCGCCAGAAGGCCCTTGGTGCTGGACCTCAGTGTCCGGGCAGAACGATGGGGGTGGAGACGTTCCTTCAGGTATACTGGATCGAGGCTGTTTAGGGCTTTGAAGGTCAACACCAACACTTTGAATTTTGCTTGGAAATGTACTGGGAGCCAATGCAGGTCTTTAAAGACCAGTGTTATGTGGTCTTGGTGGCCACCCCCAGTCACCAGTCTAGCTGCCGCATTCTGGATTAGTTGTAGTTTCTGGGTCACCTTCAAAGGTAGCCCCACATAGAGCACATTGCAGTAGCGCAAGTGGGAGATAATTATAGATGCACCACTCTGGCAAGACAGTCTGCGGGCAGGTAGGGTCTCAGCCTGCATGGAGCTGGTAGAAAGCTGCCCTGGACACAGAATTGACCTGCGCCTCCATGGACAGCTGTGAGTCCAAAATGACTTACCCCTTCTTCCCTGACAAATCGAGGTTGGGCCAGTCCTGCCAGTAGGCAATCTAGTCCAGCATCCTGTCCTCACAGTGGCCACCCAGGTGCCTATGGGAAACCGACATGCAGGACCCGAGCACAGGAGCCCTCCCCTCTTGCGGCATCCAGCAACTGGATTCAGACGTATTGCTGCCCCTGACTGTGGAGGCAGAGCACAGCCATCATGGCTAGCAACCGATAGCGTTCTCTTCCATGAATTTCTCCAATTCTTTTTTTAAAGCCCCCCAGCTGGTGGCCATCACTGCCTCCTATGGGAGGAAATTCCATAACTGTGTGAAGAATTGCTTTCTTTTATTTGTCCTGAGTTATCAGAGGAGGATCCAGATAGCTCTCCCATGTATCACAAGAATGTTATCCCTGGAGGCCTCCCTCCCTCCCTCCCTCCTTCCCTTCCCTTCCCTTCCCTTCCCTTCCCTTCCCTTCCCTTCCCTTCCCTTCCCTTCCCTTCCCTTCCCCTCCCTCCTTCCTTCCTTCCTTCCTTCCTTCCTTCCTTCCTTCCTTCCTTCCTTCCTTCCTTCCTTCCTCAGCTCACTGGGTGACCATAGGCCAGTTACTGTCTCTCAACCTGACTTACCTCACAGGGGGAATTCCAAACACTGTTTTGAGGTGCTTGGAAGAAAGGTGTAATCAAAACCTAATAACAAATGAATACATTTGACTGGGTGAGGTCTTCTACCTCTGAGTTCTGCTTGGGAAAAAGAACCACACAGTCTTTCTTTCTTTTTTCCTTCCTTCCTTTTTTCCTTCCTTCCTTCCTTCCTTCCTTCCTTCTGCTGTGCGGCCTCAACAGCTATTCCACATTGTCAATTCTTTTTGACACTTGATTATTTTAATTGAATGATTTTCCACATGACTTCTCCTCAGTGCCACGGTCGCACAATCAAATCCTGGGTCGTCTCGATGGCTTCATTAAAAAAATTAGGGCTTCACAGCTTTGCAGCCTGGAAAGGCACCACAGGCCTCTGTCAGCACGAGCCTCTTCCTTGAGTGACAAGAAGCAGCATCTGTCTCTTCCCCCCCTCCCCCCCTCCCCACACACACACACATGCAGAAAAGTTTTCCAGAGAACACTGCTCTCCGGAAATTCAGAGGCCACCTGCTGCCCCTGCCACCTTCAATTGCATGTGGTTGGCAGCACAGTATCTATGAGCAATTATCACCCAGAAGTCACTTGGGTAGGGCGATATGGAGGAAGAGCTTGCAGGGTTCAAGGCAGGATGCAGTCATCCATGCAAAGCATCAAGAGGAGAATAGGGTCCAAACCAGAACAGCCACTGTAAAAGTGGTGAGAAGATTTTGCTATTTCTGCCATGGTGTTCCCAAGCAGAACACACCCTTCTTCCCCAATACACTGAACAACACTCAAATGGCAGCAAATTTAGGAACATAGAAAGATACCTTTCCATTGGTGCATCTAGCTCAGTACTGTCTACACTGACTGGCAGTGGCTCTTCGGGGTTTCAGAGAGCGGATACTTCCAGCCTTACCTAGACTGAACCCAGGACCTTCAGAAAAATGCTCATTAAAACACATCAGGGCATGTAGTAATACCACAGTATTCTGCCTTGGTCAGACCCCACCTGGAGTCCTGTGTCCAATTCTGGGCACTACAGTTTAAGAAGGATATGGACAAGCCAGGACATGTGCAGATGATGAAGGGTCTGGTAACCAAACCTTATGAGGAACGGTTGAGAGAGTTGGGTATGTTTAGCCTGGATAATAGGCGACTGAGAGGAGATATGATAGCCATCCTCAAATGTCTAAAGAGCTGTTATGTGGAAGATGGAGCAATCTTGTTTTCTCCTCCTTTAAAGGGTGGTGTGGGCTCCAGCAGGTGTTTGACATGTTTCTCTGGAAGAGGTGGTGTAGAAGGTGGGCAACCAAGATGATGAAGGGTCTGGAAACCAAGTCTTATGAGGAGCGGTTGAGGTAGTTGGGTATGTTTAGCCTAGAGAAGAGAAGACTGACAGGTGGCATGACAGCCATCTTCAAATACCTGAAGGGCTGTCACATGAAAGATGGAGCAACCTTCTTTTCTGCTGCTCCGGAGGGGAGGACCTGAACTTCAAATGATGAGAAAGGAGATTCCAGCTAAACATCAAGAAAGAACTTTCTGGTGGTAAGAGCTGTCTGACAGGGCAATTCACCACCTTGGAAGGTGGTGGGCTTTCCTTCATTGGAGGTTTTTGAACAGAGGTTGGCTGGCCATCTGTCAGGGATTCTGACACACACACTCACACACACATCTGTCTGTCTGTCTATCTATCTAGCTATGTTTAAAATTGCAGACTGACGTGGAAATGTGGCAAACGTAGAAATGAGACATAGAGAGAGACTGAAATTGACAGATTTATACATCCCCGGTTTATTTTTCCTGCTTTCCGTTACTGCCCTTGGCAATTATTGTGCAATTAGGCTGCCTTCATTAGCAAACGAGATTAAAATTAACATCGTTAATTGCTTGCTCCATTAAATCTGGGGAAGCATCCTTTGGAGAGGGGACGGACGTGCCACGGAGGTGGCTGTCAACTTCTCCCTCCTTCTCTCTCCCCATTCTGCGCTTTCCTCAAACCTTTTGCTGGGTGACTGTGCCAGCAAATTCAACCAATTTTGGCAAGGCAGAAGGAAACGGCTGAAGCATGGAAGCTAGTAACTCAGAGCCACCTGGGTCTTCATCTTAGAGGACAAGCAAGAAAACTCATTGGGCCCTCCACAGACAGTTGCTGGCTAGATTGTCCTTGCTTTTGTTAGATGGAGGAGAGGGGAGAGTCTTTGATCCTATGTATTATTCTCCCAACTTGGCAGGCTGGAGACTCTGAAGCAAAATATAAACTAGACTGCCTCTGCAGCCAGCCTTTTCTCTCTGTGTGCATTAAAAAGAGCACATTCTGGAGCTATTTGTTGCCAGTGCCCATCAGGATCCAAACTGGTGACCTCAGCAATGGCCAGCCCACACTTCACCATAAATCTGTAGCTAAAGGGGTGATCTGCAGGGAGGAGGCAAATCTATCCATTTGAGTTTCTTTTTTCCCCAATCTTGAATTCAGCTGTCCACCTTTCCACATCCGTTTGCAATTTTATTTTATGTAACTAGTCCTCATGAAAATTCATCAGCAGTTGAGTGCAAATTTCCAAGATTATGCATGCCGTTGCGTGCATTTTTTTGCAAAGCAATTTCCTTCTAATGTAACACATTTTGGTCTGTTATTTTTCTTAACATTTGCATCCTCATTCACCCTTTACCCTAACATGTGGTTTTTTTGTTTGTTTTTTGTTTACCCAGTTACATGGCTGGGGAACTACTTTGCAAAATTCAGAAAAGTGAAGATTTTAAGGGATAGCTGTGTGTCTTATTTTGGAAAGGGCAAATTTGGGTATATTTGTCTTTAGAATAATAGAACGGCAGAATTGAAAGGTACCCCAAGGGTAATCTAGTCCAACCCCCTATGATGTAGGAATCACAGCTGAATTGAATTCTCCCACCCCATTCCTGTTTGAGACCCATCTCACTGGCCCAGTAAACCTCGTATCAGTTAGTAGGACAAAGGCAGGTCCATTAAGCTGTCATGTGGAAGCATCATAGAGGAAAAACTGGATACAAATTGATCCATCTTTCAATCAATCAATCAATCAATCAATCAATCAAATAAATATTCTTTGATTGCCCTCAACAGCACAGGATCCTGGACTGACATTCACTTGCAGCACAGCTGAGTCGATAATTATTTTCTTCTCAAAAATCCTCCTGCCAACTGTGAGCTTTGACACGGAACATTCAGATATCTGCTGGAAAGCCACCAAATATTTGATTATCTGCGTTAGACAGCCGATGCCCTTTTTATTTCAGTCGAGGACACTGAGTTTTCATCCATCTCTTTCCACGTTTGATATTGGTAGGCACTCAGTATTTGGCTGGGATGACTGGCAGCAAGGGCAATAAGAATGTGGAAGTATTTTATGAATGACACGCAGTACAATCTGTAACTGGGTCGTGTTTGATCATCAACATGCAATAGCACCAAGGCTGCAATCATCTTTTTCAGGTGGTGGTGGTGGGGAGGAGATTCCACTGCTGTTGCTTCACCATATCCAGAGCTCTGCTGGTTTCATCTGACTTCTCCTCCCCCTTCTTTTTATCACATTACATGTGTTAATCAGCTGAGCGATACCTCTGCTATCTGTGTCTTGTGAATGGTTCCCTATAGCACTACAGGTGTTAATACAAATCATTCCAGCCGTTGCTACCAATCTGTTAGTATAAAAGGTTAATGCTGTGCCTAACTTAACATATATCGGAGCGCTAATTATCACTGACTCTGATCTTCACATCTCATTACCATCCTGCTCTCTCACACTTCCTCTATATACCAGCCAACAAAGATTTCACAGAGTGAATCTGAAAACGTGGGCTTGAGTCCACAAACACAATGATAAATGCATTAAGCTCAATTGGTCTTTTATTTAAAAGTGTGTATCTTACACAAAAAAGTGCATCCAGGATATGCGCAAACTGTGTACAGTTGGATGGAATTGTGCAGGACAGGATGGAGCGACTGAATGCCAGCAAGGCTGAAATGGGATGTAATTGTGGCGAATTGGTTTTTTGGGACCCAGCTAATTGATTTATTGGCCCTCAATTAGCTATTTATGGCAGCCCGGTCCGGCGCGCTTCCCTCAGCTGCGCCACTCAGCTCCACTCAGCTCCGTCGTCCGGTAGCTCTTCAGTCACGCCTTAGCAGAGATAAACACAGCGGTGATGAACTGTCACGTCCTTCACTTAGCTTCTAAACAAACACAGAGTCCAGGTTTGTCCATTTCAGCTCTTTATTCCGACATTCCCCCAGGGATCTCCTGGGCTCCTTTCAGCCATTACCGGCTACATCTTTCTCCCTCAACGACCAGAGGAGAACAGAACAGAAACTCCTCCCAGACTCCTCCCAGCTTCCCAGCTGACGTCTGAATGTTGAGGCATCATGGGAACTTCTTAACCAGTTAAGTTCCAACCTTAACACCCCCTCTATGCCTCGCATTCTGACAAGACCCTTTTTGAGTTCAACACCTTCCCTTCGCCTTGTGCCACTTCCCGGCATCTTTCCCAGGCACCTGTTGAACCCCTTCAACATTCCCAGAATCACACTGTGCGACACTTTTCCACGCACCTGTGACCTGATACCCTCCTGACCCTTTAAGGCCAGCAGTTGTGTCTTCTCCGTCAGACTCTTCCCCCTCTGACTTGACACCCTGTTTGTGAGCTTTCTCCATTACCGGAGATGAAGCCTCACACCTGGACACTCCTTTCACAACCCTTGGAGATGCCCAAACCTGCCCTGAACCCTGACCCTGGACTTGGTCCCCATCACCGGGTTTTGAACCCTGATTCTGGACCTGATCCCCGTCACCGGGCTCAGCCACAGCCTCCCTTCTCCCTTGAGAAGACTTTGCACCCGTCACCTGGTGACGTATTTCCTTTTCCTTGAAAAATTCCTCCAGAGCAGACCCAGTAAACTGTGACCCTGGGTCGCTCTTGAACCCTTGCACCTTGGTGGAGAACTTTAGTTCCACCTCCGCAACCCAATCCTTGATCAGTTGCGCCGCCTCCCCCTGTGATCTGAGAGAGAGACACCAGCCAACCTGGCTGTGGTCATCTGTCAGCGATGGCACATACCTGGCCCCACCCAGACTCCCACACTTCCTGGGTCCTGACAGATCTGTGTGTGAACAAGCTCAAAAGCTTCCTTGGCTACCCTCCCAAAAACCCGGGAAAACCAAGCACCTTTGCATGCCCTGCACCCTTGGGACCTCCCACATTTCCGGAGTTTGTACCCTTTTGTGCACCCGTGCAACTATTGCACGTTTTTGGGAACCTTAGCACACTGCACCTGTGCTTTTTTCAGCATTCCCACCACCCTCCAGAGGTGTCTCCAGAACAAAGAAAGTGTTCTTGCTCTTCGCTTTTGACCCGTTGTCGCCCCCCTCTGAAAATGGAACAGGTGTCATTTTCAAAGCACATTTTTTGAACCCCTGCGTCATTAGAGCAGATACAGATAACCGACAACAATTCAGTCCCGGCACAACGTAGATCTCTGGCTCCTCCTGTAATGGAGAAAAAACACGTTAGCCACACCACAGACTGATTTTTCATTCCGTCTGCGAACAAAACAATTGTTCCTGTCGAAACAGCCCTGCAGTTCCGCAGTTTGCCTATCAGGTGCTGCCTGATAGCAGAAACCAAAACACCCAGCGTGTCACTGTGTCCTGGCTGGAGTTGTTCTGCACAGTTGCCATAGAAGCAGTGATGAGAAAACAACCCTCCCCAGCGTCCGAGACACGTCTTTCCCTTGCGTTCCCACGCTGGTCTTCTTCTCCCAGACTGACTCCCTTGGGAACTCAGCTGGTTGACCTTGGCAACATCCTATCTTGCCCCTCTGCTCCGGTGGGGGCAACAGCGTCGCAAGCGTCCCGTCAAATTGTACACGTAGCAAAGACGAACTCCAGTGGAAAATCACTGCTTGGGCTCCCAGCTGGCCTTCTTCTCCTTCTTCCGGAAAAGCACTCCTTGCCAGCTCCGCCCCCTCTGAACCTCCACTTCATTCCAGCACGTACAGTGGAAAAACTTTTTTGAACGTGCCTTTGGAAAAGTCCGCCCCCCCCCCACCTGCTCAGCAGCACTCCTTGTGGCTAAAGCATCAGGGACAGGGGCTTCAGCCGTCTCTAGGCTTTTGTATTCCTTCTCCAGGGCTCTGGCCTTTTGCTGAAGCTTCACAGCAAATGCAGCACAGTTCCAAGTGCCAATAGTCCCTTTGCCCCTCTGGGGCCCACAGCCCTTCCCAGCTGTGCACCGGCTCTCACGAAGGTGGTCAGCGCCATCTTGCCTTCTGTTCTGAAGCAGCCATCTCCCGGCCCTTGCTTTCCGCCTCCAGCCTCATAAAACTCCCTGGAGCACTAGCCAAGTGGCCTCTGGCTTCCTGGCACCCAGAACAGTAGACTTCAAATCAGCAGCCAGATCGCCCAACTTCTTAAAGTGAGCATGGAATGTCCTCCAAGACCTGGCACCCTGCCATCCTCTTCCGTTCTCCCAAGGGGCCCCAAGCTGTACTTACGGACCAGTTTCAGCTCCTCTGGCTCTCCCTTCCGTGGAGAAACGTTTCCTCGGCACAGGCAAACACTTTGCGTCTTTCAGCCAGCTGCTTTTAAACTCCGCAGCTCTCCTTGCCTTTTAACACCAGGCAAAAAACTCCTCGACATCAGGCGAGACTCACTGAAAGCAGCCTCCGACCTCCGGCCAGCTTCAAACGCATTCCGGCACTTCTTGAGTGACAGTTTTACAAGCGGTGATTAGTACCCATAACCTGTGGCGAATTGGTTTTTTGGGACCCAGCTAATTGATTTATTGGCCCTCAATTAGCTATTTATGGCAGCCCGGTCCGGCGCGCTTCCCTCAGCTGCGCCACTCAGCTCCACTCAGCTCCGTCGTCCGGTAGCTCTTCAGTCACGCCTTAGCAGAGATAAACACAGCGGTGATGAACTGTCACGTCCTTCACTTAGCTTCTAAACAAACACAGAGTCCAGGTTTGTCCATTTCAGCTCTTTATTCCGACATTCCCCCAGGGATCTCCTGGGCTCCTTTCAGCCATTACCGGCTACATCTTTCTCCCTCAACGACCAGAGGAGAACAGAACAGAAACTCCTCCCAGACTCCTCCCAGCTTCCCAGCTGACGTCTGAATGTTGAGGCATCATGGGAACTTCTTAACCAGTTAAGTTCCAACCTTAACAGTAATTACCTGCGTGGCTCATCCCTCCTTGAGGGCTGAGTTCCCTGGAGGGCGGGGGAATGGTTGGAGGGATACCGACTAGTGTCAGGTGGGCTGAGGTAGAAATTCTGCAAAATCCATTATCAGTATCACACACCAAGGGTACCAAGGGTGTGGCCTGGCCACAAAACTACAGTGGTACCTCGGGTTAAGAACTTAATTCGTTCTGGAGATCCTTTCTTAACCTGAAACTGTTCTTAACCTGAGGTACCACTTTAGCTAATGGGGCCTCCTGCTGCCGCTGCGCCACCGCCAAGCGATTTCTGTTCTCATCCTGAAGCAAGGTTCTTAACTCGAGGTACTACTTCTGGGTTAGCAGAGTCTGTAACCTGAAGCGTCTGTAACCTGAGGTACCACTGTATTAAGAACCAGTTTGGAGGAGCCTAATACTGACTGCTAGAGTTAAAAGCAACTACCATATAGACGCAAGGAGGGCTCTGGATGCACAGTACTGCAAAAACCAAAACCATGGGTTGAGTAAGTATTTTCAGGGACTGTGGTTGAATGGGATGGCGGGTTGATGGGATGGCTGAAAATGGTCAGGGATAAGATGAAACAGCCCAGATGGTGCATTTTTTTCCTGTACAGGGTGTGTGTTAATGGATAAGCTCTCACAGGCTCTTTGGGACTCTGTCCTGTAATGCATTGCTGAATAAAAAGACTGACTAATTGGGAATATGGTCTGAGCCCCCCAAAGTATTGAACCCCTGAAAAGGAATTTTCTCTCACAGGGTCAAAGCAAGAAGTGAATGGAACACCCCATTCTACACACACCCACACACACCACTCATAACACGTTCTCACTCACTCACTCACTCACTCACTCACTCACATACACACATACACTCATCTTCTCTCCTCTTCATCAACACATCTATTTTGGAAAGAGGTCTGTCCATACGTTTGTTCTCCTTAGGTTAAAGACATCATCATCAAACTCAGCACAAGTATTTCCAAAGCTGAGTGTCAGTTGCTGTTGACATTTCAACTCCAGCTGCCATTTTGAATCAAGATGGAGGACCAAAATGCAACTTTGGCATACAGGGTTTCCCCCCTCCTCATTGAATCCCCCATAACTCTTTTTTATTTCTGCCATAGGTTCAGCCACCTCTCAAGATAGCATCACAGGAAATGGTATGAGACTTCCCGAGGTGGGGATGGACTTCATCACTGTTTGGATCCCAGGTACCATTTTGATTTGAGCTGGCAGGCGAAAACATGACTTTGGTGTACAGGGTTTCTCACATCTTCATTGAATCCCCACAAAATCCCTGTGAAGTAGTTTAGGCAGAGAGGCAGTGACTGGCTTCCAAAGTCACACAGTGAACTTTGTGGCTGAGTGGTAGAGCTACCACACTCCCAGGGTGATCTGAAGTCTCTAGGTATGCCTGAATCCCTTGAGGTGGCCAGGGGGTGGAGGGCTTGAATTTCCATCTGCATAGACTGGGGGTGGGTGATCTCTGCTCCTTCCTCCCCTCTCCCAATTAACCTCCATCTCCGGGGCTTAGTAGTGAGAGGGAGTTCAGAGGAAGAATCACCAGGTCCTGCCCCTGTGACATCACCAGAGACCACCCATTAGGTCCCAGGTTTGGGCCTCAAAATCCCAGGGTCTGGAATGAATGCTCCTGACCTGGCGACCCTACCAAATGGGGATTCGAACCCAGGTCCTAGTCCAGCACCCTAACCACTAGGCCACTCAGGGCACCCCACCCCACCTGTCATAGTAGGAAGCATTCTGCTAGCTGCTCTAGGGTGGTCCACAACTGCATGGCTTTCAAGTTCTTCCCATTCCAGGGCTCTGCAAGGCATGCTACTCGCTGCTGGAAAGAGGGACTGATGGGCCAGGGATCAGAGCCAAAGAACCAGACAAATCACCAGATGGGTCCAGTCATTTTCCATCCACATTTCAAGCTCAAAACACAAAGGCAGAGAGAGTGCAAGGAAGAGGGCCATGGAATGCTGTCAGGAGCAGAGACAGTTCCAGAGTCGGACTCATTATTTCTTGCAACTTCCCCTCATCTCACAATGTCAAGTGAGGGCCAGAGCTAAATATGCAATGTGATGCCCAGGCTAATGTGTCTTGTTCTTACTGGGCAACCTAAGCAACGCCAAGGTGAGTAGCAACCAGGGCCAGTCCCATACATTCTTATACAATTTGATATAGTGTTATTGTCCTAATACAGTGGTACCTCGGGTTACATACACTTCAGGTTACATACGCTTCAGGTTACAGACTCTGCTAACCCCGAAATAGTGCTTCAGGTTAAGAACTTTGCTTCAGGATGAAAACAGAAATCGTGCTCCGGCGGCGCAGCAGCAGCAGGAGGCCCCATTAGCTAAAGTGGTGCTTCAGGTTAAGAACAGTTTCAGGTTAAGAACGGACCTCCGGAACGAATTAAGTACTTAACCCAAGGTACCACTGTACAGTCATACCTCGGGTTACGAACGCAGCGGGTTGCGCGTTTTCGGGTTGCGGACCGTGCCGAACTCGGAAGTACTGGAATAAGTTACTTCTGGGTTTTGGTGCTCGCGCATGCGCAGGAGTGCAAAATGACGTCACACGCATGCGCAGATGCGGCGCTTCAGGCTGCGAACGCTGCAGGTTGAGAACGTGCCTCCCACACGGATCACATTTGCAACCAGAGGTATGACTGTACATATGTGGATGTTAATAGCTTACTACATTTTGTATAAACTCATTCCCACTGTTGTCATGTTGATCCAAACAAAGTCAACATCTGTAAGCAGTCCGTTCATAAGTTGCAAGTGTTGTCATGTTGTCGGTCCACTGATTAAAGGGTATCAGATCTCTATTCTTCCAATTCATCAGTATGAGTTTCTTGGCCAACTTGAATAAATTATGGGGGGCAGACAAGCTCAACCCCACACAATTGATCACAAGCACAAACCCCACAAAGCTCATCAACTTTGGGGAACCCTCTCACATATTTTGAGAGTCCCATGGACTGCAAGAAGATCAAACGCATCCATTCTTAAGGAAATCAGCCCTGAGTGCTCACTGGAAGGACAGATCGTGAAGTTGAGGCTCCAATACTTTGGCCACCTCATGAGAAGAGAAGACTCCCTGGAGAAGACACTGATGCTGGGAAAGATGGAGGGCACAAGGAGAAGGGGACGACAGAGGACAAGATGGTTGGATAGTGTTTTCGAGGTTACCAGCATGGGTTTGACCAAACTGCGGGAGGTAGTGAAGGACAGAGGTGCCTGGCATGCTCTGGTCCATGGGGTCACGAAGAGTCGGACACGACTAAATGACTAAACAACAACAACTCACATATTTTATTGGGAGGAGCTAGCAAAGGGACCTCATCCCCTAGGAGTTGGCACCTATGATGGCACCCGTCAAGCAAGAGACAGAGGCACCCATCTTTCGGCACCCACAACTTCCGTTGAAGCATTAGGGACGAGGGAATGCTCTCAACTTCACTCTGCGCTCCTGCCCTCTCGTGCGGCTCAAAGACCTGAAAGAGCCTCCTTTCCTCCCAACCTCGTTATTAGGCACTTGTGTTTCTGATGGTGTCTGCATTGCAAATCAATGCTCGGGTCCCGCACAGTTCAGGGCCATGCATAATGCAGTGTACCTGCACATCATATAATAGCGCTCATTATTAAACATGCCTGTTAGCTGCAGCGCTGCTCCCGAAATCTGAAATAAGAGTCCTTCTCATGCCCTGAAGCCTTGGGGTTTTGTTCAAGGCATGCAGGCTTCCAAGAAGACACCTTGCCCAACTGGAAAGACAAGGTCAGTGCAACGAGGCATGTGCCAGATGTGTCAGAATGCGCCTCAGAAACACCTTCAAAACGCCTTTTGAAGATATGCCTGATGTGATGCAGAAACAGAAGGAGCCCCCCTGCACCAAATCAGACCCCCTCGACCCATCTAGATCAGTACTAGGACCCTCGTACCTACGGGACCGCCTCTCCAGGTATGCCCCACGGAGGACCTTAAGGTATGCCCCACGGAGGACCTTAAGGTCCATAAATAAGGTCCCTAGAGGTCCTGGGCCCTAAGATTAGCCTCAACCAGAGCCAGGGCCTTTTCAACACTGGCTCCGGCCTGGTGGAACGCTCTGTCTCATGAGACCAGGGCCCTGCAGGATCTGATTTCTTTCCGCAGGGCCTGTGAGACACGAGTTGTTCCGCCTGGCCTTTGGCTTGGAATCAACTTGATCCCCTTCCCTTCTTTCCTTTTTCCTTTCTCCTTTTATGATGGAACTCCTATGTGGGGACTTCCCTGGGTTTTTTCTGGCCCACGTAGGACCAGTCTGGATAGTTGGCCTTGGTGAAGATTTGACGTTTTCATCCCCAAAAAGCTTTTGATTTGAGTTTCTACTGTATTGAGGCTGCATTTTAATGTTGTATTTTAATCAATTGTTTTTAGACCTGGTGTTAGCCACCCTGAGCCCGGTCTTGGCTGGGGAGGGCGGGGTATAAATAAAAATTATTACTATTATTACTATTATTACTACTACTACTACTACTACTACCTGCACTGACGGGCAGCAGCTCTCCAGGGTTTCAGGCAGGGGACGTATCCAGCCAAGCCTGGAGCTGCCATGGGGGACCTTCTGCATGCAATGGAGGTGTTCTGAAACTCAGCTACAAAGGACTTTCCTATGCAGGGTTCCTGGTGGACACCTTTTAACAAGGCTTCAGTCACACTTCTTTGAAGTCTCTCAGCCCCACTCACCTCACAGAGTGTTTGTTGTGGGGGAGGAAGGGAAAGGAGATTGTTAGCCGCTTTGAGACTCCTGAAGGGGAGTGAAAGGCGGGATATCAAATCCAAACTCTTCTTCTTCTTCTTCTTCTTCTAGAATATCCATCCTTGTCCAGGATCTGAACTGGTCTTATTTATATGTTGTCGTTTTAACTGTTTTTTTAGAAATAGCCAGTGTGGTATAGTGGTTAGAGCTTCAATGGCCGCAGCGCCTCCTCTCTCTTTGGAGAGGAGCCTATGATTGATGGTGCGCCACGCTTGGCTCAGCAGTTCAGCATCCTCCACCTCCTCAAAACAGCAGGTGGGGATGAGCCCCCTGCTAAGGGACATTGAGGGATCTGGTGACACATCCACCCGCTAGAATTGGTGTGCCTGACCTTGGACTAGTCACAGCCTCTCAGCCTAACCCACCTCACAGGGTTGTTGTGAGGATAAAATGGGGAGGGGATTAGATTTTTTTTAAAGGTGGACCATAAATGCAACAGATAAATAAAGAGATAAAATATATTTATGGTTGCTGTTTTTTAATTTCATAAAATTTACATGCCGCTTGATTTTAGAAACAAACAAAAAAAACAACCCTCAAAGTTGTTAACTGAAATATACTCGGAGTCGAGAGTGGATTTCATGCTCTTTATTCAGCTCATAGTGGTGAGGAGGAATGGAAGTTCCCCCAGAATGTCTGCTTTATATACATTATTTACACAATGGGCTCCACGTGATTGGCTAATTCCGGGATTCTCCTGTAGGCCAATCAGGTTGCGGATTCACTTCCACCTGGAGCTGGATTGGGTGGCTCCTGTGGCCCAAGCAGACTTCTGCATTCTAAATCCTATTGTTCTAGGACCAATCAGACTGCTGCCTTTTGGATCCTATTCAACTCAGTACATAACACCAGCAAAGAGAATAAAACAATAACATTATGAGTAAAAGAAGAGAACTCTTTCAAACCTTCAAAAGATAAAATGGGCAATGGACTAGCTATTCGTTTCATTTAAAAATAATAATATTGCTTTCAATATGCTACTGTGCTGTGAATGGCACTGAGATGCCGCATGGGGAGAGACGCATAAATCAAATTGATAATAATAATCATAACAATTTTCTTAAGTTCCTAGGTTCACATGTAAGTTAGACCCATAAGTTAGAGGTGCCCCACCCTCTTAATTCTGCTCTTGCACCCAAGGTCTGGGAATGGGTTACACTGGCAGCCCTGGGCGTGCCGCAGACGGAACACCAACACAAGGGTTCAAGTGAGTGAAATGTCAGCTGCAAGGCTGATTTCCATGCACCTGACAGCCCCGTTCGTAACAATGCCTAATTAGCAAAGCTTTCAAGCAGCTGCTGCATTAATTTAACGCGAAAATCTCAGAGAGCTGGATTGGATTTCCTCCCCCCGCCCATCATCTTCTGCCTGTAAAATTAACCTAGGGGGCTCCCTACACATGTTTTCATTAGGGAAGGCACACCGAGGTGGGGAGGAAGAAGGTCATTGATGAATTTGAATAATAACTTTAATCTTTGTGCTTAATTTCTCTCTCGTGTGCTCTTTCCCGAGTTATTTTGATTATAAAAGCTTCAGAGAGTTCTCAATCTCTCATTCATTCATATATATATATATATATATATATACACACACACACACACACACACACACACACACACACACACACCCTTGCTAATAGCTTTAATGTATGGATCCAGTCTCTCAGTTCTGTGGCTGGAGGGAGTAGCTATTAAATGAAATCCTTTCGGTGTCAATTTTATGAATGACACGTGAAAAAGAACACACACAGAGAGACTCGCCAGTTTAGAAACTTGAAGGTCATCTAGAGGAGAGGGTTATTATTATTATTATTAGATTTGATATCCCACTTTATCACTACCCGAAGGAGTCTCAAAGCGGCTCACAATCTCCTTTCCCTTCCTCCCCCACAACAAACACTCTGTGAGGTGAGTGGGGCTGAGAGACTTCAGAGAAGTGTGACTGGCCCAAGGTCACCCAGCAGCTGCATGTGGAGGAGCGGGGAATCGAACCTGGTTCACCAGATTACGAATCTACCGCTTTTAACCACTACACCACACTGGCTCTCACTATTGATGGCTTCTATTGATGGCTCTCACTATTGATGGCTTCTAGCCACGATGGCTCTGCTCTGCATCCAGAGTCAGGGGCAGCAATGCTTCTGAATACCAGTTGCCCAAACCGCAGGAGGGGAGAGGGATCATGCGCTCGGTTCCTGTTTGTGGCATCTGTTTGGCCACTGTTAGAACAAGATGTTGGGCAGGATGGACCATTGGCCTGACCCACCAGGCTCTCCTTACGTTCGGCATTCTATTTCTGGCATTCCTCAGCCACCCCAGGCTCATTTGGGAGGAAGTTTGGCCTATAACTTGAATAAATTGTTGTTCGTGTTCCTATTAATACTCTACAGCCTTTTATTTATTTATATTTTATAAATTTTTATTAGCTTTTTAACATACCATTTTCAACAGTAATTAAACCTACTTTTACATCTTATACAATTTTTGACTTCCATCAACCCTGTCTGAAAAATTTCCATTCTCATCTCTTAGTAGACATTTTACTTTCCCTATTACATTTAAATCTCATAACCAATATTTCTATTCTTTATCTACTTTGTAATGTTTTGTATATTTCTCCTTACAAAACTTCTTGTAGTCCTGCTAGCGTAATTTGTTGGTTACAATTGTTCTTCAGATAGTTCATATACTTCTTCCAATCGTCTGTGAAATGGACTATGCAGAACTGGACAAAATGACAGGAAGGATTCGAAACCTGTGGGACCAGAGATTCACTCTATAGCCTTTTAAACATGTTTGTGGGAATGGGGTCATTGTTTTGTTGCCTCTATTTTGACTGTATTTGCGCTTTTGCATTGTGAACCGCCCTGAAAACTTTTGATGAAGGGTGCTATGTAAATCATGGGACGCGGGTGGCGCTGTGGGTAAAACCTCAGCGCCTAGGACTTGCCGATCGTATGGTCGGCGGTTCGAATCCCCGCAGCGGGGTGAGCTCCCGTCGTTTGGTCCCAGCTCCTGCCCACCTAGCAGTTTGAAAGCACTCTTAAGTGCAAGTAGATAAATAGGTACCGCTTTATAGCGGGAAGGTAAACGGCGTTTCCATGTGCTGCGCTGGTGCAGGCTCGCCAGCTGCAGCTTCATCACACTGGCCACGTGGCCCGGAAGTGTCTCCGGACAGCGCTGGCCCTCAGCCTCTTAAGTGAGATGGGCGCACAACCCTAGAGTCGGACACGACTGGCCCGTACGGGCAGGGGTACCTTTACCTTTACCTTTTACTATGTAAATCTACTAAGCAAAATATTACCAGAGACATCTCCACAGCTATATCCCCCAAATGCATGCAATTATGACTAGGAATGGGGGAGATTCAATTTGATTCAATTCACACTACAAGGCAAACTTATCTGATTTGTACTTGCCAAAACAATTTGCAAAATGAAACACAGCCATCCTTCAAATTCCTCACTTCTCTGAATTTTGCAATACCAGCCAAGTAATGTTGGGGTGTGGGACGTGGGTGGCACTGTGGGTAAAAGCCTCAGCGCTTAGGGCTTGCCAATCGAAAGGTCGGCGGTTCGAATCCCCGCGGCGGGGTGCGCTCCTGTCGCTCGGTCCCAGCGCCTGCCAACCTAGCAGTTCGAAAGCACCCCAGGGTGCAAGTAGATAAATAGGGACCGCTTACTGGCGGGAAGGTAAACGGTGTTTCCGTGTGTGGCTCTGGCTCGCCAGATGCAGCTTTGTCACGCTGGCCACGTGACCCGGAAGTGTCTCCGGACAGCGCTGGCCCCTGGCCTCTTAAGTGAGATGGGCGCACAACCCCAGAGTCTGTCAAGACTGGCCCGTACGGGCAGGGGTACCTTTACCTTAATGTTGGGGTGTGTGTGAATATATTAGGATATAAGATAAGAAGAGCCCGCTGGATCAGGCCAATGGCCCATCTACTCCAGCATCCAGTTCTTACAGTGGCCAACCAGATATCCTACGGGAAACCTGTAAGCGGGATCCAAGCACGAGAGCAATCTCTCCTCCTGTGGTGGAGCGACAAATGTAAATTTTACCTTTCTACGGTAGGCTAAATTCTCCACACACACACCCCTCTGTTTTTATTTTATTTTAATATTATTTACTTTACGGCTACATTTATATCCCACCTTTTACAGTGGCATAGCATGGGTTGCCAGTCCCCGGGGCTGTGCGAAGAGGGGAAGAGAAACGGGAAGAGTACACATGCACATTCAACTGCCTAATGGCATCTGCGTCACCCAAGAGCTTGCAGCCACAGAGATAAGAAAAGAAGAGTCATTCTGGAGAGGTCGCTTCCTGGTTTGCATTGAGAAGGCATTTTCAGTGGAGCTCAGTGACAGGAGCACACAGCTGTATTGAGGCAGCAATGGGTGCGGAAAGTTTGCGCCCCTAACAATTCTGAGGCCGGGGCAACCGCCCCTGTGGCCCCACTGCACTATGCCATTGCCTTCTAATTCCAAGGAGCTCAAGGTACCAGACACAGTTCTTCCCCACTTTTTCCTGACAACCACCTTGTGAGGTAGAATAGGCAGGCACCAAATGAGCTTCAAACCCAAGTGGGAATCTGAACCCAGGTCCTAGTCTGACAGTCTAACCCAGTGGTTCCCAAAATGAGCAGTACTGCCCCCTGGAGGACAGAGGGATTACTCGGGGGGCACTAGGAGGCAAAGGGGGGCTCAAATGACTAGGAGACTTTGAAAACCTCGTGTCACTGGATCAAGTTCATCAGTTTCCATGAATTCGTTCAACTAAATAATTGCAACTGGACTTTGAAGAAGCATATTACCGTTTTGAATTTTATTGTGCTATTATCTTCCTTAGTGGGTTGTGCAAACTGCTATTCTGAATAATGCTTCTCATAGGGTGGAGTAAGGGGCAGTGGGGATGAGTTTATGGAACCGGGGGAGTGTCCCCCCAAAATGTGGGAACCCCTGCTCCAACTGCTATACCATGCTGCCTCTCTGTATCCTCCATCCAGGCAGCAAGAGAGCCTCCTTGGCAGACTTTCCGTCTCTGCTGGCTGAGCGCTGATATTGTAGGTTTTCCCTTCTGCTCGCTGTTGGTTTACTCTCCAACATCTCTTCCCTGTGTTGACTTAGGCCTCCCCTTCTCCCAGCAGCCATTGGGGAGGAGAGGATATTTGCATAATGCCCCCTCCGTTTGCCGCTTTGCTTCATTGACTCTTGACAGGATGCACTTTTTTTATTGGTATTATTATTAAACAGCTTCCCCAGAAGGAAACGTCAGCCTTAAAGCGCGCACACTCTCATTTCAGAAACACATGTGGTCTCATTAGTTTCTCTCTCCCTTCTCCCCATCTTACCCCATGGGGTAGCTCTCTCTCCCCCCTCCTTTCCCGCCCCCTTCACATCCCAAACAACAGAGGGTGCAGGCCGTTAGTTTGGGCTGGCTCAGGAACTCACTGGGGGCCCTTAACTTTCAGCAAAGCAATTAATTATCAGCAATAATAGTCAACCCGTCTTTCTCCCTGACCCATATTTCGCTCCATCTGCCTCCCTTTCCTCCGATGCCTTCCTTCGGTATTACAGACTCTGCTCCTCAGAATTACCTTCAGTGCTGTGCATAAGAACCACACTGCACAATTTCCATTTCAGCCCATCTGAAACCCTGAAGCACTGCTGCCGATCAGTGTTATTGGTGTCTGACTGTGTAGAAGGCAGCACCTGCTCCTAGCAATAATAATAATAGTAATAGTAATAATAATATAAATACAGTGGTACCTCTGGTTAAGAACTTAATTCATTCCGGAGGTCCGTTCTTAACCTGAAACCGTTCTTAACCTGAGGTACCACTTTAGCTAATGGGGCCTCCTGCTGCCACCGCACGATTTCTGTTCTCATCCTGAGGTAAAGTTCTTAACTCGAGGTACAACTTCCAGGTTAGCGGAGTCTGTAACCTGAAGCTTCTGTAACCTGAGGTGTTTGTAACCTGAGGTACCACTCTACCGCCCTATACTTGGAGGTCTCAGGGCGGTTCACAGAAAAGATCACAATATATGAAATCAAAATAAAATGCTCTCCCAGTGAAGGTCAGGCAGGCATCTACAGAATTGGCATCGGGACACCTGCTTAAAACTCACCTGCTGTCAGGCTTCGGGAAAGCAGCTTCCTCCCTCCCTTTGGCTGGGGAACAAAGCAAAAATGGTCTCTTGCCATTTAAAGAGATTCTAATGATCACAGCTCAATAACAAAGAGTCCATCTCGGAGTAAAGGTGCTCCCAATTAAAGTTTCCCCCCACTTCCCCCCATGTCACTTCCGTCTTGCAACCTGATCTTGCAGCCACTGTGCTTTTTTGTGTGGCCACCTTCTCTGCTCTATGTGACCTTGGACTGATAGGCTGGACACTTTCTAGCGAGACAGAGTCTGTTAGCTCTCTTCCTGTTCTTCACTTTGCTGTTCACCCCCCAGTTCTTCCCAACTGTTGTCTTCAGAACTATGCCCCTCTGCAAACCATGGTTCCAAATCTATACTGCTCCGCTGCTCCTGGGCAGCTTCAGGATCCTGGTCAGGAGCAGGGGGAGGGAGAGGGAGAGGCTCCTACCATTCCTCAGCAGAGCTGTACTCCTCCTGGTCTTAGACACCTGTTCAGCCAGGCTTTCCCTGGAGGGTGGTCCAGCCAGCTATTGTTGGTGTATTAATTTAATCTACTGATTTGTGATGTATTTGTTGGATGGATGTCTTCCTACATACATAAAAAAATGCAAGGCTGTCATCACGTAGCCCCACCCCCACCCCATTGGAGGATCTGTAAATAATAAATTATAATATTCAACTATATGACTTTGAGAAGACACTCCTGTTTAGGGAAGTTGTTAATGTCTGATGTTTTACTGTGGTTTTATAGTTTGTTGGAAGCTGCCCGGAGTGACTGGGGCAACCCAATCATAAATAAAAAATATGATGATGATGATGATGATGATGATGTGCCTCATCACAATCCTGGATTTGCATGAAGTTAGGGTGTGAGAGATGAAGGTACAAGAAGAGGGGGACACTGAGAGGCAAGAAGAGGTAGCTTAAAACAACAGCAGAAATTTGAGTAAAGCAGGAATGGAGGGACACTGAGAGGAAAACAGTGGGGAATAGCAGGAGGGGTTGTCAATCAAAGTGAGCAGGGACACAGCTCCTAGTAATTTTATGGTGAATTTTTATTTTTCCTCCTTTTACCACCATGAAGTTTTGTTTTCCTTTGTGTTGGCAGCATAGAAATAAAAACAAATGAACGAATAAATGAGAGATGGCGTGCTCACTTCCACAAGAGTTGCTCAGCAGCATCTGTAAGGCGATTAGCATGTTTCGATAGCACCTCTTTGCGGCTCATCGCGTACTTGACAGAGCAACTGGTGGAGGAGGAGGGAGGGGAGGAGGAGGGGAGGAAGGAACACCTTGTGCTCAGAATGTGACAAGCCAAGTCACGTGAAGAGGAGCGCTGCAGAGCCCAGGCAGAAAGTGACAGAAACAGCCTTGACACCAGCCTCAGGAGCGCACGTCTCCATCTGATAAGGTGTTTGCAGGAAATCAAAGGAGAGACAAGATCAGCTTCAAGAGAGAACCCTGTCCTGTTCTGCGCTCACAACAGAGCCGGCTTCTTCCTGTGCATGCCAGACAAGTCGGCACGTGCCGGCATCACTGCTTCCTCCATCTCTCTCTCACCTGCCATTGTTGGCAGTGCTACAATGTGCCATGCAAAATTGTCCCTGACCATGGACTTTGAGGTGTTCTGCCCACCATGTTGACACCAGCTGCATGCCCATTCCCCAGGGACATAGTATAAGGCAGCTTCCTATGTTCTTCCTAAGTTAGACCCCTGGTCCATCTAGCTCAGTACTGTCTACACTGACTGGCAGCAGCAGCTGTCCAGGGTTTCAAGCAGTAGTCTCTCCCAGGGATGGTGGGTGTTGAACTTGCAACCTTCTGCATGCCCTTGTGCCGAGTTCGGCAATGATGCCTCGAGAGGCAGTTGAACCTATGCCAAAATATGGGCAAAATCATGCCAATTTCACATTTCAAACCACCATCTTGATTCAAAATGGCGGGTGGCATCCAAACATTGACAAAGAACGCTACTGCCACCTTAGGAAGGCTTGTGCCAAGTTTGGTGACAATCTCTTGAGTGGTGGTTGAACACACAGAGAGCAAACAAACAAACGGACAGAAAAACCATTTCCCAAAATATATAATAGATTTATTTCTATACCGCTCTCGTGCCCAAATGACTTCTGAGCAGTTTGCAACTATGGAATCATTAGACAATAAAAACACGTGATAAAAATCACAGATTAATGCAGAAAAGGGAGCGAGCTGAACTTACACCTGGATAAATGAGAAACTTGGAAAAGGCAAAAATGGACAGATTCCCCCCTCCTTACAAAGGAGGGATGATCATCAGGGCCACGTTTAAAATAGCAATGCATGAAGGGAAATTGTAGATTTATGCAGCCGATGGGCACATCGGGAGAAAGTCACTCCAAAAATAAAAAATAAAATAAAAATTGCTGATGAATAATCAGAACATAAGTGGGGCACGAAACAGCTGAAGCAGTGAGAAAAGGGTGCACTTGCGGAATACTCAATCAATGAAAACGGCTACACTCTGGTGCAATGTTAGAAGTGGCTTGGAGTACTCTTGAGCACCAGGCAAGAGGAACTGAAAGAACTCAATAGCGACCACCTTGGATGGAGTAAGAGGAGGAGAAGGGGGTGAGGATCTCAGGAGAACAATGTTTCCATTGGCCTCGTTCTTAATTTTCAGCAATTAATGCTCACCCGGAGGAAAATAGTTAGGCGACAAATTGTAAGATGGAACATATACCTCTGTATGAAGGGGAACTATTGTGCGGCTGAAGAGCTTTCCCCATCCATTCACACACACACACACCATAGTCTCCAATTGCCACAAAAATGTCGGGACCTTAACGAAAACCTTTAATCCGTCACAGCTTCTCACTTTGTCATGCAGTCCCGAATTCCCAACTGCAAGCCTTTCCTTCCCTGCCCCCACCAAATAAAAAAAAAAACCAGTCCATTACCAAGACCAGACACCAGTCCAGCACATCCACTGCTAGACCTGTAGATGTTAAGGAGAAGCAGAGTTCAGTTGCTGGGGATCACAAATGGGGAGAGCGATGTTGCACTCATGTCTTGTTTACAGGTCTTCCAGAAGAGGCATCTGGTCGGCCACTATGAGTACAGGATGCTGGACAAGATGAGCCTTTGACCTGATAACAGCTTCAAGACTCTTATTATAAAACCAGTCCTAATTAACTGACTACCTCTTGTTCTTTTGAGATTTCTTCGCAGCCCCTTTTATCTTGCCTCTTTCCATCAACCTGCTTTCTCCTGCCCCTGGACCTTGCCCGTAACCACGTCTCTTCCACCGGCCTTCCCCTCAAATAGATGTTTCCGTGCCCTCCAACATTTCACAAATCAAGATACAAAGGAACACTCTTGTAACAGCCGAGCTCAGATGCCAGGAATCAATGCCATTACACATTGCTGAAGGCTCTGTTCTCTCTGCTGCACTCATTGACTCTCCCATAGCCCAGCCAACGCTGATTTTAAAGCAGAGACAGCTTTGTGCCCTTGTGGATCAAGATACCTTTGTGAAACAAAATCACCACCTTATAACTCAGAGCTATCTGATGAAGCAGAGCATCGGAAGTTTCAGGGCAAGTGCGTATTTTTTCACACAGCGTTTAGTCCTTCGCTACAGACCAACACAAGGCAGCAGAGGGGACAACAGCCAGTAAGGAAGAGATGAAGCACAAGAGAATGCCCCTTTGATATTGTTACATGCCACCCCAATCTCCAAGCAGTGCACAATTCCAGGGGTTCAGTTACCCAGGGTTTGGTTTCCTCGAAATGAGGGACAGTAGAGACTGTGGTGTCTTTAGGATATATGGTTTATTTACACACATATACAACCTGAGCCCATGATGGAGGGGCTCACAGAATTAACACCCTGAGAAGTTCTTGCTTCTCCCATGAAGAAATCAGGCATGGCTCTGTCTCTCAGCTGCCCAGCCTGTTTCTTCCTTCCAGCTTCTAGCTCACAACACCTCAACTCTGGCCTTTGTCTTTCTAACTACCAGACAATGAGGGAGCAGGACCATTTTCTCTGAGGCACAATGCCACTGCCTTTGTTACCTTAACAACCCATAGTGTTATGTATTCAGTGGTCTGTGTTTACCTGAGCTTGAGTCTGAACTAAGGATTCTGAGCCCCTGTGTTCTGATACATGATATCCAATCACAGAACATTTCAGGATTTGGGCCTCTGCCATTGGCCCTTAAACGCTGGCTTATGATTTGCAGCTTAGAAGTTTAGACAGCAAATCACATTGGGAGTGGGAGTGGCCCAGGCCTCCAGAAATATATATAAGCAGTTGCTTTGCCCCTGTTGTCCAGTTCTGTTAGTTCAATAAAGGTTCTTGCTGTTATCACTGTGTCTTGCCTCGTGGGAACCCACCAACACTTCACTTAGGGTCATTACCAAGAAACTTGTCTGACTATTCCAGTGATTAGATCCTTCTTTGATCCAGGATTTAGCAGGAACTCGGCCATACAGTCTATTCCCACTCCCCTCTCAAAACTCACAACGATATCTAGGGCTGAGAAAGAGGAACGCAAAAGTTTGATTCCTAAAGCTAGCACACAGCTTGGCAGTCAGGGTAGTAAAAGAGGAGATTAGCAAAGCCTGCATTGTGCAGCAAAAGAACAGAGGCTTATCTACGTGTATCGGCTAAGTGCCTTAAGGAGCTAATGTATCAAAGCTTTCTCTCAGAAGAAGTGAATGGCAAAACATCAATGAGTCACAACTCAGTTCCTGGAGGACACGACACTCTCCAGAATTTGAGGCTGGGTGCAGGCCCAGTCCTTCATGGAGATGTCAGGGATCGAATCTGGGACCCAGACCCTTCATTTGTCCCTATTTTCCAGGGACAGTCATGGATTTACAGAAGCCACCCAATAACATACGTCCAGAATTTCCCGGACATATCCAGAATACAGCAGTCGGCAGCAGTGTCCGGGCAGAAATTGGCGAAAATGTCCAGGAAAATCTGGACATATGGCAACCCATGTCGGCTGTGTTGTTTTTGCAGATTATCCATAAAAATAGCTCAAAAACAGCAAGTTTTTTTGGGGGGTGCAATTTTGCAAAAAATGCTCAACAACTTTTCTGTCTGAATTTTCGCTGTCTGGAAGATGACAACCCTACCCCAGTTTCTGATTTGATCCCAGAATATCCCACTTTTCCTTAGGATGTCCCTATTTTCATCAGAGAAATGTTGGAAGGTATGGAGGTTTGTGCCCCCCCCCCCAGCCAAGGAGATGAGTAACTATACAACCTTAAGAAAAACATCTGATGGCAGTCCTGCAGGGAAAAAAATGATGTCTAATTTTTTTCTTATGTTTTTATACAGTATATGTTGGAACCCACCCAGAGTGGGTGGGGCAACCCAGTCAGATGGGTGGGGTATAAATAATATAATTACTATGATGATGATAATGATGCAATAGGGCTTCCCTATTTTCATGGGAGAAATGTTGTCAGGTAGGTGGTACCTTCTGCAAAAGGGATGCACAGCTGCTGAGCCACGACCCTTTCATTAAGCAGCACTGACACAAGGCCTGGACAGATGGCTCCATCTATCATTTGCGCAGAGCCTGTCAGCCACCTGTAGGTGTGAGCGGGCTGCTTTAGCCGCACTACCCTGGAATGCCTGCCAGCCGATTTGCCATTCATCAAGGAAATCACAGGGGCAGCCCCAGTGCATTGATGCAGAAGGGGTTTCTAAAGAGAAGTAGGAATCGCCTCCCCTTCTAGATCTGATGAGTCTCATTAGGTGAGCAGATGCTGTTGCCACCAGACAGGAGCCTCCACTTTCCTGGTACAAAAGCAATGGTCTCTATCCAGTTTGAGTAGGGAAGGTCTCTGTTTCTGAGAACTGTACAATCATCCCTACAAGCAGGCAGAGAGAAATTGCTGCCATCCCCTGGAACAGCCGCTGGTTAGATGTTTCCCAGAGTCTGTTCATGCTGGCATGGACGGTGGTATGTCCTTGGCAGCTAGGCCTGAGCTGGTCTCTCTGACCAGAGGCCTTCTGCCTCTCTTTTGGCTGGCTCTGTCATTTGGTCATTGGCCTCCTCAACTACCATGGGAACTTAACTCTCAAGAAGTGGGTGAGAGTGTGGCTCAGGTTGTGTCTCCCCCACCAGGTTGAGGGAGTCAGGTTACTGCTCCATACTCTCTCCTCCTTGCCCTTGATTCCCTCTATCATCTATCTATCTATCTATCTATCTATCTATCTATCTATCTATCTATCATCTATCTATCTATCTATCTATCTATCTATCTATCTATCTATCTATCATCTATCTATCTATATCTATCATCTATCTATTCCATAAAATGTTACACACTGCTAGACTGAAGGGGGGTGGGGACCTCAAACCAGTTTACAAAAAAAAGATAAAACAAGGAAATCAAGGGGGGAAAGTACAATAATAGTTTAAAACATCCAAAGAGTTAAATGGTAAAGCAGATTTAAATTCACAACAACTTTCTAAGCAGGCTTGCCTAAACAAGAATGGTTTTAACAGGGGACAAAAAGAATACAGTGCAGGCACCTGCTTGATATCAATAGGCAGGGAGTTCCGAAGAGTAGATGCTGCCACACTAAATGGTCAAGTTCCTGCAAATGCAGAACAGGTATTATGTGGGACATGTAGTCATGCCACTTCCACTGATCAAAGCGGTCGAGTGGGCACATGTGGGCAAGGTGATCTCATAAGTAAACTGGTTACAAGTTGTTAAACACTCTGAGCATTAGGATGTTGTTGGGCACACCCTGTGCCACTCCCCAGTCATGCACCTTTCCTGTCACATGCCACCCTCAGCCAATCAACACATGGCCCACATCAACATCCCATCCCTTTCTCACTCCTGCACCCCCTTACCTGAAATCATACATAACATCATAGGATATATCCCTTAATATATCAACATGCACAGAACAGTTGTAGTGACACTGCACTCTGCAGCTTTCACAAGTATTTGTACTTCCTGGAAACCCCACAATGCTCTCAACTGATGCACAACTAGGGTGAGTGACACCTGGCTTGACAGCAGTACATGTAAAAATGATCTAAGGCTCTTAGTAGACCACAAGCTTAACATGAGTCAACACTGTGATGCAGCAGCAAATAAAGGCAATGCAATTCTAGGCTAATATAGTATCCAGGTCAAGGGAAGTCATAGTCCCTCTCTATTCTGCCTTGGCCAGACCACACCCGAAGGACTGTGTCGAATTCTAGTACCACACTATGTCCACCTGGAGTCCTGTGTTCACTTCTGAGTGCCATATATTAAGAAGGATATTAGCAAACTGGAACTTGTGGAGAGGACGACGACTAAGATTATCAAAGGTCTAGAAACAAAGCCTTGTGAGCAACAGTTGAAGGAGCTGGGTATGTTGAGCCTGGAGAAGAGAAAACTGTGAGGTGATAGGATAACCATCTTCTCATAGCTGAAGGACTGTCACATGGAAGATGGAGCAAGCTTGCTTTATGCCGTTCCAGAACATAGGACCCAAACCAACAGATTCAAATAACAAGAAAGGAGATTCTGACTAAACGTTCAGAGGTACTTTCTGACATCAAGAAGCATTCAACAGTAGAATAGCCTACCTTCAGAAGCCTTTGTTGGAGGTTTTTCAACAGAGATTGGATGGCTATCTGCCAGGGATCCTTTAGCTGTGATTCCTGCATTGTAAGGGGTTGGACTAGATTACCCTTGGGGATCCAGTCCAACTCTGCAGTTAGGCTTTCCTGCCCATGCAGGCAGCCAGGGAGGCTGCAGAGCACTGGGTGAAATGTTTAATGGAAAGAAAAACCACGCACAGCAATACATATACTTATGAAGGTTTTTCTGTGGATGCTTACTGCAAAATAACTCCCACGCTAAATTTGAAAGGTCGTACCCTCAAGCACGCCTTTCCTGGCTTTCAGGCTTTGGGCTGTTCTCTGGCATCTATGATATGGATCCGGAAATTATTTATCGGACAGAATCCACTTTTTCTTCTTTTGCTGTTCGCTATTTCCCTCCCTCCCTCAATTAGCAATCTGGTTGTTTACTGTCTCTCTCCCTCGCTTTCTCATCCCTAAATAGTGGGACAGGAAGGGGTAGAGTGAAAGCTTCAGCAAGACGATACAGTGCCAAATTATCTCTCCATTTCTGGGCTGACGGGCAGCTCTCAAATTGAAGCAGATGTTCTTCAAAATCCATTTACTGTTCATCCAAGGAGAGAAGGCTCTGGATGGGTTTGATTGATGCTTTCCAAGTTCCGAATGTAGCATCATGATTTAAGGGGGGGGGGAGAAAACGGGGGGAAGAGGTTGAATTATAGGAAAGGCAGAAACCATAAAGCTTTCCGCAAATGTTTTGGTGTTCCTGAAGAAAAAAAGCCAACCAACAACTTCCCCTTGGAGATGATTTTTCAGCCTCCCTTGCAAAAGAAGGTTCACTGGCTTACTGGGCAGTGCCATCCTACACAGCTCTACTCAGAAGTCAGCCTGATAGAATTCATTACTTGATAGGGACCTGGGGGGAGGACACTATCACTTAAAGAGGGTGGTGCCTAGATGCTTTGCTCTGTGGCCCTCGGAACATTGTTGGACTCCAATTCCCAAATTTGCATTTGCTGCTCTGTCTAATTTTCCTCTAAGTGGCATGTGTCGTCCCTCCCCCCACTGCCCCAAAGGTGAACATGCCCCCCAGGCTGAAAAGGTTTCCCTATCCCTACCTCGGAAGAAGGTTGGGGTGAAAACATACCGGTAAATAAGATGGGGAAGGGCTGGGAGTTCTTTTGGCTGATCTCTCATCCTCTCCCTGTTTTGCTACCTCCAGGGGATCAATGGATCCTCTCCTTCTTTACGGGTGAGCAAGTATCAAATGACTCGTTCCAGGCCTGAAGGAAGTGCATCGGCAAAAGGCCAGGCACTGACCTTTTTAAGACAATAAGAATGCCAATAAATACCAGCCGCTCGCAGGAATACGAAAGCAGTGCTGGCAAGACCTGCATCCTTGATTATCCAGCAGTCCCTGAAGATGCTCACCTGAATATTGCAAGATTCAGGATAAAAGAAAGTATTTATTCATGTAGTGCATCGTGAAACTATGGAACTCCCTGCCACAGGAGGCAGTGGTGGCCACCACTTGGATGGTCCTAGTAGAAGATGAGACAAATTCGTGGAGGGATATTATGGCTTCTGGCCATGATGGTTATGCACTTCCTCCTGAGTTGGAAGCAGCAATCCTTCTGAACACCAGTTGCTGGAGAATTCAGGAGGGGAGAGGGCTCTTGGGTTCGAATCCTGATTGCGGGTTTCCCATTTGGGCATCTGCTTGGCCACTGCATGAACAGGATGCTGGACTTGATGGGCTGCTGGCCTGGTCCAGCAGGCTCTTCTTAAGTTCTGACAAATGGAGCCTGGAACAGAGGTAACTGACACCCCCCTTATGTTAAAACAGAGTTAAGTTCTGCCTGCTTCCTAAAGGCAGGATTGCTAGAAACAATCTAAATTCCACAGCTTTTGATAATAGCAACATTTTGCATTCTTTGTGAAGGAGGCAGTGTCAATAATTAATGCGGAACAATTAAAAATTGATATGTATCCGTTGTTAAAATATAGAAACCAGAGTCAGATGTGGTTAAAAAAAAAATCCATTGCAGTCCAGTATTAATAAATAATAATACCAGTAGCCTCCCAAGGGCAAGAAATTGCAAGGAGACACCTTATGACCTGAGGCAAATGCCCATGCTCACTTTTCATATTTGGGTGCAGTTTTTAAAGGCTCCAGCAGAGACAGGGGGAAGGTAGATAGCTTATCATTCTCCTACCCTAGCAGAGGATCTGCTCTGAATGCAGAAAGCTCCCAGGCTCAGTTCTGGGCATCTCCAGGTAGGGCTAGGTAAGGTGCCCTTGCCTGGAACCCTGGAGAGCTGCTGTCAGTCAATGTGGACATTACTGAGACAGGTGGGCTGATGTTCTGACTCATGGAATCATAGTTGGAAGGGATCCCAAGGGTCATCTAGTCCAACTCTCTGCAAGGCAAGGATCTCAGCTAAAGCATTCATGACAGATGGCCATCCAACCTCCAAGGAAGGAGAGTCTACCACCTCCAGAGGGAGACCTTTCTTCTGTTGAACAGCTCTTACTGTCAGAAAGTTCTTCCTGAAGTTTAGCCAGAATCTCTGAATCCGTTTGTTCTACCCTACAGAGCAGGAGAAAACAAGGTTGCTCCATCTTCCACGTGGCAGCCCTTGAGATATTTGAAGATGGCTATCACATCTCCTCTGAGTCTCCTCTTTTCCATTCTAAACACACAGCTCCCGCAACCGTTCCTCTGGTGTTCTAGACCCTTGATCATCCTGGCTGCCCTCCTCTGCACACCTCCCAGCTTGTCAATGTTCCTCTTAAATTGCGACATCCAGAATTGAACACAGGACTCCAGCTGTGGTCCTTCTCCAGAAGGAAGCTTAGGCAGAGTGGTAGCTATGGGGTGGGGCATCTTCTTTGCATGCAGAAGGTCCCAGGCCCATTCCTCAATGGCATCTTCAGGTGGGGTTGGGAGAGAACCCTAGCCTAAACCCCAGCGAGATGCTGCCAGTCAGGGCAAACAAGCTTTGATCAGCAGAACTGGCCTTGCTGTAGCTGCCACATAATACTCATTCTGCATTTGCAAGGAATCTTTTAGCGGGGCAGAACCTACACTTTGGAACTCTGTACCTTTTTGGAACCTGCTGATTAGTTTAGATCACTGGTTCCCAACCTTTTTTCTTTTCTTCTTCTTCCATGCCCCACCTAAGCATGTCTAAAATCCTGATCCCTCCCCTGCCCCCATGACATATAATTCTTAATATTCAAAAAGTGAACTCCTCTTCACATGGAGGAAGCCTAAAAAGCCATTAACTTGGTCTAACTCATTCTCAAATTGCCCCCCTTAAAAATCAAATCCCCCCCCTGTGTTTTGAACGTTTTGATGAGTTGTTTTTACTGATAATCTAAATGTGTTATTTAAATGTTTTACACTCAAGCGGTGTATACATTTTACGAAATGGATATATCCTCAGAAATCTATGCAGCTAATCCCATTTGGATACCTGACAATGCCAATCAATCCTATTGAAAAAGATTGCGGGAGAGAAGGATGTATCATAGAATCACAGAATTGTAGGGTTGGAAGGAACCCTGAATGATCATCTAGACCAACCCCCTGCAATCCCCATACAGGGATCAAACCTGCAACCTTGGCGTTATCAGCACCACCCTCTAACCATCAGAAGGAGGCGAAGAAAAGGAGAGAGACTGATTACCCAACCTGCCCAAAATGCATTTCTCAATGATAAACAAAACTAGATGCAGACACAATGGTCTGATTCAGAAAGGCCCTTCTTATATTCTTCCTCGCGTGAGATCTGGAGAAGTCAAAACCGAAATCTGATTGCATTTCCACTCTCTCCTCCAAACCTTAATATGTAAAGCAAAGAAGTACTTTCGCAAACAGGAGGGAGACTGCAAAAAAGTAGGTTAAGGAATCCAAACAGTCTTGGCAGATGAAAGGTGATGTTTGACAACGAGATGGAGGCTGCTTTGAAAACTATCGCTTGTTTGACTAGACTTAGATGAATAGCCTCTTATTAGCTTAGGCCTCTCCTGCCTCTGATGCTTAAGGGATGGCGGGTGGGTGGAGGGGGGGAGCTAATGCAAATCAGGAGCTTTGGCTTCCTCCAAACAAATCTGTGCATTATGAAAGCATTAACTTTTGTGGGGAATTAACAGCCTGTGAGAGAACTTCCTCAGAGGAGATGGATGCTTGCAAAAGGTATTCCAGATATTAATACTGCACTGACTGAAGTGACTGGAAGCTTAAGAACTGACTCCTTTTGGAAGAAACCATTGGCCAGGTCCATAAAAATATTATTCAAACTTTCACTTGCAGAACTCTTCAAAAACAGAACATAAGCATCCAAAATACACTCAAAACTTCCATATAATGTCTTGTTGTGTCCAGGACAGGCTCAGCATCTTAGAAAATATGAAACAGCCCTATAGACAAAGGTCTCTCCCTCTCTCTTTCTCTGGAGCTGTTTTCCTCAAGGGCTTTATCTTGTTCAGAGATAGACTAACAGCCACCACCCTTTCAAGATTGTGAATTTGCAACTCAATACACAGCCGGTGGCGCTGTGGTCTAAACCAGAGATCCTAGGGCTTGCCGATCAGAAGGTCAGTGGTTCGAATCCCCGCAACAGGGTGAGCTCCCGTTGCTCAGTCCTTGCTCCTGCCAACCTAGCAGTTCAAAAGCACATCAAAGTGCAAGTAGATAAATAGGTACTGCTCCGGTGGGAAGGTAAACGGTATTTCTGTGTGCTGCTCTGGTTCACCACAAGCGGCTTAGTCCTGCTGGCCACATGACCCAGAAGCTGTATGCTAGCTCCCTCGGCCAATAAAGCGAGATGAGAGCCGCAACCCCAGAGTCAGCCACGACTGGACCTAACGGTTAGGGGTCCCTTTACCTTTACTTTCATCACACGATCAAACATTCACTCCCATCACAGACTAGAAAACAATCAACAGTTATTCATTAACCCATTGAGGAGCTTAGAGTCCCTTAGAAAAAAACTACTGTGGGAAAACCCCAATGTTAGCAATACACATTTAGCCATTCTCCATTTTAAAGCTGCAGGAATACATTTCCAATTTCCGTGTTGATTAAATAAATTATCCTTAACAAAAGGAACATCCCCAGAATTCAGACTGGGGATCAGCATTGACCAACCTTATGCTCAATTGTTGCCACGAACACCAAGTCTCCCTGGCCACATCCACACCGTGAAGTTAAGGGTCAGTCTGAATGATGCCCTGAGTCCCTCCCAGTTCTTGGGATCTGTGGTGGTTGAAAGAATGAAAGCAAGTTTGCCATGCTATTCCCTTTGTCTAGGCGATGGATTTGGCTGACCAGTTAAACATAACCAAATAAGTTGCTTTGTGCCACGGAACAAATGGGTGGGCCTATCCCCTCCCCCCCCCCCACTAGCTGCTAGATAGAAGAATAATAGCCAGAGTAAGTGTGTGAGAGATAGCTGAAAAAGGCTGGAAACTGGAGACACAGAGATTTGCTTTCTCTGTGCTGGATCCAAAGCTGTGGTGATGGAGAAGCAAGATCTGTTGAAGTACCAGTATTGTGCACAACCCCATGTTATGCTCAGGTTGTGTGTGTGTGTGTGTGTGTGTGTGTGTGTGTGTATAACACCCACATAACTACAACATGACAACATGTTTATAAAAGCTACAATGACTAGTTAAGAATGTTATGCTTGTTGGGATAATCATACGACTTATATACCCATATCTTGTATCACAGTTTCAAGTAGTTTTTTTTCCTTTTCTTTTTGTTTTGTTTCATCTATTTCCTCTTATTTCTCCACTAAAAATTTTCAATAAAATATAGATTTAAAAGAAACGAATTGCCTAATCCTCTTTTAAAGCCGTTCAAGTGGATGGCCAACACTGCCTCCTGTGGGTGTGAGATCCGTGGTTTAGCTCTGAGCTGCATGAATAAGTATTTTCATGCTGGGTTTGGGGGTGGGGGCAGAAGCTTGAGTTTTAAAGGGGGGGGAAAGCTGGGGAAAGTTGGAAAAATGATGTCTCTGACTTCCTCCTTCAAGTCACCTCAACCATACGGAGAGTGAAAAAGAAAGCCTTTATTCTGAAGCCCCAAACCAGAGAATCTTAAAAACAGAAGCCAGACCATGTCCCTTATAATACTAGCACGCCTGCTCTTTGGGCTAGAGCTACTGCCATGCAGACTTCAAACACAAACATGGAAAAAGAACTAGACTGAAATGTTCCTGCTTTGTGCATTTTTAAAGACATCTATCTCTCCCCTCGCTGCTTGCCATCATGACCTCCAGGTCAAAGCCAGCACGTTAAATTGATTTCCATCTGCCGTCGCTCACTTGCAATCTCCCTCTTCCCCACCGGAGCATACTCCCCAATTGTCCTGATTTCCCAGGGACAGTCCCCAAATTATGAAAGCCATCCCAGCTTCTGATTTGGTCCTGGAACGTTCCCATTTCCCCCACCAGCGCTGCCACCACTGAGCTCAGGGAGGAGCGTGAACTGGCGCTTGTCCTGAGCGGTGGCAGCAGCTGTGAGGAAGCACCTTGTTGCTTCTCCATGGCCACCACTCCTGGCCTCTTCCCTTGGGCAGCTCGTAGCAGCTGCTGGATGTGGGATGTGAAACACAAGAGCAGTCAAGTACAACATCCCTAGAGTGAACATGTTTACACATGGGGAGGAATGTTTGTCCAGCCAGCAGGTAAACTTCCTGTTTCCTTCTGGGCTTGGACAGACTTCCTCTGCATGTGACTAGAGGTGGACATGGCCACACCTGTGCAGGTAACGACAAAAGCACAGGGCAGGGCAGCCATCTCTCTCTCTTTGACTACATGCATTGAAGAAGCAACATCTGCTTAGCCAAAGATGCTCTCTTGGCTTCCAGCTTCCAGCCAAGAGAGGACAGAGGGACTGTCTCCTTATGAGATAGTTTCCAGGTGTATGTTACTTTTCTAAGCTAAGTCTGCCTTCTGGGATCCGATTGTGAACAGAATGTGAGTAAACTCTTTTTATACTTTTATAGAAGACTGTGTCGTGTCTTATCTTTTATGAGGGAATAAGGTGGAAATACCAGAACAGTTATTATAGAGGCTTTAGCACAAGTTGGAAAGGCTATAATCAAACAATATATCCTCTCCTGCATCCCTGAACATTCCCACACTGGAGAGCAGAAGGAGAGGCTGCACTGAGGCCCAGCCCCACATGATGCATCGGCTCAGAGGGGCAGGCAGAGGGCAGGGCTGCCCTGGGTGGGAAGAAAGAAGAAGCAGAGCGGAGTGCAAGGAGGACTGGTTTTTTTATCTTAAAAATGCTTTGTGTGTCCGGATTCTAATTGTGCCCCTTTCCAAAATTTATTTACTGGTGTGTGTTTTTCTTTTTGTAAATCTACCAAAATAAGATAAAATCGGGATTAGGGGTTTTTCTCAGGATGGTGGATGGAGTGTGTGCTTTGTCCTGTTGGAGTAGGGGTGGTGACACTCGCCCTTCTTCTTATAGGAAATGCTCTGGGGGAGGCAAAAAATGGGGGAGTCAAAAAGGGTCAGTTGTGGAGGAGTGAAAAATGTCCCCGTTTTCATCTGAGGAAAGTTGGAGGGTATGCCAGAGTTTGGGATGCCACTGGTAAATATTTAAGAAACAGGAAATGTAGTGACATGGAAGAGGGTGGCTGAAACTTCAGCAAAAGTGGCGTCTTTCATCGAAAACGCTTTCTGTCTCAAGGAAGAGCCAGCTGCCTCTCTCTAGCCCTCAAAATGCACCTGGAATATCAATAACGGCCCTGTCTTTTTTCCGTGGCTCATCCATTTCTTCCAAAGCCTCCTATGTTTCCCCTCTCCTGCTTAAATGCTGAAGGTCAGGGCAGATTTGCTCTGGTCGTAGCAGAAACATCCTTGCCTCTGCACTTCCAATAATGGTCCAAGCCTTCCTGCAGACACAGCTGTCCTTAAGCGGGCTGCGAAACAGACGCCTGCGAGTAATATCAATCTCCCCGCCTGGAAAACGCTCCAGCCCATCTCTTTGCAAAGTGGTTATTTCCTTTGATCTCGCATCCCCTCCCTCCCTGCTTCTCCTCCCAACACAGGTAACAAGTCGAGGGGGATATATTTCAAACCATATCTAATTTGAAACATGGAGTCGCCAGGGTCATTGGATGAAAGGAAGGCATTCATCTACGCTGTTCCTGCAGGTCCTCCAATAAATTTTTCACACACACCTCCAATTGCTTTTGCTCACAGGCCCAGCAGTGAGAATTGCACCACCACCCTCCCTTCTCCGGGCAAAATAACAACCGGGATATAGATGGATGGATAAAAACAAGGCATTTCAAGATGCCAACACTGAACCCTAAATTGCCCGTCCTGTCAGGTCTCAAAGGGGTTCTCTCACATCTTCCAGCTGGAGGAGCAAGTGTCCACCATTTCCCCCCACTCACAGATCAGAGCCGAAACACACAATTACTGATGCACCGGAAATAATAGAACCATAGAAATGTAGAGTTGCTAGGGTCATCTGGTCCAACCCCCTTGCAATGATGATCAGCTGAGGGAGCTGGGTTTACTTTGCAATGATATGGTAGCCATCTTGAAATATTTAAAGGACTGCCACATGGGAAAGCTGCTCCGGATGGGAGGACCAGAACCAGTGGCCTCATGGAAAGGCCAACCCTGACTCTAAAGGTGGGAGGGGAAATAGCAAAAGGCCACTCCACCAATTTCAGCCTGTGACCTCAACTTCTGTTCTGTTGGGGTTAGGAGCTTTCTCAGGCCAGAGTCCCCATCCCCTTCTGGGTAACCTTCTTTCATGGACTGGCTGGGTGCAGAGGAGTGAGGGGGGCACCAGCTGGGGAACCCCCGAGGGAAGAAGGTGGTGGGATGACGATGAGCGGTCAGATGGAAAAGAGGGAGCAGACTGGGAGAAGGAGGTGTCTGAAGCTGAAGAGGTAACAGGGTTTGGTGAGCAGGAAGAGTCTGTGGCAGAGAGCAGTCCAGGCTCAGAGGCAGAAGAGGAGGCTGGAGAGGAGGAGGGCCAAGAGGCAGAGATGAATCAAGTTGCTGAAGAAGCCAGGGGGTCTCTCCCTCCTGCTGCAACCAGCTCCCTTCCCTCCTGGTCTCCCAGGACCAGAAGAGGTATGAAGAGGGTGGAGCAGAGACAGACTAGGCGACAGAGTTTCAGATTGCTTGGGAAGGTTACCCTGGGGAGGAGGTAACTGTGGGAAGGTGAGGGCCCACAACTGCCTCATAGGGGCAAGACCTACTGAGAAGAGTTGCTTTGCTCATTAGGCCTGGCCTCCTGAGCAAATCTTGTTTCCTTGAATAAAAAATTAACTTCACTGACGCCTTGTGAGTTCTTGCTGACCTGTTCCTGATACCTTCTGAGGGCCATATGGCTGTGGTGAGCAGGGCCAGAAGTGGGTGAAGCAATGACTGTACTGTAGGCTCCTTCCTCCACACACAAACCTCCAGTAAGCAAGCAAAACCAATGGGAGTCAATCAAGGCCAAGGAAAGGGATAGCCTGGGGAGGGCTTTAAGGGCCGGACTGAGAGACCTGGAGAGCCGCATTCAGCCTGTGGTGCCCCACCCCTGCCTTAGATTTTTTGCCATGTCAATGGAAGTTAATCGCACTCTTGATTACCGGCACAGAATCCTTCACATCATGCATACATTTTTTTCCATGTTCACGAGCCTAATAGCGTCCTTCGTTTTCAGATTCCTTTTTTGTTTGGTTTGGTTTTAAACTTATACAGCATGTTTAATTAAATTTGAATTGTGGCAGCCAGGGAGAAGACATTAGCCCATTAGGATCACAGTGAATGAGGCCGTCAGTTGCCCTTGCCATTCAGATCAGCCACGGCTGGTGGGGAAAGGGATTCAGGTCGCCCACATGGATCCCGCACATTGTAAGGAAAACCTAATCAAATTCTGAGCATGTGGGTGGTGGGCGAGGGGGGGGGC
Source organism: Podarcis muralis (assembly GCF_964188315.1). Lineage (NCBI taxonomy): Eukaryota > Metazoa > Chordata > Lepidosauria > Squamata > Lacertidae > Podarcis > Podarcis muralis. The sequence goes on from NC_135669.1 coordinate 31,445,759, forward strand.
AGGGATGAGAGGGCAGGAAGTTGAAACAAACAAAGCTATTAGTAGAGCAGTCATTAACTGGGGATAAGAGTTTTCCCCCTCTAATGTTTTGTTCCACTTAACAGAGTATGGGGCTGGTGCACAACCTTCCACTATGCTTAAATGACTTGCAAAGCCTGGCCTTTTTGCCCAAGCTTCTCCTGCTCCCCGCAAGTTTGAACCCCATCCAGCGTGTGGATTCTTCCATGCCACCAAAGAGCAGGAATGGGCTTTGGTTTTGCGGGCATTTGGGAGCGGCCGCACACCATCCGGAAATAAATAAATAACGTCTGCAGCAGACGATGCTCTTTTGGAAGGAAATAAAGGTCACTTTTGCCGAAACAGAATAGATTTGGGAAGTTGCATGTCAATTAGGCCCCTACAATGGAAGCTAATAATGATAATCCATTCGATGGGAGGGGGGGAGGTGAGGTGATTTAAAAAAACAACCCTGTGGGACGGATATAAAAGAAGGTGGGAAAGAGCCGAGAAGGAATTGAAAGGGAGGATAAAAGGAGAGGCAGAGAAAAGGAACGACAGGATGAAAGGGAACGGGGGAGATATAATATGATATTCGTTGATGAAAAGGCAAAAAGCAAACGGAAAAGAAGATTAGAATAAAGGACAACACCAGAAGAACCAAGAAGGGAAATTCTGTGAAATGTGGCACTAGGAGATTATGTGGGCAGCAGGGGGGTTAGCAAGAGAGTTCCTGCTTTGAACTGCGCAAACAGTACCAGAAGATGCGGCTTTATCTTGAACAACTTAAAGGGAAGGTGTACAGATTGCAAAATCAGGGGAGAGTTGCCGCCTGCTTGCTTCCCCACACAAGGCCCCGGGGACTTTTAAAGCTTCACAACGGGTCATTGTGGGGGCGAACTAATTTGTTTGTTTAGTTATTGCATTTATATCCTACCTTTTCGCTTCAAGGAGGCAGACATGGTTCTCCCAGCCTTCCTCATTTAATCCCCATAACCCTGCGAGTTACGTTAGGCTGAGAGGCAGCGACTGCCCTCTCCCCAGGTTATACCCAGGGAGCTTAGTGCAGTGGCGGACTTGGGTACTGTGGCGCCCTGTGTGAGGCCCAAATTTGGCACTCACACACCCTCCTCATACTGACTTCCCAAAGGTGGGTAAGGAGGCACCCAGTTTTGGGAAGGAGGCTAACTAGCTAGCTAGATTTTGGCTCAACCACTTTTCCAGGTCATCTCACAGAGAGTTCCTCACTCTGAAGAAGAACCCCCGTCCTCAGACTGGGATGTGGGATTTGGGCAGCAAGAAGAACTCCCTAATGTGGGGTGTGAAACACAAGAGCAGTCAAGTACAACATCCCTAGAGTGGACATAAAAAGGGATGTCTGGACCAGCCAGTCAGAACTTCCTGTTTCTCCTAGGCTGGGACAGACTTCCTCTGCATGTGACTAGAGGTGGGCGTGACCTCACCTGCCCAGGTAACAAAAGAGCAGAACTGGTCAGCCATCTCTCTCTCTCTGACTACATTCATTGAAGAAGCAACATCTGCTTAGCCTAAGATGCTCTCTTGCCTTCCAGCTAAGAGAGGACAAAGGCGCTGTCTCCTTATGGGATAGTTTCCAGGTGTATGTTACTTTTGTGAGCTAAGTCTGCCTTCTGGGATCCAACTGTGAACAGAATTTGTGAGTAAACTCTTTTTTTTACTTTTATAAAATGTCTTATCTTTTTATGAGGGACTAAATGGGGAATTACCTTTAAAACTTCTTTAGAGGCTTCAGCGAACCTGAGCAAACACATCCGCTGTAAGTTTAAAAAGAGGAATGTTACTCTGCTAAATTGTGGAACTTGTTAACACAAGTTGAAAAGGATATAATCAAACAATATATCCTCTCCTGCGTGCCTGAACATTCCCACACCTAAGACGTAGAAGCTGCCCATCAAGAGAGCAGCATCACCTGCTCATCATCCCAATGGGGGAGAGAGGTAGTCCTCCAATTTGAATTATAATAATCCCCCCCCCCAAAAAATTGCATCATTCCATGGAAATTAGCACATGCAGAATGTATACAAAATTCATACATTTGGAATGGATCCCCAAGGATCATTGTGCAATTTGTACCTGTTTGGGGGGATGCATGAGAGGTCACACAGCCGCCCCGCCCCCCCCCCGAATCTGTGCCCGCTGTTATCCTAGTTTGCTGCTGTGAATCTTAAATGCCTGCTTGTTCCCAGTCCACTTTGACTGCCCACCAGCTGCCCACCAGGTTCCGTCTGGGTCTTGTTGCTCACCCCAAAGGGAACAGAGACCCAGATTGGCCAGTCTCTGGCCAAACGACATCAACAAAAAGATTCAGTTCCCAATTCTGCAATAACCCTGCATGTGCAGAAACGGAGAATGGCTTTTGCAAATATGTGTTATTTGCATAATTCATTCAGTTCCACATAGAGCCAGAGTCCTCAATTTAAAGGGGATAAGCGCTGCCCCTATTTCACCCACAGTTCCTGCAAATGTCGGCAGCAAACAGAAAAGAACTGGTTGCCTTACAGAAGGAGGGGGGGGTTATTAGCCTGAGGGCCTATTCCATTCTGGCCAGCCTTCCGAGGGCCACATGCTGGTAGTATGGAATCACTGAGTTCCCCTCCCTCTTCTGCCTGGGGCTGCCAAACCATGCCAGATTCCGACAGAGCCGAGTGGAGGGAAGTGAAAGTATTACACTGCATTTCTTCTTAAATCATAGCAATCATTTCTAAATATGCAGTGATCACTCCCAAATTGGCACATATGCATATAGCACAGTGCATGCCAATGTTTGTGCAAATCAGTGCCCTCTTCTTCTTTTTTTGGTGGTGAATAGAGGTCACCCTAGTACGGACGGCATTTTTTTTGGGGGGGGGTGTCCATTTTTCTTTAGGACCCCAGCTCTGCTCCTCTTCCCCAGGGACACTAACAAGAACCTGCCTTCCAAGCGGCACGTAGCTCATCCGTCGAACATGGGGGAGAAGATTGATTGGCCCACACTCATCTTGGCAGGCACGGAGAAGCGCAGAGCTCCCGACCATGCTAAAATTGACTTTACGTTCGAAGGACAAATGCAAAAACTTTCTCAAGCTGCTCGTTTATAGCAAATGGTATATCAGAGCCGAGCTTGTCAACTTAAATAGCTCTGTTCATACGTGATAAATAAAGAGGCCTCCATTGCACCAGAACTCTGGAGGGAAGAGAGGGAGTTTTTGCACCAAGCCAACCCTGGATTTACGGCCCAAATCTTTGATGTTGCTTTGTTTTGTCAAAACACCGGTATTGTCGATGTTGCTGGAGGTGAGCCCTGTAAATCAATAGTGACGCTCTTGGCAAATCTTTGCGCCTTCTGTGCTCTTGAGATCTGAAGAGCGATGGCTTCTTTACGCTGATCTCTCAGAAACCCGGCAAAATGGACTCAGCCAGAGGTGGGGGGCGGGTGATGGCTCCTGTTTCCAAGCACTACCAGGTTGGCAAATATCGCTTTTGCTTGGAAGATGAAAGCTAGGCCCATCAGCAGCTGTCAGGTGTGTGGGAGAGAGTGAAGGCAGGATGGAAGCATGAGTTCAGCTCCTGATGAATGGCTCTGTGAGGATGCGATGGGGAGAGGCAGGCAGTGAAAGGCACAGAGGCAAAGAAAAACGTCCTCCGTGCCTTAAGCTACTGTCTATGCAAGTTTGCATGGCAGTAAGTCGTAAGAGGGACGCGGGTGGCGCTGTGGGTTAAACCACAGAGCCTAGGACTTGCCCATCAGAAGGTTGGTGGTTCGAATCCCCATGACGGGGTGAGCTCCTGTTGCTCGGTCCTAGCTCCTGCCAACCTAGCAGTTCGAAAGCACGTCAAAGGGCAAGTAGATAAATAGGTACCGCTCCGGCGGGAAGGTAAACGGCATTTCCGTGCGCTGCTCTGGTTTGCCAGAAGCGGCTTAGTCGTGCTGGCCACATGACCCGGAAACTGTACACCGGCTCCCTGGGCCAATAAAGCGAGATGAGCGCCGCAACCCCAGAGTCAGCAACTACTGGACCTAATGGTCAGGGGTCCCTTTACCTTTAAGTCGTAAGAGCAGGCTGGATCATAGTAATGACCCATCTAGTCCAGCATCCTGTTCGCACAGTAGCCAACCAAATGCTTCAATGGGAAACCTGCAAGCAGGATCCGAGCACAAGAGCCCTCTCCCTTCTTGCGCCTTCTAGCAACTGGTTTTCAGAGGCATTGCTGCCTCCAGCTGGGGAGACAGACCAGAACTCCCATCATGTTCACAATCCATTGATAGCCCTCTCTTCTGTCATGGTCCAGTTCACGGGCGATCGAAGTCCTGGCTGGGGACGTCGGGACTGGGGGCAAGATGGCGGGGTGAGAGCAGGAACGGGAGTCCAGAAGCCAGGAGTCAGAAAGCCAAGAGTTTGAGGATTAGAGAGCCAGGAGTCACAAAGTCAAGGGTCCGAGGATCAAGGCAGGAAACATGTTGCTATGGCAAAGAGCTGAAGGGGAAATGCTGACCTTATTTCCCTTCCCGGCTCTTGCCACCAGGTGCTGTGAGTTACCAATCGGCCTCACCTGTGTGGCTGCACCTTGCCTCTTCAGAACAAACTTAGGAAGGCCCCAGTCCTGCAGAGTCCTATTGATCACAGGGCCTGGCTCCTGCACGCACTCCTGACATCTTCCATGAATATGACCAGTCTTCGTTTAGGTTCTTTTAGGTTGGTGGTCTCCACTGCCTCCTGTGGGAGTGAGTTCCATAGTTTAACTATGTCCCGTGTGAAGAAGTCCAGTCTTCTTTTATCTGTCTTGAATCTCCCAAGACTGACCTTCACTGGATTTCCACGAGCTCCAGTGTTCTGAAAGAGAGTGAAAAACATTTCTTTATTCGCTTTCTACATGCCATGCAAAATTTCATAAACTTTTATCGTCTTGCCTCTCACTCACCTTTTCTCTGAACTAAAAAGTCTCAGATGCTGCAACCTCCACGCCTTTGATCATCTTGGTCACCCTTTTCTGAGCCTTTTCCAACTCTACAGTATCCCTTTTGAGGTGAGGATTATTCTTCCTTTCCTCACTTCATCATCATCATCATCATTTATTTATTTATTTTAAAAAAAATTATTGTTGTTGTTGTTTAGTCATTTAGTCATGTCCGACTCTTTGTGACCCCATGGACCAGAGCATGCCA